>NC_134355.1:23476729-23790944 GCF_048569485.1 Anomaloglossus baeobatrachus
AACGGCATCGCTAATGCGGCCGGATGTGCGTCACGAATTCCGTGACCCCAACGACTCCGCATTAGCGATGTCGCAGCGTGTAAAGCCCGCTTTAGACACAAACAAGGGAACGTGGAGCATAGAGCAACCGTGTCCATTTATTTGTTTTGGTGCAAATGTATTAGTGCCCAGTATGTGGTTAAGTAAAACCCCTGCGGCTCACAATGATAAAATAGTCGTCTATCACTGTGATTGACGCAGCATCGGACGCCATCATTGTCACACCACGCCACTCCAAAGTTGCATTTATGGAGCGTCATGGAGAGGACGGCCGGGACACGTTGTGCATCTGTGACGCCCTGGCAAAACCAGGTAGTCACACATTAGGCCCCCGCATCACACCTTCCCTCACTAGGAAACACACAGCCAACCAGAAACCTTAGTCCCCCTCCCCCCCTCAGGGCATGACAGGCACACCAGTGGGCGGAACCAGGCGGTTAGGGAACACCCACCTAGGGGTCTAGACAGCCCGGGGCGGGAAAACAAACAGATTAAGTTGTAGTTCAAGTGGAGAGGAGTGAAGGCTGGGGCTAGGTGTAGCTCCAGCAGAGGAGAAGTCCAAGTTGAACGGTGCCAGGGTCGGAGCCCTGGTACCTTGGCTAGGCAAGACAGTAGTCTCCATCAGCAGGAGACGGGAAGACAGCTCGGTGGACCGGAGCAGGGTTGGAGCCCGCCGGTACCGACACCGGAGACACGACCGGAAGCCGTGCACAGAGGGGGTACTCGGACCCTGAAGCCAGGATCGGAACCAACGGCCTAGCTAATCAACCTATTGAAGGCAGGATTATAAGTCCTGTCCCAACCGAAGTCCCAAAAGCAGACAACCACCCACAGAGAGGGATAGGGCAACCGCCAGGGCCTGTAGATCCCACGGGTCAGCGTCAGACGGGCACGGCTCCTTAGGCACACAGAAAGCCAGGAGCAGACTCCCGTGTTCCATACCGGGAAGTCCAAACACACAACCACAACTAGTGCAGAGGAGAAGATGGCGACCATCAGCCCGGGTGGGGGACCAGAGTACAACCGGCCATGGCGGCCGGCCACCAGCACCTTGGTTTACCAAAGGACTCGTGTGATTCTTTTACTCATGAGTAACCAAACATCCCCTGCTACGTCCGGGCGCGCCGGCCCCTGCCATCGCCATACCCTGCACAGAGACACTGGGTCCCGGGGCAACCATCCCTACCCACGGAGGGGTTAACATCGGCTGCCATTACATCTCTCCCGGGTATCCATCAACAGCAGCGGTGGTGACCCACTTCACCACACACCATGGGTGGCGTCACGAACCGAATACGGTCAAGGCCGTACAACTACGTCCCCCTTTTCATTCAGCGTGTCCGCGTGACCCCCAGGTCTGGAGGATCCCTCGAGCCATGCAGCGGGTCCGGATCCAAGCAGCGCCGGCTGCTGGCACGGGGGGCGGCACACATCCGTTTTGTTTTTTTTTCTCGCACCCATTGACTTATATTGGCGAGTCTCGCACGATTTCGGCATCCACTCGCTGCATGCTGCGACTGTTTTTTTTCTCTCTTCCAGAATCTGGATGAGACAAAAACTGACCATGTGCTCCAACTCATAGACTAACATAGGTCCGCGTGCCATGCGAGATATTCCCTCATATACGCTCGTGTGAGCGAGGCCCGAGGAGCACATTCAGCTTTAATGATCGTAACGAGACACATTAGATGACATTATAGAAATCCTTTGTTGCCAACCTGAAAATTAGAAATCCTTTAGTGCACTTTTATGAAGTAATAATGCTCTGAATTGAGTGCACCTTTATCAATTAATAATGCCGACAGTGTTCCCCAAAAAGTAATATCTTATTGAATGCCTCACAAAAGTAATGTCGCTCCATGTTTGCCTGTTTAAAAGTAAAAAATATATACTCCCCTAACCAGTGGTGGACACACACCAAAAAGGGCCCCTGTGCAAGAACAATATAGGGGCCCTTTGCAGTCAATGCACAATTCTACCTGCTTTGGAGGCAGAAATGAGCCCTTTCCTCTTGAGCCCCTGCATTGCTGCACCAATAATATATCCAACTCTGCTAAGACAAGTGTGTCCTGCCTACAGTCAGGCATGGTGGTGGATGGTCATGGTTTGGGGCTGCACTCATCAAAATGCACAATTCCACGTGCTTTGGAGGCAGAAATGAGCCCCTTTCCTCTTGAGCCCCTGCATTGCTGCACCAATGATATATCCAACTCTGCTAAGACAAGTGTGTCCTGCCTACAGTCAGGCATGGTGGTGGATGGTCATGGTTTGGGGCTGCACTCATCAAAATGCACAATTCCACGTGCTTTGGAGACAGAAATAGCCCCCCCCTGACCTCTTTGGCCCCTGTGCGCCTACACCAATGAGGTTTCTGCCCCTGCCGCTAACCTATAGGTTCCTAATAAGTTCCCAACCAAGTCGTCTTCTGTTAGGCCCCCTTCACATGTCAGGGATTCCGGTAAGTATGACGTCCGTTTTCATACGTACTGGAGTCCCAGACACACATAGATTCATTAAAATCAATTGATCTGCGCACACATTAGTATGTTGACTGTCTGAATAACAGGCTCAGATTCAGCTCCACTACCATTCCTGGCCACAAGAGGGAGCTTCAAAACAGCCCCCACACAGCGACATTCACAACAGACCCCCATGTATTGAATGACCACTAAATAATTGTGTAGACCCCTTTTTCCTATCATAACCAGCTATTTGTGGTCTCGGGAGCCCAATCCGCTGATCATTGTGATGGCGTCTGTTGTGAGAATCTGACATAAGCCGGAGACATCCTTTCTGTAATATTCTAGAAAGACCCGGTGATTCCTGTGACCTCCAAATCTATCACATTCCATCTATAGTGATAAGTCACCCATTGCACAGTCTGAGCTGTTTACACGCATTTTCTAGGAATTTGCTCCAATTTTTTTTTTTTTTTTTACCAAAGGGTCACTGGTGTAAGGAGCGTGCACAGGAATGTCTTCCTGACAATAATACCGGCTCCACGTAGGATGTCATTCCCTGCAGAACACACTTCCTATATGTGATAAATTTGATGTATTGAGCCCTGTTCTGATTCCCCTCCGCTGGGTTAATTGGGTCAGGAGACGAGCGCTGCTGGGGAGGAAGCTGCACCCGGTGACTGCGCACAATGTATGGAAAAGTGGCCTAATCCTGCCCCAACAGTGCGAGTGTCAGTGATAATCCTGCCCTGTCCTGCTGTAAATCCAGCGCTCTGCGTATCCTATTATTACAATAATGGCGAGATTCATTCACCTCTGACCCAATGTAATACAGCAAAAGAGCTCCCCGTGTATACAGCCAACTCCTGACAGAGAGGACTGCGTATATCCAAAAGTACTGAGCAAGCAATAAATATGTATAAAACTGCTATAATACTGCCCCATATATACAAGTATATACAGTACCTACTATAATACTACGTACAAGGATACAACTACTATAATACTGTCCCCTATATACAAGAATATAACTACTATAATACTGCCCCTATATACAAGAATATAATTACTATAATACTGTCCCTATGTACAAGAATATAACTACTACTAGAAGGTGGCCCGATTCTACGCATCGGGTATTCTAGAATTTACGTATTGTGTAGTTCATGTATGATTTTTGTTATATATATAGATGTTGTTGTGTGTAGTTACCAAGTGTTTGTGTAGGGCGCTGTACATGTTCTGAGTGTCGCGGGGGGTGAGAGCGGTGTTGTATGTGTGTTGCGTGTGTTGCGTTGTTTGTGGAGCGCTGTGTGTCTGTAGCGTTGTGTGTGTGTGTGTGTTGTGCGGTTTGTGTGGGTGTGGTGTGTTTTGGGGGGAGGTATGTTTTGAGCAATGTGTGTGTTGTGCAGTATGTGCGTATATTTGTGTGTGCAGCGTTGTCTGTGTGTGTGGGTGTCTGTGTAGGGCGTTGTTTGTGATTCCTAGTGTGTGTGTGTTGTGCAGTGCGCGTGTGTGTGTGTGTTGGGGGGAGGTGTGCACCTCCCATCGTGCTCCATCCCCCATGCTGCGCACCCCCATCGTGCTGCATCCCCCATGCTGCGCACTCCCAAACGTGCTCCATCCGCCATGCTGCGCACTCCCAAACGTGCTCCATCCGCCATACTGCGCACTCCCCATCGTGCTGCATCCCCCATGCTGCGCACTCCCAAACGTGCTCCATCCGCCATACTGCGCACTCCCCATCGTGCACCATCCGGCATGCTGCGCACTCCCAAACATGCTCCATCCGTCATGCTGCGCACTCCCAAACGTGGTCCATCCGCCATGCTGCGCACTCCCAAACGTGCTCCATCCGCCATGCTGCGCACTCCCAAACGTGCTCCATCCGCCATACTGCGCACTCCCCATCGTGCTGCATCCCCCATGCTGCGCACTCCCAAACGTGCTCCATCCGCCATACTGCGCACTCCCCATCGTGCACCATCCGGCATGCTGCGCACTCCCAAACATGCTCCATCCGTCATGCTGCGCACTCCCAAACGTGCTCCATCCGTCATGCTGCGCACTCCCAAACGTGCTCCATCCGCCATGCTGCGCACTCCCAAACGTGCTCCATCCGCCATGCTGCGCACCCCCCATCATGCTCCATCCGCTTAGGAGTGCGCAGCATGCCGGATGGTGCACGTTTGGGAGTGCGCAGTATGGCGGATGGAGCACGTTTGGGAGTGCGCAGCATGGCGGATGGAGCACGTTTGGGAGTGCGCAGCATGGCGGATGGACCACGTTTGGGAGTGCGCAGCATGGCGGATGGACCACGTTTGGGAGTGCGCAGCATGGCGGATGGACCACGTTTGGGAGTGCGCAGCATGGGGGATGCAGCACGATGGGGAGTGCGCAGTATGGCGGATGGAGCACGTTTGCTCAGCCTCTCTCCTTCCAGCCTCCCTCAGCATCAGCCCCCCCCTCCCAGCCTTCCCCAAGATCAGCCTCTCTGCTCCCAGCCTCCTCCAGCACGCCGTGCTCCTCTGCCGACACTCACCCACACCCGATCGCATCCACTCACCCACACAACCGATCGCATCCACTCACCCACACAACCGATCGCATCCACTCACACACACAACCGATCGCATCCACTCACACACACAACCGATCGCATCCACTCACACACACCCCCGATCGCATACACTCACACACACACCCGATCGCATACACTCACACACACCCGATCGCATACACTCACACACACACCCGATCGCATACACTCACACACACACCCGATCGCATACACTCACACACACACCCGATCGCATACACTCACACACACACCCGATCGCATCCACTCACACACACACCCGATCGCATACACTCACACACACACCCGATCGCATACACTCACACACACCCCCGATCGCATACACTCACACACACCCGATCGCATACACTCACACACACCCGATCGCATACACTCACACACACAGACACTGACGATATTGCACATACGCGCTGATACTCACAACATCCGGGGATATCACATGCTTCTGGCCATGTGATCCTCCGGCAGGTCCTGGAAGCTCACAGCACAATATCGCCGCCGAGAAGCAAGCGATATCCCAGGATGTTGTGAGTATGTGGATGCGATGTGATGTGTGAGGTGTGAGTGAGTGTGATCTGATTTGTGTGTGTGTGTGTGTGCTGTTATGTTATGTATGTTCCGCAGCTGCAGGACCTTGATGTGTGGATGCGATGTGATGTGTGTGTGATGTGTGTGTGAGAGTGAGTGTGAGCCGGTGTACACTGGTAACTATGATACACATCGGGTAACTAAGGGACCTTAGTTACCCGATGTGTATAATGGTTACCAGCTTTCACGGCCTCCGTTAAGATCCCAGCATCGCAAGGTTATGTGTGGCGCTGCCGGGATCCTGACGGAGCCGGTGTAGAAGCAAGCGATATCCCAGCATGTTGTGATGTGTGTGGATGTGATGTGTGAGAGTGAGTGTGAGAGTGAGTGTGATCTGATGTGTGTGTACTCACCTGGGAATCGGAGCCCCGTGTCAGTTGGGCCACAGCGAGCGTGCATTGCGTGAGGGGGGCGGGGCCTGCAGAGAGCCGGGGCGAGAGGCCAATCCGTGTGGGGGGGCGGGGCCATGGCGAGCCCAGCGGCCAATCGGCTTTGTGTCACCGTAAGGACACAATTTCGGAGCATGACAGACAGACAGACAGATAGACAGACAGACAGACAGACAGACAGACAGAATAAGGCAATTATATATATAGATAATACTGCCCCTATATACAAGAATATAGCTACTATAATACTGCCCCTATGTACAAGAATATAACTACTATAATACTGCCCCTATGTACAAGAATATAACTACTATAATACTGCCCCTATATACAAGAATATAACTACTATAACACTGCCCCTATGTACAAGAATATAACTACTATAATACTGCCCCTATATACAAGAATATAACTACTATAATACTCCTCCTATGTACAAGAATATAACTACTATAATACTGCCCCTATGTACAAGAATATAACTACTATAATACTGCCCCCTATGTACAAGAATATAACTACTATAATACTGCCCCTATGTACAAGAATATAACTACTATAATACTATCCCCTATATACAAGAATATAACTACTATAATACTCCTCCTATGTACAAGAATATAACTACTATAATACTGCCCCTATGTACAAGAATATAACTACTATAATACTGCCCCCTATGTACAAGAATATAACTACTATAATACTGCCCCTATGTACAAGAATATAACTACTATAATACTATCCCCTATATACAAGAATATAACTACTATAATACTGCCCCTATATACAAGAATATAACTACTATAATACTGCCCCCTATGTACAAGAATATAACTACTATAATACTATCCCCTATATACAAGAATATAACTACTATAATACTGCTCCTATATACAAGAATATAACTACTATAATACTGCCCCCTATGTACAAGAATATAACTACTATAATACTATCCCCTATATACAAGAATATAACTACTATAATACTGCTCCTATATACAAGAATATAACTACTATAATACTGCCCCCTATATACAAGACTATAACTACGGTATATTCTGCTCTTCCTGACATAGCCTTCCTCTGTAGTCTGATAGCAGATCTATATCCAGTGTATAGCAGGCCGTGCTCGCTATGTAGGGAGAGTGGAAAACACCTTGCGATCCCATTATTCACACTTTCCATGTCGGGAACAAAGCGCTCTAAGCAGAATATGGAGACCCCTGAGGAAGTGCCTGGAGCTCATGCGTTTCTGGTGTTGACTCTTGTAGTGAGCGCTCGCTGATGGTATCTTCCTGTGATCCCCCTGTGAGCAATCACATCCACTAATGCCGTAATCCCAGACACAAATAAACGTCCTCACAACAATACGGCTTCCGCCATCAGGAGAACATTACTAAAGCTGCTCAGAAAAGGCTGAATAATAAAAGTGAGGATTTTTTTTTCAACTAAATTTGCACAATATTTTCTGGAAGCCATGAAATGACTTTTTGTGTGTGTGGTGCCTGGAATATGCACCGCCATATGCTTTCCCATGACGCGCAGCGTTGTCTTCTCTCTCCTTTTTTTTTTCTCTTTGGACTATATGGTCTAAGGAAAAATGTAACATGTGCACAGCCTGCTGCATAGAACAGCATAGAGGGAGACGGGCGACTGCATTAACCCTCAGTGTCAGCCATAAGATCCCCATAACACTGACAGATGGAGGAGCCGCATAAGTCTCCATCTGTCGCTATGATGGGGATCCTTTGTCTGTCACTGTTATGGGGATCGTTTGAATAAGGATCCCATAATCGTGACAGTCAGAGGATCCTCATAATAGTGTCAGTGACCGGATCCCCATAATACTGACAAATGATCCCCATAGTAGTGTCATCCATAGAATCCCCATAACAGTGGCAGACAGGGACTCTCATAGCAGTGTCAGCCATAGGATCCTCATAATAGTGGCAGACGGGGGCTCTCATAGCAGTATCAGCCATAGGATCCCCATAACAGTGGCAGACAGGGACTCTCATAGCAGTATCAGCCATAGGATCCCCATAACAGATACAGACGGGGAACCTCATATCAGTGTCACCCATAGGATCCCCATAACAGTGGCAGACGGGGACCCTCATAGCAGTGTCAGCCATAGGATCCCCATAACAGTGGCAGACGGGGACCCTCATAGCAGTGTCAGCCATAGGATCCTCATAATAGTCGCAGACGGGGACCCTCATAGCAGTGTCAGCCATAGGATCCTCATAATAGTCGCAGACGGGGGACTCTCATAGCAGTATCAGCCATAGGATCCCCATAACAGATACAGACGGGGAACCTCATATCAGTGTCACCCATAGGATCCCCATAACAGTGGCAGACGGGGACCCTCATAGCAGTGTCAGCCATGGCCTAAATATGAATGAAATAGAATACAATTAAGTATTTACCACAGAACCTCCATATTGGTGACAATCAAAGGATCCCCATAACGGTGTTAGAAATGAGATCACCATAAAACTGCTGCCAAAGTATAGAACAGTGACCGCGTATTTACTCTTATAACAATGATCGGCACCAGATCTCCGTAGCAGTTTCAATAGGATCCAAGTTTCACCCATAGGATACTTGGCCATTGGATCCCCCATAACAATGGCAGCAAGATGACTCCAAATACAGCGGCAGCCACAAGGCCCCATAACCGTGCCCAGTACAGTGTGTAAAGCGCTGCTGACTATGAGGGCGATATATTCGTGAGCACAATCATACATAGTGTATAGAGCAGGTCACAGCGCCGGGCTTTATCTGCACTTTGTGTAGACTTTCTCATTCTTCGGGAGCGTCGTTTATAGATCTTTATTTTCATTCAAAAGAACTTTAAAAAAAAAAAAAAACAATTTGGCTTTCCACCAACTAAACACTAAAGTTATCACATTCCTAATTCCTGCTGATGAAGCGCACAGGAAACCTACTGTGTGTCCTCGGCACCGGCCCAAAACCCTCAGGGCCAACACACTTACTGGGATCTGTCATGTTAACACATGGGCTCTGTGCTTGTAAATATCCCTGGAAACCATCAGCAAGGGTGAAGGAATTGTAACCGATCGTATGGAGTGCTGGATAAATGAATGGAATAACAAACTTTTATTATCTCCTCCAACTAGCCACAACGCGCGTTTCGATAGACAGAGCTATCTTCATCAGGTAAAAAAAACCATCAGCAAGCAGGCAAACTACTGATAAGAGCCTCTTTATGGCTTTTTTTCCCTGTATTCTTAGCTAGATAACACATGACCATGCAACTAGTCTACCTAACATATTAATGTCTACAGTAACCAGCTACCCTCTCACATCCTTCAAATGTCTGGATTTGTCCAAAGGAGAGGAGAGTGAAGTCAACATTGATAGTCCGCAGGGATTGCATAACATAACAATGTCACGCAATCCCCAGGAGAGCCAGTGCCGACACAGCTGGAAAAGCGACGTCACTTCTGGAACAAAATCAGCACCGCTGGAACAGCACCGTCACCGTTGGAACAGCGACGGCATTGGAGGTGAGTATAGAAGTTATTATTTTGTTGGGGGGCAGGGGGGGGACCTAGGAGTTATCCGAGCTGTGTACAACCCCTTTAAGAACAACAAGACCAACACAAATACACAGCAAGACATTATAAGATGCATAATAAGAATAAAAGATCCATCAACAGCAGCTTGTTGATGGTTTCCAGGTAGCAAAAGTCCCAGAATTAATTTTAAGCAATATTTATCTCTAATCTTCACAACAATATTTTTTTTTTTTTTTTTTTTTTTAAAGAAATGACTTTAAACCTTGACAACCCAGAAACATTTATTTATTTGCGCTTTTGTTGCCATAACTTGTTTATTTTTCCACTGCCATAACTGGCTTGTTTTTTGAGGGGCGAGTTGTAGTTGTGAATGACCCCATTCACTTTACCATACAGTGCACTGAAAATGGGAAAACAATTCTAAGTGTGGCGAAATGCACTATTGAAGTATATAAGGAGTACGCGGTTCTCCTCAACCTGTGGCTCCAGATTTATACCATAGCAGGGCACAACTCCAAACATTCAGCCAATGTCATTAAGAGCTATAAGAGCTATCTTTGGTGTAAACAAGAACTTGGAGTCCTGGAGGTGATGATCTGGCCCCCGCAGGAGCCCAGAGGTGGTGATCCGGCCCCTGGGAAGCCCAGAGGTGGTGATCCGGCCCTTGGGGAGCCCAGAGGTGGTGATCCGGCCCCTGGGGAGCCCAGAGGTGGTGATCCGGCCCCTGGGGAGCCCAGAGGTGGTGATCCGGCCCCTGGGGAGCCCAGAGGTGGTGATCCGGCCCCTGGGGAGCCCAGAGGTGGTGATCCGGCCCCTGGGGAGCCCAGAGGTGGTGATCCGGCCTCCACGTAGCCTTGAGATTTTGATCCGGCCCCCATACAGCCCTAAGGTGATGATCCATCCCAAGAAAGCCCTAAGGAAGTGATCCGGTGCCCGCAGAGCCGTGAAGTGATGATCCAGCCCTCGCAGAGCCCTGAGGTGATGATCCGGCCTCCGTAGAGCTGTGAGGTGATGATCCGGCCCCGGCAGAGCTGTGAGGTGATGATCCGGCCCCTGCAGAGCTCTGAGGTGATGATCTGGCCCCTGCAGAGCTGTGAGGTGATGATCCGGCCCCTGCAGAGCTGTGAGGTGATGATCCGGCCCCTGCAGAGCTGTGAGGTGATGATCTGGCCCCCGCAGAGCTGTGAGGTGATGATCTGGCCCCCGCAGAGCTGTGAGGTGATGATCTGGCCCCCGCAGAGCTGTGAGGTGATGATCCGGCCCCCGCAGAGCTGTGAGGTGATGATCTGGCCCCCGCAGAGCTGTGAGGTGATTATCCAGCCCCCACTGAGCCTTGAGGTTTTGATCCAGCCCCCACACAGCCCTGAGGTGATGATCCAGCCCAAGAAAGCCCTGAGGTGATGATCTGGCACACACAGAGCACTGAGATGATCTGGCCACCTGAGAGCCCTGAGGTGATGATCTGGCCCCCGCAGAGCTGTGAGGTGATTAACCGGTCCCCGCAGAGCCCTGAAGTGATGATCTAGCCCCTGCAGAGCTTTGAGGTGATGATCCAGCCCCTGCAGAGCCCTGAAGTGATGATCCGCCCCCCACAGAGCCCTGAGGTGATGATCCGGCCCCCGCAGAGCCTTGATCTCACATTTATCTCTTCTGTCAGGGGGTCACATGTAGAGACAGTAGGATTTGCACAAGCCTCATACACAGAAGATCTGAGGTCAGGTCTTTAAGGTGTTTGGAACAACCTCCTGCCGAAACTGTTTGCAATTTACCAAGAAGAAATGATGAAGGCAAAGGGCGGTCACCAAATAATTAGATTTCTCTTTTGTTGCTTGCTAAAAATAAATTAACACTTTTTTTATTTTTTTAAAACTTTTTTTTACTTTGCAGCAGTTCTTTTTTTTTTTACTCCTTTCATAAAGCTTTGCACAGAACCGTATATTGTGAGAATACAAGATCCATCAACAGCTGCTTGTTGATGGCTTCCATGTAGCAAAAGGCTCAGAATTACTTAACCAGAATTTATCTCTTACCCTCCATAACAATAATAATCAAATGAAAAAAATAAAAAATAAAAAAATAATATATATTAATGTAGGAAGAGGGTCTCTTTAAAGGGAATCCGTCAGCAAGATTTCACACCCCAAGCTATTTGTGCAAAGGCAGCTCTGTCAAGGACAAATCCAGCAATACCTTTACGCGGCTGTTTTGATCCTTCATTGCTGAGAAATCAGCTTTTGAATTGATATGCAAATGAGGCTGAAGCACTATGGTGGATCTGAAGCCTCCGTCACTCCAGCTCTATACCCCGCCCAGTGTTGCTGCCACCTGCTTGACTGACGGCTCTTTTGCCTGAAGTCACACAGCATAGAGGCTTTCAGTCAAACAGGAATAGAGCTGGAGTGACAGAGGCTTCAGATCTACAAATAGCTCTTCAGCTTCATTTGCATATCTGTTCAATCAGATTTCTCAGAAACGGAGGAATGGACTAATCCCGTAAGGGTACTGCTCCATTTGTCAATATAAATAGTTTGGGCAGAAAGATTCCCTTTAAGAGATGACCTCACAATCCTTCTTGTATAACGGTATAATTTATACCCTTGTCCTTCCAGGTTATGATTTTGCCGCAGTGTTGGAATGGTTTGCCGAAAGAGTCGACCGCATTATTCTGCTTTTCGACGCCCACAAGCTGGACATCTCCGACGAGTTCTCAGAAGTGATCAAAGCCCTGAAGAACCACGAGGACAAAATGCGCGTGGTCCTCAACAAGGCGGATCAGATCGAGACCCAGCAGCTGATGAGGGTTTACGGCGCCCTCATGTGGTCCTTGGGGAAAATTGTCAACACTCCGGAGGTGATCAGGGTCTACATCGGGTCTTTCTGGTCGCACCCGCTGCTCATTCCTGACAACCGCAAACTGTTCGAGGCAGAGGAGCAGGATCTGTTCAGAGACATTCAGAGTCTTCCACGGAACGCAGCGCTTAGAAAGCTTAACGACCTGATCAAACGAGCACGACTGGCAAAGGTGAGGTTTAATTATACTCTCTTTATACTTAAGCGGGCTTTACACGCTATGATTTCGCTACAGCGATCTCGTTGGGGTCACGGATTTTGTGACGCACATCCGGCCGCTGTAGCGATCTCGTTGTGTGTGACTCCTAGGAGCGATTTTGGATCGTTGCAAAAACGTCCAAAATCGCTCCTCGTTGACATGGGGGTCCGCTGCCAGTTATCGCTGCTGTCGCAGTGGCGAAGTTGTTCCTCGTTCCTGCGGCAGTGCACATCGCTACATGTGACGCCGCAGGAACGAGGAACATCTCCTTACCTGTCTCCGGCCACAATGCGGAAGGAAGGAGATGGGCGGGATGTTACGTCCCGCTCATCTCCGCCCCTCCGCTTTCATTGGGTGGCCGCTTAGTGACGTCGCTGTGACGCCAAACGGACCGCCCCCTTAGAAAGGAGGCGGTACGCCGGTCACAGCGACGTCGCTATGCAGGTAAGTATGTGTGACGGGGTGCCAGATTTTGTGCACGACGGGCAGCGATATGCCCGTTTCGCACAAACGATGGGGGTGGGTCGCATGCTAGCGATATCGGGCCGGATATCGCAGCATGTAAAGCCACCCTTAGACTCTAGTCACATCCAAAGCTGTAGTCAAAAACTTGGACTGCGTAAAAGAAGGAACTCGTAACTCCAAGATCAGACTACACTGGGTTAGTTTGTAGTCTGTAACTATGGAGACACAAAGCTCATTATGAGAGCAGTATACACAAAAGGATAACAGCTTTATGAACCTTTCACCAAATGTTTCATGATGAACTGGGCTAACAATATAGTAGTAGCTGCAGAGCGAAATAAAACTTTATTTTTTTATTTTGCCTATCCGTTTTGGAGATATTCACAGTTAGCTTTTGTAAATTTCAAGAGGGTGTTTTCAGATAGTTTTCACTGGGGGCATGTACTTCTTCTCCCTGTATGATGCTGGCCATAAATAGGCAGCAACACAGCAGAAAAAAAAAATCGCCCCCACGATAGCTCAGGCTTCTCAGTATAAGAGATAGAAGACTATAGTTGTGATCTCCTGGTTTAACCTCCTGCATGATTAGACAATGTTGGGCATAGTACTATGATAACGTCCCTGTCACAGAATGGGCAGTACATCTGAATTTAGTTTCGTCATGTTACAAACCCTTCTATCAGATGTCCTCCTCCCATAGCACTGTCCGTGACCTCCCTCCCGACTGCTTGTCTGGAAATGAGTGACACTTATGTCTGTTGTGCTCACAGCATCTTGTAATTCCTCTGCAACTAAAGCAGAGCTGGGTGTCACTAACACACAGGAGCAGCTTATTTTGATCTCACTGCAGAGCTATTACAAGTTGCCTGTGGATCAATAGACATAAATGTGACTCCTCTCCATAGCAGCAGTGCAGAAGAGTTGACATTGTTATGTATGGAGAAGAGCTAATAGAAGGGTTTGTAATGTGACACAATTAAACGCCGCTGCACTTTCTAATCATGCAGGAGGTTAGACCAGGAGATCCGAGCTGTATCATAATATCTCACACCCTGAGAGAACTGCTCTAATCTATGGTGGGGGCATGGTCTTGTTCTGCTGTGTTGCTGCCTGCTGATGGTTGGTCAACTCATACAGGGAGAAGAAATACATGCCCCCGGTGAAAACTATCTGATAACAACCACTTGGACATACCAAAAGTTAACTGTCATGGTAATCAGGGAGAGCATAGGACCAGGGCTGCTAGACTGGCCCTCAGACTATAGGGACCCTAGCTATTCCTTATCTCAGAGTTATCTTTGAAGGTGACATTGTCTGAGCCGCCTCCCTGACCCTGTTCTTCACCAGCCCTGATCTTATACCTCATCCTCCAGGGGAGAACCAGGACAGGAATGTTATAAAACCAATAGAAATTCACAATCAAGGGAAACCAACACTCAGCACGCTCACACAAACGTATAAAACAATAAGAGGTAAGGAGGAAAATGGGACGAGAAAATTCCACAACAGCTCCAAGCACCACGCAATAAAAACACCAGCAGGACTGGGACACAATATCACACAGATCAACACAAGAATAAACTATAGTCGGCATGGGAAGACAGATGCTACCATCTTAAAAAGGCAGGGAGTAACTGTGATAGGTTTCCAACATTTGATCACATAGTTAACTCTCGCTAGCCTGACCATTAATGAGCATACAACGCCTGTGGCTGTGTCTGGTATATCACCCCTGACTTATTTACTTGCATGGGTGTCCGCTACAACACAAGGCACGGGCATAGGCTAGAGTGAAGGGTTAATGCCAATCCCATTGTTCTCCTTTTGAGAAAGTGCCTTTCTTTGTGTTTGGAGCTTCGTCTTTTAATAGTAACAGACAGGAGCTGCTCTATATTAACGCTGCAGTTTGTGCACTCGGAGCGGAGTCCATTCAGATGTAATTGATGTCTGGTATTTCCTGCTCCTGTCCTGGATTTCTGACCTCATCACGGGGTTAAAAAGTCAGAGGAAATAGCACGATGGTTTTCTTGTGTGAAGGATGGAATAGTACATTGCTAATAAACCCAAAATGTAATCCTAATGGCGGCAGAAGACGTATCTTATCTGTGTCCTGGAAATAGAACAACCGAACCTCACTGGTGGTGGAAGATCAGACATATATATTAATGGTCTTTGTACTGTGGAGCCCCCCTATAACAGCAGACTGCATGTGTAATCTGGACCCCCCCTATAATAGCAGTCTGGATGTGTGGTCTGGAGCCCCCTATAACAGCAGTCTGGATGTGTGGTCTGGAGCCCCCTATAACAGCAGTCTGGATGTGTAGTCTGGAACCCCCCTATAACAGCAGTCTGGATGTGTGGTCTGGAGCCCCCTATAACAGCAGTCTGGATGTGTAGTCTGGAGCCCCTCCTATAACAGCAGTCTGGATGTGTAGTCTGGAGCCCCCCTATAACAGGAGTCTGGATGTGTAGTCTGGAGCCCCCTATAACAGCAGTCTGGATGTGTAGTCTGGAGCCCCCTATAACAGCAGTCTGGATGTGTGGTCTGGAGCCCCCTATAATAGCAGTCTGGATGTGTAGTCTGGAGCCCCCTATAACAGCAGTCTGGATGTGTGGTCTGGAGCCCCCTATAATAGCAGTCTGGATGTGTAGTCTGGAGCCCCCTATAACAGCAGTCTGGATGTGTAGTCTAGAGCCCCCTATAACAGCAGTTTGGATGTGTAATCTGGAGCCCCCTATAACAGCAGTCTGGATGTGTAGTCTGGAGCCCCCTATAACAGCAGTCTGGATGTGTAGTCTGGAGCCCCCCTATAACAGCAGTCTGGATGTGTAGTCTGGAGCCCCCTATAACAGCAGTCTGGATGTGTGGTCTGGAGCCCCCCTATAACAGCAGTCTGGATGTGTAGTCTAGAGCCCCCTATAACAGCAGTCTGGATGTGTAGTCTGGAGCCCCACTATAACAGCAGTCTGGATGTGTAGTCTAGAGCCCCCCTATAACAGCAGTCTGCATGTGTAATCTGGAGCCCCCTATAACAGCAGTCTGGATGTGTAGTCTGGACCTCCCCTATAATAGCAGTCTGGATGTGTAGTCTGGAGCCCCCCTATAACAGCAGTCTGGATGTGAAGTCTAGAGCCCCCTATAACAGCAGTCTGGATGTGTAATCTGGAGCCCCCCTATAACAGCAGTCTGGATGTGTAATCTGGAGCCCCCTATAACAGCAGTCTGGATGTGTAATCTGGAGCCCCCCTATAACAGCAGTCTGGATGTGTAATCTGGAGCCCCCTATAACAGCAGTTTGGATGTGTAATCTGGAGCCCCCCTATAACAGCAGTCTGGATGTGTAATCTGGAGCCCCCTATAACAGCAGTCTGGATGTGTAATCTGGAGCCCCCTATAACAGCAGTCTGGATGTGTAATCTGGAGCCCCCCTATAACAGCAGTCTGGATGTGTAATCTGGAGCCCCCCTATAACAGCAGTCTGGATGTGTAATCTGGAGCCCCCCTATAACAGCAGTTTGGATGTGTAGTCTGGAGCCCCCTATAACAGCAGTCTGGATGTGTAGTCTGGAGCCCCCCTATAACAGCAGTCTGGATGTGTGGTGTGGAGCCCCCTATAACAGCAGCCTGGATGTGTAGTCTGGAGCCCCCCTATAACAGCAGTTTGGATGTGTAATCTGGAGCCCCCTATAACAGCAGTCTGGATGTGTAGTCTTGAGCCCCCTATAACAGCAGTCTGGATGTGTAGTCTTGAGCCCCCTATAACAGCAGTCTGGATGTGTGGTCTGGAGCCCCCCTATAACAGCAGTCTGGATGTGCAGTCTGGAGCCCCCTATAACAGCAGTCTGGATGTGCAGTCTGGAGCCCCCTATAACAGCAGTCTGGATGTGTAGTCTGGAGCCCCCCTATAACAGCAGTCTGGTTGTGTAGTCTGGAGCCCCCTATAACAGCAGTCTGGATGTGCAGTCTGGAGCCGCCTATAACAGCAGTCTGGATGTGTAGTCTGGAGCCCCCTATAACAGCAGTCTGGATGTGTAGTCTTGAGCCCCCTATAACAGCAGTTTGGATGTGTAGTCTGGAGCCCCCTATAACAGCAGTCTGGATGTGTAGTCTGGAGCCCCCCTATAACAGCAGTCTGGATGTGTAGTCTTGAGCCCCCTATAACAGCAGTCTGGATGTGTGGTGTGGAGCCCCCTATAACAGCAGCCTGGATGTGTAGTCTGGAGCCCCCCTATAACAGCAGTTTGGATGTGTAATCTGGAGCCCCCTATAACAGCAGTCTGGATGTGTAGTCTTGAGCCCCCTATAACAGCAGTCTGGATGTGTAGTCTAGAGCCCCCTATAACAGCAGTCTGGATGTGTAGTCTTGAGCCCCCTATAACAGCAGTCTGGATGTGTAGTCTGGAGCCCCCTATAACAGCAGTCTGGATGTGTAGTCTGGAGCCCCACTATAACAGCAGTCTGGATGTGTAGTCTAGAGCCCCCCTATAACAGCAGTCTAGATGTGTAATCTGGAGCCCCCTATAACAGCAGTCTGGATGTGTAGTCTGGACCTCCCCTATAATAGCAGTCTGGATGTGTAGTCTGGAGCCCCCCTATAACAGCAGTCTGGATGTGAAGTCTAGAGCCCCCTATAACAGCAGTCTGGATGTGTAATCTGGAGCCCCCCTATAACAGCAGTCTGGATGTGTAATCTGGAGCCCCCTATAACAGCAGTCTGGATGTGTAATCTGGAGCCCCCCTATAACAGCAGTCTGGATGTGTAATCTGGAGCCCCCTATAACAGCAGTTTGGATGTGTAATCTGGAGCCCCCCTATAACAGCAGTCTGGATGTGTAATCTGGAGCCCCCTATAACAGCAGTCTGGATGTGTAATCTGGAGCCCCCTATAACAGCAGTCTGGATGTGTAATCTGGAGCCCCCCTATAACAGCAGTCTGGATGTGTAATCTGGAGCCCCCCTATAACAGCAGTCTGGATGTGTAATCTGGAGCCCCCCTATAACAGCAGTTTGGATGTGTAGTCTGGAGCCCCCTATAACAGCAGTCTGGATGTGTAGTCTGGAGCCCCCCTATAACAGCAGTCTGGATGTGTGGTGTGGAGCCCCCTATAACAGCAGCCTGGATGTGTAGTCTGGAGCCCCCCTATAACAGCAGTTTGGATGTGTAATCTGGAGCCCCCTATAACAGCAGTCTGGATGTGTAGTCTTGAGCCCCCTATAACAGCAGTCTGGATGTGTAGTCTTGAGCCCCCTATAACAGCAGTCTGGATGTGTGGTCTGGAGCCCCCCTATAACAGCAGTCTGGATGTGCAGTCTGGAGCCCCCTATAACAGCAGTCTGGATGTGCAGTCTGGAGCCCCCTATAACAGCAGTCTGGATGTGTAGTCTGGAGCCCCCCTATAACAGCAGTCTGGTTGTGTAGTCTGGAGCCCCCTATAACAGCAGTCTGGATGTGCAGTCTGGAGCCGCCTATAACAGCAGTCTGGATGTGTAGTCTGGAGCCCCCTATAACAGCAGTCTGGATGTGTAGTCTTGAGCCCCCTATAACAGCAGTTTGGATGTGTAGTCTGGAGCCCCCTATAACAGCAGTCTGGATGTGTAGTCTGGAGCCCCCCTATAACAGCAGTCTGGATGTGTAGTCTTGAGCCCCCTATAACAGCAGTCTGGATGTGTGGTGTGGAGCCCCCTATAACAGCAGCCTGGATGTGTAGTCTGGAGCCCCCCTATAACAGCAGTTTGGATGTGTAATCTGGAGCCCCCTATAACAGCAGTCTGGATGTGTAGTCTTGAGCCCCCTATAACAGCAGTCTGGATGTGTAGTCTAGAGCCCCCTATAACAGCAGTCTGGATGTGTAGTCTTGAGCCCCCTATAACAGCAGTCTGGATGTGTAGTCTGGAGCCCCCTATAACAGCAGTCTGGATGTGTAGTCTGGAGCCCCCTATAACAGCAGTCTGGATGTGTGGTGTGGAGCCCCCTATAACAGCAGCCTGGATGTGTAGTCTAGAGCCCCCCTATAACAGCAGTTTGGATGTGTAATCTGGAGCCCCCTATAACAGCAGTCTGGATGTGTAGTCTGGAGCCCCCCTATAATAGCAGTCTGGATGTGTAATCTGGAGCCCCCTATAACAGCAGTCTGGATGTGTAGTCTGGAGCCCCATATAACAGCAGTCTGGATGTGTAGTCTGGAGCCCCCCTATAACAGCAGTCTGGATGTGTAATCCAGAGCCCCCTATAACAGCAGTCTGGGTGTGTAGTCTGGAGCCCTCCTATAACAGCAGTCTGGATGTGTAGTCTGGAGCCCCCCTATAACAGCAGTCTGGATGTGTGGTCTGGAGCCCCCTATAATAGCAGTCTGGATGTGTAGTCTGGAGCCCCCTATAACAGCAGTCTGGATGTGTAGTCTGGAGCCCCCTATAACAGCAGTCTGGATGTGTAGTCTGGAGCCCCATATAACAGCAGTCTGGATGTGTAATCTGAAGCCCCCTATAACAGCAGTCTGGATGTGTAGTCTGGAGCCCCATATAACAGCAGTCTGGATGTGTAGTCTGGAGCCCCCCTATAACAGCAGTCTGGATGTGTAATCCAGAGCCCCCTATAACAGCAGTCTGGATGTGTAGTCTGGAGCCCCCTATAACAGCAGTCTGGATGTGTAATCTGAAGCCCCCTATAACAGCAGTCTGGATGTGTAGTCTGGAGCCCCATATAACAGCAGTCTGGATGTGTAGTCTGGAGCCCCCCTATAACAGCAGTCTGGATGTGTAATCCAGAGCCCCCTATAACAGCAGTCTGGGTGTGTAGTCTGGAGCCCTCCTATAACAGCAGTCTGGATGTGTAGTCTGGAGCCCCCCTATAACAGCAGTCTGGATGTGTGGTCTGGAGCCCCCTATAATAGCAGTCTGGATGTGTAGTCTGGAGCCCCCTATAACAGCAGTCTGGATGTGTAGTCTGGAGCCCCCTATAACAGCAGTCTGGATGTGTAGTCTGGAGCCCCCCTATAACAGCAGTCCGTATGTGTAGTCTGGAGCCCCTCCTGTAACAGCAGTCTGGATGTGTGGTCTGGAGCCCCCCTATAACAGCAGTCTGGATGTGCAGTCTGGAGCCCCCTATAACAGCAGTCTAGTTGATGACTAGGTGCTCTAGACTCTCAAGTGCCCAATAACCTGACTTTTTGCAGTGAGATCTAAGTTACTATGATAATTACACATATCATGTGATACAAGCTTGATCTTCTCGTTTTTTACCCTCAGGTCCACGCATACATAATCAGTTCCTTGAAGAAGGAGATGCCATCTGTCTTTGGAAAGGACAATAAGAAGAAAGAGTTAATCGGAACCTTAGGGGAGATTTATGGTCGAATTGAACGAGAACATCAGATCTCTCCGGGAGACTTCCCCAACCTTAAGAAGATGCAGGTACAGTCGGCCACCCTGCCTGGCCATCCAGACATCTACAGGATCACCCCAATAATCCAATACTGATAGACCTGGAGAATAGAGGGATGGCCTACTAGAAAGCTGATGACTTGGGTTTAGTTCACTGATTAGTTCCACATGGGTTTGCCTATACTCCTTTGTATCTTAGGAAAGTTGGGATAGCTTGGGCTCCTATAGTGATCTGTTAAGCTAGCGGGCCAAGAGCCTGACTGACAATGATCACTTTCAAACCCAACCACTGATGAAATCCCTCTACGTGTGGTCAAGTCCAACCCTGGGCTCCAGGGATATTACCCAAATGGCCACTCTTGAGTTGTACTCTACGGGTTGTTGAGGCTCATGATGCCCCCAACACCACCACATAAGGTCTAAGTTATCCATCTCCTTACTGGTCTTTAGAAAAAGAACTTCCATCCCGTCCATGATCTTCACCTCTTTATTATTTGAGTCACTTCTGCACCTTCTTACCCTAAGCGTTCGGCCATAATTCTGCCATACTTTGGCGTTCCTTATCTCAACCTCTTATCCTTTCTTGGCTCTCCCTTGTCTACACATTATTATCTATTATTTGACTGATAACCTGGGTCATATGTGAAGGCTCCATAATTGGTTGGGCTATGGCTTGCAAACTAGCTACCTAGAGGTGGCACTAGTGAGTCAATTTTTCTCCAAAAGGAAAATTAGGACCTCTGAGATTGTTGTCTCTTCAAAAGCCCATTGATCTGAAATATTGAGTTGTAAAGTGAAG
The DNA here is from genome assembly GCF_048569485.1 of Anomaloglossus baeobatrachus. Classification (NCBI taxonomy): domain Eukaryota; kingdom Metazoa; phylum Chordata; class Amphibia; order Anura; family Aromobatidae; genus Anomaloglossus; species Anomaloglossus baeobatrachus. The sequence goes on from NC_134355.1 coordinate 23,498,051, forward strand.
AATAAATTGGGTTTCTTTTTTTTTTTTAATTCATTTCTATTATTATTTATTTTTTTTTCTTGAAAGTTTTACATTTTTTCTGTATTTTTCTTACATAGGATCTCTTACAATCCCAAGATTTTAACAAATTCCAACCCCTGAAGAACAAGCTTCTGGAGACTGTAGATGAGATGCTGGCTCATGACATTGCCCACTTAATGATTCTGGTTAGGCAAGAGGAAACTCAAAAACCAGTCCAGATGGTGAAAGGAGGTGCCTTTGAGGGTACCCAGAATGGTCCTTTCGGACACGGTTACGGAGAAGGGGCAGGAGAAGGTATTGACGATGCAGACTGGGTAGTGGCCAGAGATAAACCCATGTATGACGAGATCTTCTACACCTTGTCTCCCATCAATGGCAAAGTCACCGGTGCCAATGCCAAGAAGGAGATGGTCAAGTCCAAGCTGCCTAATACTGTTCTTGGAAAGATCTGGAAGCTTGCCGACATAGATAAAGATGGCTTGCTGGACGATGAGGAGTTTGCCTTAGCCAACCACCTAATTAAGGTGAAATTAGAAGGCCACGAGCTTCCAAATGACCTGCCTTGCCATCTAATTCCACCCTCCAAGAGGAAGATGATCGAGTAAAGCTGGGGAACATTGTAAGCACTGGCGAGCCAAGAAGTAACGGAGTTTTCTTCAAGTTGATACGATTAATGTGAAGTGAGCCCGCTGAGGCATTTTGATTTAACATGATATAACCTATCAAGATGCTGATTGAGCTTTTATTAACCGTTAACAAGAAGCTAATCCTCGTTCCTTTGTGCTGACCTTTACTTACTGAAGACAAAAAAAAAATCCAAAAATAAAGGGAAGAGAGACCCTGAGGATGTAACGTGCTCTCGAATCTGTGTTGCGTTGTATCGTGCTTCCTCTATTCTCTTTGCTTTCCAGATACCTCATTGTATTGTTCTCCAACCTTGTTTTATGCAAATCGTTTTTAGTTGTTGTTATGTTTTGTATGAGTCTGTTTTACTGATTGTGATGCTTCATAGTGAGCTCTTTTTAAGAACATCTCATCTGTTGACTCCTCAAGCCCAGAGGGATTAGAGTTTATCATTGCGTCTTCACCAGACATGTCCTACAAAATTATTGATTCATCATGTACAGACCTAACAGATGGTTCTTGTTCATTGTAGACCTACTTTGGTCTTGGGTTAGAGGTGGCGTGAATGAAGACACCTTTTGGTGGTTATAGGTGATTTCTGTTCATTGTAGATCTTCTTCAGTCTTGGGATGGAGGGGCAATAATGGAGAACTTCTTAATGGTTCCTGTCCATTGTAGGTTTACTTTGTTCTTGGGTCAGATGGAGCAATAGTGGAGAATCTTTTTGATGGTTTCTGTCCATTGTAGACCTTCTTCAGTCTTGGGTTGGAGGGACAATAATGGAGAACTTTTTAATGGTTCCTGTCCATTGTAGATCTACTTTAGTCTTGGGTCAGATGGAGCAATAGTGGAGAACCTTTTGATGGTTTATGTTCATTGTAGATCTTCTTCAGTCTTGGGTTGTAGGGGCAATAATGGAGAACTTCTTAATGGTTCCTGTCCATTGTAGGTTTACTTTGTTCTTGGGTCAGATGGAGCAATAGTGGAGAATCTTTTTGATGGTTTCTGTCCATTGTAGACCTTCTTCAGTCTTGGGTTGGAGGGACAATAATGGAGAACTTTTTAATGGTTCCAGTCCATTGTAGATCTACTTTAGTCTTGGGTCAGATGGAGCAATAGTGGAGAACCTTTTGATGGTTTATGTTCATTGTAGATCTTCTTCAGTCTTAAGTTGGAGGAGGCAATAGTGGACGACCTTTTTGATGTTTTTTATCCTCGGTTTTGGGTCAGAGAGGGTAACAGAGAGAAAATTTCTGATATTTTTGAATCTTTAGGGTATGGCTACTTAACTGAAAGCCTGGTGCCCAACATCATTTGACTTTGACCCATTGTTAGAGGAGTCCAGTTTCTGTTGACTTTGCCAAAAAAATTGCATGTTGAAGGAAATTGGGCAAGAAAGTTGTGAATCATAACCCTTCATGACTACACCTTGTAGGGACCTTGACAAGTGTTCTATGGCTGGTCCAATTCTGTATCCGCTTATGGTAATAACTGAGTAGCCCTCACATCAACCCTTTAAGATATAGTATTGATGTTCGTGTAGTAAGAAGGCAAAACGTTAGAAGACAGATACTTTAAGATGTCTTACCAGATTTTATTAGAGGACCATGAATATGGAGGTGAATTGATATGCAGTAGATGCACCACTTTTAGGTTTTATGTTGTTAGACTCTTCGAAGACCCCTACTGAATTAGTTAGTGGCATTCCCAAGACATAAGGTAGACCACAATGTCCCCCCACCCGTCCGAGTGCTTCTTACTCGTGGTGGCTAATTTCTTTGAATTGTCCATTGGAAATTCGATGTGCCAGATCTCTCTTTTCCCTGACATCATCTGTTAGGGGTCAGTTGGGAGACCCCCATACACATTAGACAGTCAGTTGATCCCATTGATATCTATGCATCCCACCGGCGTCAATTGTGTATGGGGTGAGAACAGATAACATGCTTTGAGACTAAGTATTAAAATAGATTAAAAGAAATAGTTCTTAGGGCAAGGAACCCGAATGTCGATCTGCTGAGCGTATAACTTATGTTTTAGATATAAGCTTCAACCTCTCGGTTCTGTGCGTTTTCCCGCAAGTCCTGTTATATCCATCACCATTTCCATTCCGAGCACAAATTTGCTTTTACTTACAATTATTACATATTTATAATCGATTTGTCACATTTTCGGAATTTTGCAACCCCCAAAATAGCAAGCCTGTGTCGGCTATTGCATGTCATCCCTATACAAATGAATACAGACGGGCTGCAATACCAGACACAACCATAGAGGGGAGGGGGTGCTATTTCTGGGAAATTTTAAAAAAAAATATAAATATAAATATATATATTATTATTATTTTATTTTTTATTTCTCATCCTGGAGAATGCCTTTAGGATCTCTTGCCTATTGAACTTGTACCCATGCTGATACGTAAATGAACCTTCTTGTGCACAGTGAATACTCTACTGCTTTAAAGGGGGATACGTCTTTATACGCAGTTTGGGTACCGTAAAAATAAATGATAAATAAAAATGTGCTTCTCTCTGCTTTTCCTTTATTGGTCTGATTATAAAAGTGAGCTGATGTGGTTACAAATTAATCAGGATTTTAATGTACTGAACATATGGCTCCGGGTTTTATCTGAAGAGCAGAGCGTGATACTGTGCCCATACAGAGACAAGGGAGGGTTAATATATACCGTATACCACACCAGATTATAAGACCCACCCCAAATATAGAGATAAAAAAGGTAAAAGAAAAAAATGGGGTCCGTCTTCTACTCCAGTGGTGTCTTGCTGTAGGGGGGGCTACAGCAGTGGTGGAGTGGAGGTCACAGGAGGCAGGAGCGGTGCTGGAGTAGGGCAATGCTGGCTGCTGTGTGGCCGGCCGCGGTGTCTGCTCAATGGCCGGTCGTGCTGGCTATGTGGAACAGGGCAGTGCAGGGGTGAGATGCTCTGTCGGCGGTGCGATCTTCAAATAATGCCGCCCGGAATCGGCGCCTGCGCAGATACAGCTCTCGGCTCAATGACAATCCGAGAGCCCCGTCTGCGCATGCGCCGACTCCTGGCGGCATTATTTGAAGATTGCACCGTCGACAGAGCATCTCACCCCTGCACTGCCTTGCTCCACATAGCGCCCAGCACAGCCCTGCACCGCCGACAGAGCATCTCACCCGCCGTAGCCAGCACAGCCCCGCACCGCCGACAGAGCATCTCACCTGCCGCAGCCAGCACAGTTCCACACCGCCTACAGAGCATCTCACCCGTCGCAGCCAGCACAGCTCCACACCGCCTACAGAGCATCTCACCCGCCGCAGCCAGCACAGCCGCACCCCCCAGACAGAACATCTCACCTGCCGTAGCCAGCACAGCCGCACCCCCCAGACAGAACATCTCACCCGCCGCAGCCAGCACAGCCGCACCCCCCAGACAGAACATCTCACCCGCCGCAGCCAGCACAGCCGCACACCGCAGACAGAACATCTCACCTGCCGTAGCCAGCACAGCCCCACACCGCAGACAGAACATCTCACCTGCCGTAGCCAGCACAGCTCCACACTGCCTACAGAGCATCTCACCCGCCGCAGCCAGCACAGCCCCACACCGCAGACAGAACATCTCACCTGCCGTAGCCAGCACAGCCCCGCACCGCCGACAGAGCATCTCACCTGCTGCAGCCAGCACAGCCCCGCCGACAGAACACCTCACCCGCCGCAGCCAGCATAGCTCCACACCGCCTACAGAGCATCTCACCCGCCGTAGCCAGCACAGCTCCACACCGCCTACAGAGCATCTCACCCGCCGCAGCCAGCACAGCCCCCGACAGAGCATCCCACCCTCTGCACCAACCTGCTCCACACAGCATCCACCGCAGCCAGCACAGCGCCCATTCTCCACCATTTCTGGTAAACTACATTCATATTTTAAGACGCACCCCTCATTTTCTTCCGAAATTTTTGGAAGGAAAAGTAAGTCTTATAATCCGAAAATTACGGTAGTTTAAAGGAAATCTGTGAGTAGGATCAATCTACTCAAACAGCATTCATGGGCAGGCATGTCTCTGAAATAAATCCTTGACACCTTTTATACAGTGTGTCCACCCATATCCTATCCACTGCCATTATCTTGAGAACGGCGGCAGCTATAGGCATAGAAGTGGTGTCTAGGTATAGTAAAGTAGCCATGCGCTACGCAATGAAACCACCTATAGCGCCACCTGGTGGAAAACAACGGAGTTATCATTTTTATCTCGAAAACGGAATGAGATAGAGAAAAAAAGTGAATTACAAAGTTGTAGGGCATCATCAATTCAATACGAATCGACACCTTGCATACAGAAATGCTATGACTAGAACGTATAAACCTCACAAGGCTGCGGACGTGAAGCGATACCTCATGGAGACCTTCCTACAAGTCATTGGGTATGGTGGCTGTGTGGAATGGCCTCCACACTCACCTGACCTGACCCCATTGGACTTCTTTCTGTGAGGTCACATCAAACAGCAGGTGTATGCAACCCCTCCACCAACATTGCAGGACCTACGACGACGTATCACAGATGCTTGTGCAAACGTGTCACCTACCATATTGCACAACGTGCAGCAAGATACAGTATGCTGTGCAGAGTCCAGATGTGCATTGCAGCTGACGGGGGACACTAATGAGCGCCATATGCGTGACCAGCATTCAATGTTTTGGGGGGGGGGTCATGGGTTTCATATCATAGCATTTCTGTATGCAAGGTGTCGATTCGTATTGAATCGATGATGCCCTGCAATTTTGTAATTCACTTTTTTTTCTCTATCTTGTTCCGTTTTCGAGATAAAAATGCTAACTCCATTGTTTTCCACCAGGTGGCGCTATAGGTGGGTTTTATTGCGTAACGCATGGCTACTTTACTATACCTAGACACCACTTGTAAACTCAGATAAGAAAGAATCTACTGCTGATTAGTAATGAGTGGGCACTACAATGCTTGGGTGCTCGATACTGAAAATGAGCAGTTGAGAACTTGGATGGGCGCGACTTGAGCATAAATGGAAGATTTCACGGAAAAATGCTCAAGTCCCCCATTGACTTCCATTATAATCGGTACTTGAGTAGCACCCATCCGAGCCCCCGAGCATGGTAGTGCTCATGACTCGCCCACCCCAGGGCCTTAGGTGACTCGGTGTCGGGCCGGACTAGTCCGGGGTAGTCAGCGGTGGCGGGGCCCGACTCAGTGACCCTGGTGGAGTCAGTTAATGTGGCAATATTGGGGGAGATGGTGATAATGTTTATATAAGATTCGTGACGCCACCTGTGGTAAGTTGCAGCTCTTTAGGGCCACAGCTGCTGGAAGGGACCTCCGGGGCTGATGTTATAGCAGCTGAGATGTTGCTTGCTCTCCACAGGTAGAGCGGGTACCCTGGGGCAACCTTTGGTGCTTGGTAAAGTCTATGGTGTTTGCTAACGAGGTGCAGGGCCGACAGGGCGGTATAGAGGAGACGACACAAGGCTTGCAGTTAAGGTCTTTACTCATTGTTTGGTCTCAATTCGGCAGCTGTCCGGTTGCCCGCAGTATGCTGGGATCCACTGTCAGGGACCTCCGCCGATCCCGGGTAGTTCAAGGGCCAGTACCGGTGCACCCCTCTTTGTGTCCTTTCCTGACTGACTTCTTAGCCTTGACTGTTTTAGCTGAGCTGGTCTCGGCCTCCACCACAGGGCCTGTGCAAAGGGGGCTAACCGCAGCTGTATCTTGCCCCCTTCACCGGGGATCTGTGGTGGGTTGTGGCCCTGGGCGCTTGCAACCACCCCCGGGCCTTCAGTGTTACTTTTGAGGAATTGTCTTTCTTCCCTCAGTCTGGGGACCGTTCCCGACTGCAGCCAGATCCCTCCACCCGATCTTTCAGTGGAACAGGCCACGAGCCAATATGCCCTTCCGTGTCCCTGGGATCCTTTCTCTCTCGGTGTCACCTGGGCCTAACTAGACCCCAGGATCTCCACCAGGAACTTCCTTCTGTCACTTTCTCCTCAGACTTTACTCCTTCACTCTCCTGAGGTAACCACCTCCCTCTCCTCCTCCCTCTGTCTCTCTCAGACTGTCTAACTGACTCTGAACTTCCTAGTTCCCTTTCTTTTACTCACACTTTCTGACTCCTCCCACACACCCACTGACTAGGCCCCACCCACACTATTGGGACCAGTAATGGGACTTACGGCCCCATGAATACATCTATGGGGGTAGCTGCCGCTATCCCTGACCCAGTGTATGCCTACCAATTGGTGTGTGCAAGTTTAGTCTGTGGACCGGTAGTTGACCCCATTCTTACCCGGGATGGGATACCACACCTCTGGCTGAGGTGCAATATCTCTGTGGCGACGGTAGCCTCAGGGGCGCCACACTCACTTATCACTAGTTACGAGAACCGAGCATGGTAGTGCCCGCTCATTACTAGTTACGAGTACTGAGCACCCGAGCATGGTAGTGCCCACTCATCACTAGTTACGAGTACCGAGCACCCGAGCATGGTAGTGCCCGCTCATCACTAGTTACGAGTACCGAGCACCCGAGCATGGTAGTGCCCACTCATCACAAGTGACGAGTAATGAGCACCCGAGCATGGCAGTGCTCGCTCATCACTAGTTACGAGTACTGAGCAGCCGAGCATGGTAGTGCCCGCTCATCACTTGTTACGAGTACTGAGCACCTGTGCATGGTAGTGCTGGCTCATCACTAGTGACGAGTACTGAGCACCCGAGCATGGTAGTGCCCGCTTATCACTAGTTACGAGTACTGAGCACCAGAGCATAGTAGTGCCTGCTCATCACTAGTTACCAGTACTGAGCACCAGAGCATAGTAGTGCCCGCTCATCACTAGTTACCAGTACTGAGCACCCGAGCATGGTAGTGCCCGCTCATCACTAGTTACCAGTACTGAGCACCCGAGCATGGTAGTGCCCACTCATCACTAGTTGCCAGTACTGAGCACCTGAGCATGGTAGTGCCCGCTCATCACTAGTTACCAGTACAGAGCACCCGAGCATGGTAGTGCTCACTCATCACTAGTTACCAGTACAGAGCACCCGAGCATGGTAGTGCCCGCTCATCACTAGTTACCAGTGCCGAGCACCTGAGCATGCTAGTGCCCGCTCATCAATATTGATAATGTATCCTTTCTAAGCAATTCTCTGTGGGAGAAATGCAACTGTAGCAAAACCTCAGCTGTGATGAGTACTATGGAAGTCACTCTGCTAGGTCGGACTGGGTGGTGTCTCTCCCAACAGCATGTATTTCTATGAAGCTGTCATGCTGCGGTCGGGAGAGCTGCCAGCGACACTCATCTCAGCGATGTCACCGAGGATGCGCCGTGGAAGTTGGGCACAGCTCTCGGCGATAAATTCTGCAATTCAAAGATTGATCTAAGAATGTAAAGTAAGTGACAAGATCTCAGTGTGGACTGATCACTTGCTGAAGCAGAAGTTTGAATTCAGCTCTGGATATCTCTATAGTGTAAAACTGGGACTTGGTTTCATCTTTGTTTTGTTTTTTTATTTTTCCAATAAGAAAGATACTTCTTATGGACCACGTACAGGATGCAGTTTGCCTCTTCTGCTCCCGTTTTTCATCATTTTTTATTATTTTATTTCAGTATAATAAATTGTAAGTGGAACTAATAAAATCTTATAAAGGGTCGGCTTTGAGTTATAGCTTAAAGTTTAAAAAATGGCGTATTTCTTTTGAAAACAGCTCCACATTTATCTACAGGTTGTGTACGGTACTGCAGCTCAGCCCCATTTATTTCAATGGAGACTAGCTGCGTTTCCCGGCCTGGACGGGCGTCACATTATGTCTAGGACATAGCCGCCATGTTTTTCTACTCCCTGGTATGATCTTTTCCATCTTCAAATTCAGACCCATGGAACAAAAATGTCCTTTTCCCCTGGAGACATGCATTTTGGTCAGCCGCACCCTCCAGGGCGAATGTCTATGAGACAGTGACATTTTAAGGAGTGGTGGGGACGGGGTCAGCGGGGGGCTCAGACCACTCTGTCTATGGAATGGATAAAGATGAGCGAAATTTATTAAGAAAAAGAAATATTTTCTGAGGCTACAATTCCCTTTATCATCAGAAAAGGAACTAAAAGCCGAGATCATATAAAGGAGCTCACTAAACCCTGCGATAGTACAGTGCCGGGGAGAAACATTCCTCCCAAAATAGAACCCATCACCGCAAGTCTGCACATGCACCGATCACTGGGAGGCGTCTGCTGCGAAGCCCGAAAAATTGTGTAATGTATGTACACAGGGACTGCACCAGCAGAATAGTGAGTGCAGCTCTGGGGTATAATACAGGAGGTAACTCAGGATCAGTAATGTATGTACACAGTGACTGCACCAGCAGAATAGTGAGTGCAGCTCTGGAGTATAATACAGGAGGTAACTCAGGATCTGTAATGTAATGTATGTACACAGTGACTGCACCAGCAGAATAGTGAGTGCAGCTCTGGAGTATAATACAGGAGGTAACTCAGGATCAGTAATGTATGTACACAGTGACTGCACCAGCAGAATAGTGAGTGCAGCTCTGGGGTATAATACAGGAGGTAACTCAGGATCAGTAATGTATGTACACAGTGACTGCACCAGCAGAATAGTGAGTGCAGCTCTGGAGTATAATACAGGAGGTAACTCAGGATCAGTAATGTAATGTATATACACAGTGACTGCATCAGCAGAATAGTGAATGCAGCTCTGGAGTATAATACAAGAGGCAACTCAGGATCAATAATGTAATGTATGTACATAGTGACTGCACCAGCAGAATAGTGAGTGCAGCTCTGGAGTATAATACACGATGTAACTCAGGATCAGTAATGTAATGTATGTACACAGTGACTGCACCAGCAGAATAGTGAGTGCAGCTCTGGAGTATAATACAGGAGGTAACTCAGGATCAGTAATGTAATGTATGTACACAATTCCTGCACCAGCAGAATAGTGAGTGCAGCTCTGGAGTATAATACAGGAAGTAACTCAGGATCAGTAATGTAATGTATGTACACAGCGTCACTATATCACAGTGCATGTTTACATTCATGGCTCCCTCAATGATCTGAAGCCCACCACAGCCGACAGCACTCATGCAGCCCAAACCATGACCCTACCCTCCATCATGCCTGACTGTAGGCAGGACACACTTGTCTTAGTTTGGTTGGATATATCATTGGTACAGCATGTGCAGCCATGCAGTGGCTCATTTCTGCCTCCAAAGCAGGTAGAATTGTCCATTATAATGACCTCTTGGACTGCAAAGGGCCTATATATTGCTCTTGCACAGGGGCCTCTTCAGTCTGTGTCCACCAATGTGTCTTTTTACTCCTCACCTGGTTGCCACACACGCTTGACACCATTTGAACAAAATAAGTAAATAAGTTCATCTTGGTCTCATCAGACGACAGAACGGTTCCAGTAATCAATGTCCTTAGTCTGCTTGTCTTCAGCAAACAGCAACTTTCTTGTACATCATCTTTAGAAGAGGCTTCCTTCTGAGATGACAGCCATGCACAGCAAGGTGATGTAGTGTGTGATGTATGTCCTCAGCTCTGACAGGCGGACCCCCCACTCCTGTAACCTCTGCAGTGTGCGGTGTATGGTCTGAGCACTGACAGGCGGACCCCCCACCCCTGTAACCTCTGCAGTATGTGGGGTATGGTCTGAGCACTGACAGGCGGACCCCCCACCCCTGTAACCTCTGCAGTATGTGGGGTATGGTCTGAGCACTGACAGGCGGACCCCCCACCCCTGTAACCTCTGCAGTATGTGGCGTATGGTCTGAGCACTGACAGGAGGACCCCCCCACCCCTGTAACCTCTGCAGTGTGTGGTTATTCTCTGAGCACTGACAGGGGGACCCCCCACCCCTGTAACCTCTGCAGTGTGTGGTTATGCTCTGAGCACTGACAGGAGGACCCCCCACCCCTGTAACCTCTGCAGTGTGCGCTGTATGGTCTGAGCACTGACAGGAGCACCCCCCACCCCTGTAACCTCTGCAGTATGTGGGGATTGGTCTGAGCACTGACAGGCGGACCCCCCACCCCTGTAACCTCTGCAGTGTGTGGTGTACGGTCTGAGCACTGACAGGTGGGACCCCCCACCCCTGTAACCTCTGCAGTGGGTGGTGTATGGTGTGAGCACTGACGGGAGGACCCCCCACCCCTGTAACCTCTGCAGTGTGTGGTGTAGGGTCTGAGCAGTGATAGGCGGACCCCCCACCCCTGTAACCTCTACAGCAATGCTGGCAGCACTCATACATCTATTCTGAACAGACGATCTCTGGATATGACGTTGAGCTCATGCACTCAGCTTCTGTAGTCGGCCATGGCGAGGCCTTTTCTGAGTGGACCCTGTCTGGTTATACCACTGTATGGTCTTGGCCGCCTTACTGCAGCTCAGTGTCAGGGTGGTGACAATATTCTTATAGCCTCGGCCATCTTTATGTAGAGCAGGGATTCCTTTTTTCAAATACTCAGAGATTTCTTTGCCATGAGGAGCCATGTTGAGATTCCACTGACCAGTATGAGAGAGTGTGTGAGAGATAACACCGAATGTAACACCCCTGCCCCATCTACACCGGAGACCTTGTAACACTAATGAGTCACATGACACCGGGGAGGGATAAGGGCTAATTGGGCACAATTTGGCCAGTTTCACTTAGGGGTGTACTCACTTTTGTGGCCAGCAGTTTAGACATTAATGGCTGTGTGTTGTCAGTCATGCTGTGTACTCAGTGCAGGAAGTGGAAATCCAGCAACCTCCATTGGTTCAGGAGAAGTGAGATCACCGATAGACTGGTAATAAAAAATATAAATTCATAAAAAATACAAAATGTTATTAAACATAAACTAATTCTACCAAAATCAAGTGAAAGTGGAAGAGAAACATGAACATTTTATTTTTACAATTGTTACAGATTTATTAGAAAAATTCTGCCACTAAAAAGCTGTTTTCCTTTACATAAATGTTGTTACCATCTGTCTTGTGTCTTCTCTCCGTTAATATCGTTTTTCTTTTCGTTTTTGGCGGCTTTTATTGTCAGAATTGCAATGGGAAATATTTCTCAGTAGCGTTGTGAGGACAGGGTCCGGCGCCTGCTCTGGAGAGAAGCAAGCGGCTCCACCAATAGCAGCAGACCACACTGCCGCTATGGGGCCCGTGACTCAGGGGTGCCCTGTTAAGAACTAATCGTGGACGATCACAAAAAATTCCATAAGTCAGGAAAAAACAAAACCACAAGAGTAGTTGGAAATCAAGCTGACCGCAATACCCTATCTATCGGACAACACTAGAAGTAGCAGTGGGATGCTCCTAACACACCTAGACACCTCGTCACTGCCGGAGAAACTTGCTACACCTCAAAGATAGAAATGAGGAATAATAACTTGCCTTTGAGCAGTCCCCAAAGAAATAGCAAGCCTCCAACATGTAAACGACGGTGATGTAAGAAAACACAATACACAGAAAATATTGATTAGCAAAAGGTGAGGACCGACTTACTACATAGAACAGGACAGGACAGATAACTGATTGAGGCCAACAAAAAACCCTGCAAAAAATACCAAACACCTGATAGAAAAAAAAGATCTGAGACCACACGGTCTCACCCCCACTATATCAGGTACTCTTGTGCCAGACACTTAAACAGAACTGCAGGTATAATGGGAAGAAACAAAATCACAGAGCAAATAATATTCTAAAGTGCAAATAATCCAAACATGAATGGGGAGCAAGCTCCCTTTCTTGCTGGAAGAACTGCCCTGCTCACAAAAGCAGAGAGACAGATCCTCACAAACAAGAAAGCAAAACACAGACCAAAATTGAATAAGCAGAAACAAACTTTAGTGCAATTCCAGCAATAAACCACAGAAAATAGTACACTTATCTTGGTAGGTTCAGGCACAGAATAAATGAGAGAAACTGAAGGGAAAACTGCCAGACATCTTCAGTGGCAGAAGGAACATTTATCACCGGCGGCCACCAGGCAGAAAGCGCTCTCCTAAAAACACTAGGATGATCTGTAATAGGATTTCCTGGATTCCTAATTAATAGCATCACCTGTTTGAGTCACAGGTTCAGACTTAGCTTCATTACCATTTCTGGCCACCAGAGGGAGCTCCACACCAGCACCCACTCGGATGACATTCACAACAGTACCCAGTGCCATCAGCAGCATCGGGGCCCCCCTCACCTGTCATGGCACAAAGCAATGATGAGAGGGAGCAGAGTGCTTCACTCCGTCCTTCATCATTCTCCGCCTGTGCTCAATATCAAAGCGCAGCGCAGTGACGTCACTAGTGTGCTGAGACATGCTGGACGCTCTGACCGGAGCAGCGGGGGAAAGAGGAGATATAAGTACTTGTTTGGGTTTTTTTAACCAGTGAGATCACGATGACCAGAGGCCTATGGGGCTGCATTAAACTGTATATGGCCTGCTTAATACAACATGAAGGACAATGGGTGCTGCACTATAATACATGGAGGACTATGGGAGCTGCACTATAATATATGGAGGACTATGAGTGATGCACTATTGCACTATAATACATGGAGGACTATGGGAGCTGCACTATAATATATGGCGGACTATGAGGGCTGCACTATTGCACTATAATACATGGAGGACTATGGGGGCAGCATTATAATATATGGAGGACTATGAGGGCTGCACTATTGCACTATAATACATGGAGGACTATGGGGGCAGCATTATAATATATGGAGGACTATGAGGGCTGCATTATAATATGTGGAGAACTATGGAGGTGCATTATATTATATGGAGGACTATGGGGGATGCATTATAATACATGCAGAACTATGGGGTGCAGTACACTATATGGGGGACTATGGGGTGCAGCATAATATATGGAGGAGTATAGGGTGCATTATAATACATGGAGGACTATGGGGTTCAGAATAATATATGTATGACTGTGGGGTGCATTATAATATATGGAGGACTATGGGGTGCAGTATACGATATGGCAGACTACGAGGTGCAGCATAATATATGGAGGCGTATAGGGTGCATTATAATTAATGAAGTAATATGGGGTGCAATATAATATATTGAGGAGTATGGGGTGAATTATAATACATGGAGGGCTATGGGAGGTGCATTATAATAATTGGAGGACTATGAGGGCTACCTTATACATGGAGGACTATGGGAAATGCATTATAATACATGGAGGACTATGGGGGTGCATTCTAATATATGAAGGGTTATGTGTGACCCTTTATATTATATGGAAGGCTATGTGGGGGCCATTATAGTATTTGGAGAGCTATGAGGGAGCCTTTATACTTTATGGACGGCCATTATACTGCATGCAAGCAATTATGCAGTGTGAAGGTTTGTGTGGGGGCCATCATACTGTGCGGAGGGCTGTGTGGGGGTCATTATACTATTTGGAGGGTTAGAAGGGGCTATAATACTGTATGTAGGGAAATTATAATGCATGGAGGGTTGTGTGGGGTCATACTGTGTTGGGGTCACCAGTCATTGCCAGGGGGGTACAGCGAAGGGTACTGTGGGGAGGAATTCACTGTGGGGGATCATACAGTGCTTGTGGGGCACTTTTGTTTGCATCATACTTTATGGGGGACAATGAAAGGGGAATCTAGGGGCTTCAATAGGAGTAAAATTACTTTAAAAGGGCTGGAAAGCTGTAAGATATGTTCTTATGTGACTCGGCCAAGTATTATTATTATTATTATTATTATACTTTGGGGGGGGCAATTAGAAATTCTGCTATGGGGCCCCTTGATTTCTATGTACTCCTCTGCTTACCAGGATGGGGGGCACATATACCAGGATGGGGGGGATATATACCAGGATGGGGGACAAATTTACCAGGAAGGAGCCCAGGATGGGGGACATTACTACATAATGGGGGGATGGGGAACTCTTTATGTCTTTATAGGATTTAGAACGCTAAATTCATACATACATATACATACATCTGACCAACATGGGGGGGGGCATGTCCAAATTTTGCTCTATGGCCCATCGAACGCTAGTTACGCAACTGGGTTTAGGGATTAATTAGCGGCTACAAAAAATTGTGCAGTCTGCCCCAAACTGCAGCAATTGTCATAGACGCTTATTGGACACATTCCCTACGTCTCCCCAGCAGGTACATGACCCAAATAAAATTGGGAATAAAAATATTAATCAATAAAAATGTAGAAAAGCTTCATAATTACAAAGCTGGAGTTTTCCCAAAGGTTTATCTAAAAATACATATTTTATTAGAAGTTGTGGAAATCGATTAAAAATAATTCTTGTCGTTTTTGCATACTTCATAAAATTTCCATTAAGAAACGTTATAAGCCGCAGATTCCAAAATTTGTTTTGATTGTTAAAAAAAATAAAAATGTGAGGTCTCTTCCTCATGATCACATCAGCCATTAGCAGCGGGGGCTGGGGCTGTGATGTCACAATCGAATGGAACTCTGATGTCATCTTCCGCTCTATGACATCACAATGGGGTTACTCTATGTAAAGCCTGAGCGCAGGCCAGAGCTGTTTTTCGTGACTCCCTGTTGTTGGTTGCACACAGCTACAGGAATACGAAGGAGAAATAAATCAACGCTATTTCAGCGCGATTTCAAAGCGTTTTTAACGCTATTAAACGCAATTTCAACGTGATCATGAGGATGCATAGGCGTCCACATCATGGCCAGAAGCTGCTGGTCAAGGCTCTCTCATCTTCCATGTCAACTGGTTCCAAATTTCTGACCCGACTGAAGAAATTCTATCGCAAGAGGACAGCACTGAGGAATTCCTTCCTGGCCATGAAATCCGCCACCGTTCCAGCGATCAGGAGCTTCAGGTTGGTTACAAGAAAAAGACGTCAAGACGACGTCACCAGCCAAGACCGAGGTGACAAGAGCCCAACCTACATAGTAGGTGATACTGGATCCACTTCCAGCATTGCAAAAAGTGGAGCGAATCCTGCACATCCAGAATGTGCTGGAGATACACACGAGAGACTGCCAGAAGAAAGACCCCGGGACAGTCTGAAGAGAAAAGCATCAACCACCGAGGACATTCAGTCCAAGATGCTGCCACCGGCCAAAAGAGCCGCTACAGAAAACGTTTCGGTTCTACGTAGAAAAGGATCCCAAGAGTTGGAGACCCCAGCAATGGAGACCCCACCAGTGGAGACCCCACCAGTGGAGACCCCACCAATGGAGATCCCACCAATGGAGACCCCACCAATGGAGACCCCACCAGTGCATATCCCACCAGTGGAGATGCCTGATTTCTGGAGTCATGGGGACAACCTGTCTCCAGAGCAATTATTCATCCTGAGGAGCACAGGCGAGGAGGGCATGCTGGATGATGACATCATTGGCATGGCCCAGGAGCTGCTGCAGCATCAGTTTGAGGGTTTTGATGGCCTGCAG
Source organism: Anomaloglossus baeobatrachus (assembly GCF_048569485.1). Lineage (NCBI taxonomy): Eukaryota > Metazoa > Chordata > Amphibia > Anura > Aromobatidae > Anomaloglossus > Anomaloglossus baeobatrachus. The sequence goes on from NC_134355.1 coordinate 23,514,136, forward strand.
TCCCCGGCGGTTCTTTTAGTGCCAGGGTACTGCGTACTGCAGAATGCCGTACAGATCCACTATGATGAGGAGAGGGTGCACTGGCTGACTACCTGCTTCAAAGATGGCCAAATCTTGGTGGCCGACAGCATCAAAACTAGAAAACTGTCGCCATCCATCCGTCAGCAGATTATCAACATGTACGGTGTTGTGGTCGACGAGCCCCTGAAACATCTGAGCTTTCTCAATGTGGATCAGCAGAAAAACTGCTATGACTGTGGGGTGTTTGCTACAGCGTTTGCCTACGAGTTTCTGGCAGAAGGCGGTGACCCCACAGCTCGGTTCCAGCATCAGGAGATCAGAGCTCATCTACTATCCTGCCTGCAGAACGGCAGGATCACCGCATTTCCAAAGAAGGTTAGGAAGTGACTCCATGTCTATAAACGACATGTAGAGTCTATGACGGTCCAAAAGACCGCCCCGACCTTCAACCGACCACGACCCTGGGCCTAGAGACCAGTCTGCACCGGTAAGTAACCATGGAATATCTATTATGCCTCAATATAGTGAATGTAGAAATATGGTGGCTGGGGGGGGGGGTGCTGCCATTATTGGGGGGTGTGATCGTCATTGTTTTCACTTTTTATTAGAAAAAGAGCACAAAGCGAGTAAATTCGCCTTCATGGAGGCCCAGAGATGGATCACAATGGACGCCCTCAGCAAACCCTAAATCACGTAAGTTCCTTCTTACAGAATTAATAATTTGTATTCTCATATCTTATTATATATAACTTTCCAGGAAAAGAGGATTTTTCCTTCATTATTTATAGTCAGCCCCAGATTCCTTTGCTCTGAACATATCAGGGACAATCAGAGGACTCGGGTCACATCCATGAAGAGACAGTAGGCCTCATTTATCAAAGCTGTCCATAGCAACCAATCAGAGCTCAGCTTGCATACCTTAAACATCTCTGGTAGAATGAAAGCTGTGTTCTGATTGGTTGCTATGTGTAAGGACAGGTTTCCTGTCAGATATGTTGGAGCGTCTCTTTGTATCCTCATTGTATACTGATGTTCTGTCACTTTCTGTATAAATATATTTATGTGTTTTCTGTTTCACCAGAGTCTGTAATGGACAAAGCGAGGCGCAGAGTCCGACCCTCTCCTATTCTCAATGATGACTCCCGACCAGAGACAGGTCACATCGTACAACCACAAAACCTCACATAAGGTAAGATCATCAGTGTGTGATGTGATTAATGACAGGAGCTGATAATAAGTGCGGACATGACGCCACATTGTGCTGACACAGATGAATAAAGATTTTCTTGGAAGACGAGAGGAGACGTGATCATTAGTGGCTATTAATAATCCAATCCGCTGCGTCACATCCTGACTGCCTGCAGCCACCACTAGGGGGAGCTCCCATTCACCGCAATGCACAGGCTCCACTGCGCCCCCTAGTGGTACCCAGATTTATGACTAGTAACAGAGAGCAGATAGTTCGGAGCGGAGTATCAGAAAAACTGAGCTCCAGCTCCGAAAAAATATAATATGAGATTAATCAATGCAGAATTATAAAGTGTGTTGTATTATTTTCTACACAGGGGCGTGACCAAGGACAAGAACGACCTCCAAGTGGCGGATACTAAATATCTGTGTCACCATGGACCCAAATATATCCCAGGTAAGAAGAATATAATAAGTGGTAGTGACCGGGGGTAAATCGTGTGCCCCTCTCTGATGTGTAATATTCGGCTGCTCCATGACCAGTTCTGTTTCCTCTTTCTACAGATCACTGCTCCAGAGCGGGGGGTCCGCTGTGCCCCCACAATGAAGATGGGGTACGGCTGGGGAAGACGACTATGACAAGTCAATGATGTGGCGGCCGCCATGTCCGGAGCAGATGACGCTCCTCAGTACGAGGCAGATTCCGGGCTCGGTCTCTGTTCTCTTTACTTTCCGCAGTCAGATGGAATCACAGAGTAAGTGACTCTTCTGCTGCGTCCACCGCCATCTACGGCACATGCTGCCATTATCCAGCACATGGGCGGCACGGCGGCTCAGTGGTTAGCACTGCAGTCTTGCAGAGCTGGGGTCCTGGGTTCAAATCCCACCAAGGACAAAATCTGCAAGGAGTTTGTATGTTCTCCCCGTGTCTGCGTGGGTTTCCTCCGGGGTCTCCGGTTTCCTCCCACACTCCAAAGACATTACTGATAGGGAATTTAGATTGTGAGCGACCGTGTTCCCAATGTATATTAAGCGCGATGGAATTAATAGCGCTATATAAGTGAATAAATATCATTGTTATTATTATTATAACTGGCCGTGTGTACGAGTCTCCTTCATCCTGACTGTATATTTAGTATGGAAGGTGGTGACCCCAGGATATTTGGGGTGCAGTATAGTAATAGTGTTAATGTCTTTTATATATTTACCCTCCGCTTGTTCCCAGCTGTCATACACAGATCTGTATATACCGTAGATGACACATAATATATTGTATATACTGATCACAGGTTTTGTGGTCGGCCATGATTTTCTTCTCTCAGACTTTGAGTGGATGGCTCCTGATAACAATAATCAGATTCATCCCATCAGACAAGCAGATTGATTTCACCCCGAGTTTCTGCTACAAATCCCCCCAAAATTAGTTTTTATCTCATGGAGAAATGGCCAGAAACCACATAAGAGCTCCGCTTATCAACGTCCTTCCAGTATTAGGAGGTGTGAAGTGGAGGAGTACTGCATGACCTCCATATTACACAGTAACACACGGGCAGGGCTGGTCTTCATGGTGAACATTACCTGTCTGGTAGATCATCCATAGAAGTGTAACTAGTGGAGGCTCAAACTCCCGATCCCCATCACTGCTGAGAATAAGAGGCCAACAAAATTCTGGGATGTATCAAGACAAGCATTGAATGTAGATCCAGAGAGGTGATTATTCCCCTATACTCTGCCCTGGTCACACCCCACCTAGAATACTGGGTACAGTTCTGGGCCCCAATTTAAGAAAGACATTGATATATTGGAGCAAGTCCAGAGAAGAGCAACCAAGATGGTAGAAGGTCTGCAGACCATGTCCTGTGAAGACCGGCTACAAGAACTAAAGGGGAGGCTGAGAGGAGACTTAATAGCGGTCTACAAATACCTGAAGTGTCACAGGACAGAGGGAACCACCATATTCTCATTAGCTTGTAATGATGGGCCAGGGGCGCCTCTGACCTTGTAGTCGTGGCCCTTGAGGATTGTCTTACCCCTGGCTCCACCATTACTGGAAAACCGGGCTCTTCTCTGGTGGGGCAGTGTGTAACGGCGTCCTCGCCGGATGGTGCACAAACAGTCTTCAGGCAAAAGCTGGTTATAATAAAAGATGACATTTATTTGCACAATACAACCCGGTCAGCAGAATCCGGCAATTTTCTGTGGAGCTGGGGACAACCTGCCCAAACGCGCCCTCTGGTGGGGATATGCCCTGGGTACTCCTCTTCTCCGGGCTCCCACTACTAGGTCAAGCACACACCGGACCCACACCAGCGGAATCAGACCTTGAGGTTGCGTTCCCCTCCGTTACTCCGGCGTCCCCTGGTGTTCCGCTCACACACTGCCACCGATGTTTACACACTGCTGTCCCGGATCCCTACTCCCTCTACACACACAGACCTTCCCTAGACATCCAGCCGACTCCTCCTTCCCCGGTGGCAACAGCTGTCCCACCCGGCCACTAGGGGGTGCCCTAACACAACATACAATAATAAAAATCAACATTTTTAATAATTACAATTCCGGGTAAACTATGCTGGTACTGGTAGGGGGTAGGCCCACCCACTACATGCCTCCCCTCTTAAAATCCGAGCCTCCCGGCAAGGCTCTGTTTAAAACATCTAACTGTAAAAAAAACATAAACATCATGGTGACAAACTCCAGTCCAGTCCATCACCTGCAGCCTGTCCACAAAAGAGACGACAGTCCTGGGCGCGGCAGCTCAGTAGCGCTCCCGGTCTCTAGATGACGCCCGGAGGCTCAACAGCGCTCCCGGTCTTAGGTGGCGCCCGGAGGCTCAACAGCGCTCCCGGTCTTAGGTGGCGCCCGGAGGCTCAACAGCGCTCCCGGTCTTAGGTGGCGGACAACAGGCCCGTAGAACTTTTAACCCTTTGGAACAATAACTTCTGCCGGTCTAAGAACGATACCGGTCTTCAACCAGGATAGCAGCGGAGATCTATTCTGGAGGCCAGGACCGCTTCCACTCTTCCGCCTGTGCCTGTATGTAGGCACCCAGAGACTGCCCCGGTTGGCGGCGTATTCTCCGGAATGACACGGGGGCAAAAGGTGGCTCTGCTGGCACAGCTGCTTCAGCTCCCGGCGGGGGTGATGGCGTCGCTCCCCGGGGTGGTTGTAGCGCAGGTTGCGGCACATCTAGGACTATGACCGGTCTGTTGGTCACACTCTGATTCACCGCTACCACCGAGGGGACTCTCTCTGGGTCAGCGGTCGGGCCAGATGGTACTTCCGGTGCAGCTGCCAAGGGGCGCCTGGAATGAGAGGCCGCGGTCGGTACCGGTTTTGGGTGGCTCCGGCGCCGTTCCTGTTGCTCCTCCCACTCCAGCTCTTGCTGCCACTGGGCCGCTTCCCGGGCGGTCGGCATCCGAGTGACCCCCACCGCGAACAGGCCACGGCTACCCGCATCGGGCAAGAATTGCACTTTCTCCCCCGGATAGAGCGTGTGGAGACGTTTTGGCAGCCCCTCTACGTCCAGGTGGACCCGGTTGTAAAAGTAGTCGTCCCCGGTGTTTGCTTCGCGGATAAACCCGTAACCCTCCTGCTGATTGAACTTCACCACTATGCCAGTGGTGAATTGCAGGGCCAGCTCCTCACCGCCGGGACCGGACAGCATTTCCCGGACGATGGTTTCGGCAAGCAGGCGTTCTTGGACAGGGTCGGGTACCGGGGACGGAGCTCTGGGGTACGGCACGGAGGACGGGACGATTACCGGATCCCAAACGAAGCCCAGGTGATCTACCTCCAGCCGCTCGTCAGGCACTTCGGCCGGCTCCCCAGATGGGACAGAGGGTGTGGCGGCGGTGGCGCCAGGCTGTGGTGTCTCCCAAGGGGAATATGTAATCCCCGGAATCCGGTCTCTCACTGGTGGCTGAGTGGCGTACGTTGCCCGTACCTCCGTAATCGTACCTCCGGTCTTCGCATCCCAAGTGGTCTTCCAGGTCACCTTCTCGGGGCGCGTGGAACCTCCCGGCCCGGTCGGAAGGTCTGCTAGGGATGCCTCGCTTGCGGCAGCAAACTTGGGACGTCCCCGGCCTAAGCTGACCAGAGCCATGGTGGTGGTAAGTTCTTCTGGTTGTCCGGAAGTCTCCATCACTGTCTCCGATCGTGGCACTAACAATGGCGGCGGCGTCAAAGCTGAGACTGAGGAGAGAGGAGGCGGGCCTTGGTTTCCCGCTCTTAAACAGTTTCCTCCCCCAGCCTCACGCATCATCTTGACTCCTCCGCGGCGGTACTTCTTTTTCTTCCGAACACCGCCCACTTCGTATGTCTTCCTCAATGCCCTGGAACTGGCACCTCCCCTCTTTGGGCGGAGTACTCTGTACCTGTCCTTCGGCACCGGCCAGCCCCAGGCTCTTCTTTTGGCGCCTACTTTTCGCGCCTTTTCTTCATCTTGTGCCCGGTCCAACGCTGCGGGCACTGTGTTCTCTTCCCACCAGGGGACTGGAAATCTTCACCCATAGTCGGGATCCTGTGCCCCAGGCACCACTTGATCTCCAGCTTCTTGGGTTCCTGGCAGGGGATTCGCATCCTGCCGACTACGCCACATGTAATGATGGGCCAGGGGCGCCTCTGACCTTGTAGTCGTGGCCCTTGAGGATTGGCTTACCCCTGGCTCCACCATTACTGGAAAACCGGGCTCTTCTCTGGTGGGGCAGTGTGTAACGGCGTCCTCGCCGGATGGTGCACAAACAGTCTTCAGGCAAAAGCTGGTTATAATAAAAGATGACATTTATTTGCACAATACAACCCAGTCAGCAGAATCCGGTAATTTTCTGTGGAGCTGGGGACAACCTGCCCAAACGCGCCCTCTGGTGGGGATATGCCCTGGGTACTCCTCTTCTCCGGGCTCCCACTACTAGGTCAAGCACACACCGGACCCACACCAGCGGAATCAGACCTTGAGGTTGTGTTCCCCTCCGTTACTCCGGCGTCCCCTGGTGTTCCGCTCACACACTGCCACCGATGTTTACACACTGCTGTCCCGGATCCCTACTCCCTCTACACACACAGACCTTCCCTAGACATCCAGCCGACTCCTCCTTCCCCGGTGGCAACAGCCGTCCCACCCGGCCACTAGGGGGTGCCCTAACACAACATACAATAATAAAAATCAACATTTTTAATAATTACAATTCCGGGTAAACTATGCTGGTACTGGTAGGGGGTAGGCCCACCCACTACAAGCTCAAGGAAGTACAAGAAGCAACGGAAGGAAACTAAAAGGAAGGAGATTCAGTACAGACATTAGGAAACACTTTCTGACAGTGAGGGCAGTCAGAGTGGAACACGTGACCACAGGAGGCAGTGAGGGTAGTCAGAGAGTGGAAGAGGTGACCACAGGAGGCAGTGAGGTCAGTCAGAGAGTGGAAGAGGTGACCACAGGAGGTAGTGAGGGCAGTCAGAGAGTGGAAGAGGTGGCCACAGGAGGCAGTGAGGTCAGTCAGAGAGTGGAAGAGGTGACCACAGGAGGCAGTGAGGTCAGTCAGAGAGTGGAAGAGGTGACCACAGGAGGTAGTGAGGGCAGTCAGAGAGTGGAACACGTGACCACGGGAGGTAGTGAGGGCAGTCAGAGAGTGGAAGAGGTGACCACAGGAGGTAGTGAGGGCAGTCAGAGAGTGGAACTGTAGACCACGGGAGGTAGTGAGGGCAGTCAGAGAGTGGAAGAGGTGACCACAGGAGGTAGTGAGGGCAGTCAGAGAGTGGAACTGTAGACCACAGAAGGTAGTGAGGGCAGTCAGAGAGTAGAAGAGGTGACCACGGGAGTAGTGAGGACAGTCAGAGAGTGGAAGAGGTGACCACGGGAGGTAGTGAGGACAGTCAGAGAGTGGAAGAGGTGACCACAGGAGGTAGTGAGGGCAGTCAGAGAGTGGAACTGTAGACCACAGAAGGTAGTGAGGGCAGTCAGAGAGTGGAAGAGGTGACCACAGGAGGTAGTGAGGGCAGTCAGAGAGTGGAAGAGGTGACCACAGGAGTAGTGAGGGCAGTCAGAGAGTGGAAGAGGTGACCACAGGAGTAGTGAGGGCAGTCAGAGAGTGGAACTGTAGACCACGGGAGGCAGTGAGGGTAGTCAGAGAGTGGAACACGTGACCACGGGAGGTAGTGAGGGTAGTCAGAGAGTGGAACACGTGACCACGGGAGGTAGTGAGGGCAGTCAGAGAGTAGAAGAGGTGACCACGGGAGTAGTGAGGGCAGTCAGAGAGTGGAAGAGGCGTAAAAGAGAGGTAGTGAGGGCAGTCAGAGAGTAGAAGAGGTGACCACGGGAGTAGTGAGGGCAGTCAGAGAGTGGAAGAGGCGGAAAAGAGAGGTAGTGAGGGCAGTCAGAGAGCGGAACAGGCAATCTCAGGAGGCAGTGAGCTCTCCATCAATGGAAATCTTTAAGTAGAAGCTGGATAAACATAAAGCTGGAATGATTTTGGAAAACCTGCACTCGCAGGGGGTGGGACCCGATGGCCTTTGAAGTCTCTTCCAACTCTACCATCTATGATTCTATGTGTGGCTCGTGGCAGGCTCGGGGCACTAAGACCAGGTCTAGGGAAACGCTATGAAGAGAAGGTCTTCAAATGGCGACTTTTGTGAGCAGCCTCACACTAAAAAACGGACGTCACACACACACACACACACACACACACACACCATCCTAGTGACGTCCGTTTTTATAGATGCAATTCTATCATTTAGCACAGAACAATGTAAATGCTCCTGTAAATAACTGTAAATTACTAATAGCTGCTGAGATAAAACACGTACAGTACACGGACAGCACACGGAGAGCACACGGACTGGACACGGACTGGACACGGACTGGACACGGACTGGACACGGATGACAAGCAAGCAAAAATCGTCTGTTTTTACATACGTTCGTGTGAGTCCAGCCATAAGAGCAGATCTGGATGTATAACTGGCAGAATTCCTCCATCCCCAGCATGAGGAGTGCATAAAACTGGATGTAATAGTGCGGGGGGTGAGAGAATACTGGAGAAAACCGAGGATCCGGGCAGCATCAGTAATGTAATGTATGTACACAGTGACTGCACCAGCAGAATAGTGAGTGCAGCTCTGGAGTATAATACAGGAGGTAACTCAGGAACAGTAATGTATGTACACAGTGACTGCACCAGCAGTATAGTGAGTGCAGCTCTGGAGTATAATACAGGAGGTAACTCAGGATCAGTAAGGTAATGTATGTACACAGTGACTGCAGCAGCAGAATAGAGAGTGCAGCTCTGGAGTATAATACAGGAGATAACTCAGGATCAGTAATGTAATGTAATGTATGTACACAGTGACTGCAGCAGCAGAATAGAGAGTGCAGCTCTGGAGTATAATACAGGATGTAACTCAGGATCAGTAATGTAATGTATGTACACAGTGACTGCACTAGCAGAATAGTGAGTGCAGCTCTGGAGGAAAATACAGGAGGTAACTCTGGATCAGTACAGGATCAGTAATGTAATGTATGTACACAGTGACTGTACCAGCAGAATAGTGAGTGCAGCTCTGGAGTATAATACAGGAGGTAACTCAGGATCAGTAATGTAATGTAATGTATGTACACAGTGACTGCAGCAGCAGAATAGAGAGTGCAGCTCTGGAGTATAATACAGGAGGTAACTCAGGATCAGTAATGGAATGTATGTACACAGTGACTGCACTAGCAGAATAGTGAGTGCAGCTCTGGAGGAAAATACAGGAGGTAACTCTGGATCAGTACAGGATCAGTAATGTAATGTATGTACACAGTGACTGTACCAGCAGAATAGTGAGTGCAGCTCTGGAGTATAATACAGGAGATAACTCAGGATCAGTAATGTAATGTATGTACACAGTGACTGCACTAGCAGAATAGTGAGTGCAGCTCTGGAGGAAAATACAGGAGGTAACTCAGGATCAGTACAGGATCAGTAATGTAATGTATGTACACAGTGACTGTACCAGCAGAATAGTGAGTGCAGCTCTGGAGTATAATTCAGGAGGTAACTCAGGATCAGCACAGGATAAGTAATGTAATGTACATTATATCACAAAAGTGAGTACACCCCTCACATTTTGGTAAATATTTTATTATATATTTTCCAGGGACAGCGCTGCAGATCTGACCCTGTGATACAATGTACAGTGTCAGTGTGCAGCTTGTATATTGTAAATTTGGTGTCCCCTAAATATCTCAGCACAGCCAATAATGTCTCAACCAATGGCAACAAAAGTGAGTACACCCTTTAGTGAAAATAGCTAAATTGTGCCCTTGGTGTGAATATTTTGTGTGGCTACCATTGATTTCCAGCACGGCTTTACCTCTCTTGGGCCTGGAGGTCACTAGATCTTCACAGGAGCCGCTGGATCCTCTTTCATTCTCAAGAACGACATCCCGGAGCTGGTGGATGTTACAGACCTTGCTCTCCTCCACCTTCTGTTGGAGGAGGCCTCACAGATGCTCCATAGCTTTAGGTCTGTAGACGCTTGGCCGATGCACCACCTTTACCCTCAGTTTCTGTAGCAAGGCAGTGGGGGTCTTGGAGGTGTTTGGGGTTCTTATCATGTTGGAATATACAGTAAAAGGAGGGATCATGCTCAGCTTCACTATGTTACAGCACATGTTAGCATTCATGGCTCCCTCAATGATCTGAAGCCTACCACAGTTGGCAGCACTCATGCAGCCCAAACCATGACCCTACCGACCACCATGCCTGACTGTAGGCAGGACACACTTGTCTTTGCAGAGTTGGATATATCATTGGTGCAGCATGTGCAGCCATGCAGGGGCTCAAGAGGAAAGGGGTCCATTTCTGCCTCCAAAGCAGGTGGAATTGTCCATTATAATGACTTCTTGGACTGCAAAGGGACCATATATTGTTCTTGCACAGGGGCCTCTTCAGTCTGTGTCTACCAATGTGTCTTTTTACTCCTCACCTGGTTGCCACACATGCTTGACACCATCTGAACAAAATAAGTAAATAAGTTCATCTTGGTCTCATCAGACGACAGAACGGTTCCAGTAATCAATGTCCTTAGTCTGCTTGTCTTCAACAAACTGTGACTTTCTTGTACATCATCTTTAGAAGAGGCTTCCTTCTGGGATGACAGCTAGGCTTACCAATGTGATGCAGTGTGTGGCGTATGTCCTCAGCTCTGACAGATGGACCCCCCACCCCTGTAACCTCTGCAGTGTGTGGCGTATGGTCTGGGCACTGACAGGCGGACCCCCACCCCTGTAACCTCTGCAGTGTGTGGCGTATGGTCTGGGCACTGACAGGCGGACCCCCACCCCTGTAACCTCTGCAGTGTGTGGTTATGGTCTGAGCACTGACAGGTGGACCCCCACCCCTGTAACCTCTGCAGTGTGTGGGGTATGGTCTGAGCACTGACAGGCGGACCCCCGACCCCTGTATCCTCTGCAGTTTGTGGTTATGGTCTGAGCACTGACAGGTGGACCCCCACCCCTGTAACCTCTGCAGTGTGTGGTGTATGGTCTGAGCACTGACAGGTGGACCCCCACCCCTGTAACCTCTGCAGTATGTGGGGTATGGTCTGAGCACTGACAGGCGGACCCTCCACCCCTGTAACCTCTGCAGTATATGGCGTATGGTCTGAGCACTGACAGGTGGACCCACGACCTCTGTAATCAATGCATTGTGTGGTGTATGGTCTGAGCACTGACAGGCAGACCCCCCACCCCTGTAACCTCTGCAGTATGTGGGGTATGGTCTGAGCACTGACAGGCGGACCCTCCACCCCTGTAACCTCTGCAGTATGTGGCGTATGGTCTGAGCACTGACAGGCGGACCCCCCACCCCTGTAACCTCTGCAGTATGTGGGGTATGGTCTGAGCACTGACAGGCGGACCCTCCACCCCTGTAACCTCTGCAGTATATGGCGTATGGTCTGAGCACTGACAGGCGGACCCCCCACCCCTGTAACCTCTGCAGTATGTGGGGTATGGTCTGAGCACTGACAGGCGGACCGCCGACCCCTGTAACCTCTGCAGTGTGTGGTTATGCTCTGAGCACTGACAGGTGGGACCCCCCACCCCTGTAACCTCTGAAGTGTGTGGTGTATGGTCTGAGCACTGACGGGAGGAACCCCCCACCCCTGTAACCTCTGCAGCAATGCTGGCAGCACTCATACGTCTATTCTGAACAGACGATCTCTGGATATGACGCTGAGCTCGTGCACTGAGCTTCTGTAGTCGGCCATGGCGAGGCCTTTTCTGAGTGGACCCTGTCTTGTTATCCGCTGTATGGTCTTGGCCACCGTGCTGCAGCTCAGTGTCAGGGTGGTGACAATATTCTTATAGCCTCGACCATCTTTATGTAGAGCAGGGACTCCTTTTCTCAAATCCTCAGAGAACTCTTTGCCATGAGGAGCCATGATAACCTTCCAGTGACCAGTATGAGAGAGTGTGTGAGAGATAACACCGAATGTAACACCCCTACTCCCATCCACACCGGAGACCTTGTAACACTAATGAGTCACATGACACCGGGGAGGGATAAGGGCTAATTGGGCACAACTTGGCCAGTTTCACTTAGGGGTGTACTCACTTTTGTGGCCAGCAGTTTAGACATTAATGGCTGTGTGTTGTCAGTCATGCTGTGCAGGAAGTGCAGGAAGTGGAAATCCAGCAACCTCCATTGGTTCAGGAGAAGTGAGATCACCGATAGACTGGTAATAAAAAATATAAATTCATAAAAAATACAAAATGTTATTAAACATAAAATAATTCTACCAAAATCAAGTGAAAGTGGAAGAGAAACATGAACATTTTATTTTTACAATTGTTACAGATTTATTAGAAAAATTCTGCAACTAAAAAGCTGTTTTCCTTTACATAAATGTTGTTACCATCTGTCTTGTGTCTTCTCTCCGTTAATATCGTTTTTCTTTTTGTTTTTGGCGGCTTTTATTGTCAAAAATGCAATGGGGAATATTTCTCAGTAGCGTTGTGAGGACAGGGTCCGGCGCCTGCTCTGGAGAGAAGCAAGTGGCTCCACCAATAGCAGCAGACCACACTGCCGCTATGGGGCCCGTGACTCAGGGGTGCCCTGTTAAGAACTAATAACCGTGGACGATCACAAAAAATTCCATAAGTCAGGAAAAAACAAAACCACAAGAGTAGTTGGAAACCAAGCTGACCGCAATACCCTATCTATCGGACAACACTAGAAGTAGCAGTGGGATGCTCCTAACACACCTAGACACCTCGTCACTGCCGGAGAAACTTGCTACACCTCAAAGATAGAAATGAGGAATAATAACTTGCCTTTGAGCAGTCCCTAAAGAAATAGCAAGCCCCCAACATGTAAACGACGGTGATGTAAGAAACCACAATACACAGAAAATATTGATTAGCAAAAGGTGAGGACCGACTTACTACATAGAACAGGACAGGACAGATAACTGATTGAGGCCAACAAAAAACCCTGCAAAAAATACCAAACACCTGATAGAAAAAAAAGATCTGAGACCACACGGTCTCACCCCCACTATATCAGGTACTCTTGTGCCAGACACTTAAACAGAACTGCAGGTATAATGGGAAGAAACAAAATCACAGAGCAAATAATATTCTAAAGTGCAAATAATCCAAACATGAATGGGGAGCAAGCTCCCTTTCTTGCTGGAAGAACTGCCCTGCTCACAAAAGCAGAGAGACAGATCCTCACAAGCAAGAAAGCAAAACACAGACCAAAATTGAATAAGCAGAAACAAATTTTAGTGCAATTCCAGCAATAAACCACAGAAAATAGTACACTTATCTTGGTAGGTTCAGGCACAGAATAAATGAGAGAAACTGAAGGGAAAACTCCCAGACATCTTCAGTGGCAGAAGGAACATTTATCACCGGCGGCCACCAGGCAGAAAGCGCTCTCCTAAAAACACTAGGCTGATCTGTAATAGGATTTCCTGGATTCCTAATTAATAGCATCACCTGTTTGAGTCACAGGTTCAGACTTAGCTTCATTACCATTTCTGGCCACCAGAGGGAGCTCCATACCAGCACCCACTCGGATGACATTCACAATAGTACCCAGTGCCATCAGCAGCATCGGGGCCCCCCTCACCTGTCATGGCACAAAGCAATGATGAGAGGGAGCAGAGTGCTTCACTCCGTCCTTCATCATTCTCCGCCTGTGCTCAATATCAAAGCGCAGCGCAGTGACGTCACTAGTGTGCTGAGACATGCTGGACGCTCTGACCGGAGCAGCGGGGGAAAGAGGAGATATAAGTACTTGTTTGGGTTTTTTTAACCAGTGAGATCACGATGACCAGAGGCCTATGGGGCTGCATTAAACTGTATATGGCCTGCTTAATACAACATGAAGGACAATGGGTGCTGCACTATAATACATGGAGGACTATGGGAGCTGCACTATAATATATGGAGGACTATGAGGGCTGCACTATTGCACTATAATACATGGAGGACTATGGGGGCAGCATTATAATATATGGAGGACTATGAGGGCTGCATTATAATATGTGGAGAACTATGGAGGTGCATTATATTATATGGAGGACTATGGGGGATGCATTATAATACATACAGAACTATGGGGTGCAGTACACTATATGGGGGACTATGGGGTGCAGCATAATATATGGAGGAGTATAGGGTGCATTATAATACATGGAGGACTATGGGGTTCAGAATAATATATGTATGACTGTGGGGTGCATTATAATATATGGAGGACTATGGGGTGCAGTATACGATATGGCAGACTACGAGGTGCAGCATAATATATGGAGGCGTATAGGGTGCATTATAATTAATGAAGTAATATGGGGTGCAATATAATATATTGAGGAGTATGGGGTGAATTATAATACATGAAGGGCTATGGGAGGTGCATTATAATATTTGGAGGACTATGAGGGCTACCTTATACATGGAGGACTATGGGAAATGCATTATAATACATGGAGGACTATGGGGGTGCATTCTAATATATGAAGGGTTATGTGTGACCCTTTATATTATATGGAAGGCTATGTGGGGGCCATTATAGTATTTGGAGAGCTATGAGGGAGCCTTTATACTTTATGGACGGCCATTATACTGCATGCAAGCAATTATGCAGTGTGAAGGTTTGTGTGGGGGCCATCATACTGTGCGGAGGGCTGTGTGGGGGTCATTATACTATTTGGAGGGTTAGAAGGGGCTATAATACTGTATGTAGGGAAATTATAATGCATGGAGGGTTGTGTGGGGTCATACTGTGTTGGGGTCACCAGTCATTGCCAGGGGGGTACAGCGAAGGGTACTGTGGGGAGGAATTCACTGTGGGGGATCATACAGTGCTTGTGGGGCACTTTTGTTGGCATCATACTTTATGGGGGACAATGAAAGGGGAATCTAGGGGCTTCAATAGGAGTAAAATTACTTTAAAAGGGCTGGAAAGCTGTAAGATATGTTCTTATGTGACTCGGCCAAGTATTATTATTATTATTATTATTATTATACTTTGGGGGGGGGCAATTAGAAATTCTGCTATGGGGCCCCTTGATTTCTATGTACTCCTCTGCTTACCAGGATGGGGGGCACATATACCAGGATGGGGGGGATATATACCAGGATGGGGGACAAATTTACCAGGAAGGAGCCCAGGATGGGGGACATTACTACATAATGGGGGGATGGGGAACTCTTTATGTCTTTATAGGATTTAGAACGCTAAATTCATACATACATATACATACATCTGACCAACATGGGGGGGGGGGCATGTCCAAATTTTGCTCTATGGCCCATCGAACGCTAGTTACGCAACTGGGTTTAGGGATTAATTAGCGGCTACAAAAAATTGTGCAGTCTGCCCCAAACTGCACCAATTGTCATAGACGCTTATTGGACACATTCCCTACGTCTCCCCAGCAGGTACATGACCCAAATAAAATTGGGAATAAAAATATTAATAAATAAAAATGTAGAAAAGCTTCATAATTACAAAGCTGGAGTTTTCCCAAAGGTTTATCTAAAAATACATATTTTATTAGAAGTTGTGGAAATCGATTAAAAATAATTCTTGTCGTTTTTGCATACTTCATAAAATTTCCATTAAGAAACGTTATAAGCCGCAGATTCCAAAATTTGTTTTGATTGTCAAAAAAAATAAAAATGTGAGGTCTCTTCCCCATGATCACATCAGCCATTAGCAGCCGGGGCTGGGGCTGTGATGTCACAATCTAATGGAACTCTGATGTCACCTTCCGCTCTATGACATCACAATGGGGTTACTCTATGTAAAGCCTGAGCGCAGGCCAGAGCTGTTTTTCGTGACTCCCTGTTGTTGGTTGCACACAGCTACAGGAATACGAAGGAGAAATAAATCAACGCTATTTCAGCGCGATTTCAAAGCGATTTTAACGCTATTAAACGCAATTTCAACGCGATCATGAGGATGCATAGGCGTCCACATCATGGCCAGCGGCTGCTGGTCAAGGCTCTCTCATCTTCCATGTCAACTGGTTCCAAATTTCTGACCCGACTGAAGAAATTCTATCGCAAGAGGACAGCACTGAGGAATTCCTTCCTGGCCATGAAATCCGCCACCGTTCCAGCGATCAGGAGCTTCAGGTTGGTTACAAGAAAAAGACGTCAAGACGACGTCATCAGCCAAGACCGAGGTGACAAGAGCCCAACCTACATAGTAGGTGATACTGGATCCACTTCCAGCATTGCAAAAAGTGGAGCGAATCCTGCACATCCAGAATGTGCTGGAGATACACACGAGAGACTGCCAGAAGAAAGACCCCGGGACAGTCTGAAGAGAAAAGCATCAACCTCCGAGGACATTCAGTCCAAGATGCTGCCACCGGCCAAAAGAGCCGCTACAGAAAACCTTTCGGTTCTACGTAGAAAAGGATCCCAAGAGTTGGACACCCCACCAGTGGAGACCCCAGCAATGGAGACCCCACCAGTGGAGACCCCACCAGTGGAGACCCCACCAATGGAGATCCCACCAATGGAGACCCCACCAATGGAGATGCCTGATTTCTGGAGTCATGGGGACAACCTGTCTCCAGAGCACTTATCCATCCTGAGGAGCACAGGCGAGGAGGGCATGCTGGATGATGACATCATTGGCATGGCCCAGGAGCTGCTGCAGCATCAGTTTGAGGGTTTTGATGGCCTGCAGTACCCGGCGGTTCTTTTAGTGCCAGGGTACTGCGTACTGCAGAATGCCGTACAGATCCACTATGATGAGGAAAGGGTGCACTGGCTGACTACCTGCTTCAAAGATGGCCAAATCTTGGTGGCCGACAGCATCAAAACTAGAAAACTGTCGCCATCCATCCGTCAGCAGATTATCAACATGTACGGTGTTGTGGTCGACGAGCCCCTGAAACATCTGAGCTTTCTCAATGTGGACCAGCAGAAAAACTGCTATGACTGTGGGGTGTTTGCTACAGCGTTTGCCTACGAGTTTCTGGCAGATGGCGGTGACCCCACAGCTCGGTTCCAGCATCAGGAGATCAGAGCTCATCTACTATCCTGCCTGCAGAACGGCAGGATCACCGCATTTCCAAAGAAGGTTAGGAAGTGACTCCATGTCTATAAACGACATGTAGAGTCTATCAGGAATGACTCCATGTCTATAAACGACATGTAGAGTCAATGACGGTCCAAAAGACCGCCCCGACCTTCAACCGACCACGACCCTGGGCCTACAGACCAGTCTGCACTGGTAAGTAACCATGGAATATCTATTATGCCTCAATATAGTGAATGTAGAAATATGGTGTCTGGGGGGGGGGTGCTGCCATTATTGAGGGGGGGGATTGTCATTGTTTTCACTTTTTATTAGAAAAAGCACAGAGCGAGTAAATTCGCCTTCATAGAGGCCCAGAGATGGATCACAATGGACGCCCTCAGCAAACCCTAAATCACGTAAGTTCCTTCTTACAGGATTAATAATTTGTATTCTCATATCTTATTATATATAACTTTCCAGTAAAAGAGGATTTTTCCTTCATTATTTATAGTCAGTCCCAGATTCCTTTGCTGAGAACATATCAGGGACAATCAGAGGACTCGGGTCACATCCATGAAGAGACAGTAGGCCTCATTTATCAAAACTGTACATAGCAACCAATCAGAGCTCAGCTTGCATACCTTAAACATCTCTGGTAGAATGAAAGCTGTGTTCTGATTGGTTGCTATGTGTAAGGACAGGTTTCCTGTCAGATATGTTGGAGCGTCTCTTTGTATCCTCATTGTATACTGATGTTCTGTCACTTTCTGTATAAATATATTTATGTGTTTTCTGTTTCACCAGAGTCTGTAATGGACAAAGCGAGGCGCAGAGTCCGACCCTCTCCTATTCTCAATGATGACTCCCGACCAGAGACAGGTCACATCGTACAACCACAAAACCTCACATAAGGTAAGATCATCAGTGTGTGATGTGATTAATGACAGGAGCTGATAATAAGTGCGGACATGACGCCACATTGTGCTGACACAGATGAATAAAGATTCTCCTGGAAGACGAGAGGAGACGTGATCATTAGTGTCTATTAATAATCCAATCCGCTGCGTCACATCCTGACTGCCTGCAGCCACCACTAGGGGGAGCTCCCATTCACCGCAATGCACAGGCTCCACTGCGCCCCCTAGTGGTACCCAGATCTATGACTAGTAACAGAGAGCAGATAGTTCGGAGCGGAGTATCAGAAAAACTGAGCTCCAGCTCCGAAAAAATATAATATGAGATTAATCAATGCAGAATTATAAAGTGTGTTGTATTATTTTCTACACAGGGGCGTGACCAAGGACAAGAACGACCTCCAAGTGGCGGATACTAAATATCTGTGTCACCATGGACCCAAATATATCCCAGGTAAGAAGAATATAATAAGTGGTAGTGACCGGGGGTAAATCGTGTGCCCCTCTCTGATGTGTAATATTCGGCTGCTCCATGACCAGTTCTGTTTCCTCTTTCTACAGATCACTGCTCCAGAGCGGGGGGTCCGCTGTGCCCCCACAATGAAGATGGGGTACGGCTGGGGAAGACGACTATGACAAGTCAATGATGTGGCGGCCGCCATGTCCGGAGCAGATGACGCTCCTCAGTACGAGGCAGATTCCGGTCTCTGTTCTCTTTACTTTCCGCAGTCAGATGGAATCACAGAGTAAGTGACTCTTCTGCTGCGTCCACCGCCATCTACGGCACATGCTGCCATTATCCAGCACATGGGCGGCACGGCGGCTCAGTGGTTAGCACTGCAGTCTTACAGAGCTGGGGTCCTGGGTTCACATCCCACCAAGGACACAGTCTGCAAGGAGT
Source organism: Anomaloglossus baeobatrachus (assembly GCF_048569485.1). Lineage (NCBI taxonomy): Eukaryota > Metazoa > Chordata > Amphibia > Anura > Aromobatidae > Anomaloglossus > Anomaloglossus baeobatrachus. Next base: position 23,532,689 of record NC_134355.1, read on the forward strand.
TTGTATGTTCTCCCCGTGTCTGCGTGGGTTTCCTCCGGGGTCTCCGGTTTCCTCCCACACTCCAAAGACATTACAGATAGGATGTAAAGCGCTGCGGAATTAATGGCGCTATATGAGTGAATAAATATCACTGTTATTATATTACTGGCCGTGTGTACGAGTCTCCTTCATCCTGACTGTATATTTAGTATGGAAGGTGGTGACCCCAGGATATTTGGGGTGCAGTATTGTAATAGTGTTACTGTCTTTTATATATTTACCCAAGCATTGACTCTAGATCCAGAGAGGTGATTATTCCCCTATACTCTGCCCTGGTCACACCCCACCTGGAATACTGGGTACAGTTCTGGGCCCCAATTCAAGAAAGACATCGATAGATTGGAGCAAGTCCAGAGAAGAGCACCCAAGATGGTAGAAGGTCTGCAGACCATGTCCTATGAAGACCGGCTACAAGAACTAATGAGGAGGTTGAGAGGAGACTTAATAGCGGTCTACAAATACCTGAAGTGTCACAGGACAGAGGGAACCACCCTATTCTCATTAGCTCAAGAAAGTGCAAGAAGCAACGGAAGGAAACTAAAAGGAAGGAGATGCAGATTAGACATTAGGAAAAACTTTCTGACAGTGAGGGCAGTCAGAGTGGAACACGTGACCACGGGAGGTAGTGAGGGCAGTCAGAGAGTGGAACACGTGACCACAGGAGGCAGTGAGGGCAGTCAGAGAGTGGAACACGTGACCACAGGAGGCAGTGAGGGCAGTCAGAGAGTGGAACACGTGACCACAGGAGGTAGTGAGGGCAGTCAGAGAGTGGAACACGTGACCACAGGAGGTAGTGAGGGCAGTCAGAGAGTGGAACACGTGACCACGGGAGGCAGTGAGGGCAGTCAGAGTGGAACTGGAGACCACGGGAGGTAGTGAGGGTAGTCAGAGAGTGGAACAAGTGACCACGGGAGGCAGTGAGGGCAGTCAGAGTGGAACTAGAGACTACAGGAGGCAGTGAGGGCAGAGAGTGGAACACGTGACCACGGGAAGTAGTGAGGGCAGTCAGAATGTGGAACAGGCGGCCATGGGAGGTAGTGAGGGCAGTCAGGGAGTGGAACAGGTGACCACGGGAGGTAGTGTGGGCAGTCAGAGAGTGGAAGAGGTGACCACAGGAGGTAGTGAGGGCAGTCAGAGAGTGGAACAAGTGACCACGGGAGGTAGTGAGGGCAGTCAGAGAGTGGAAGAGGCGGAAAAGAGAGGTAGTGAGGGCAGTCAGAGAGTGGAACAGGCAATCTCAGGAGGCAGTGAGCTCTCCATCAATGGAAATCTTTAAGTACAAGCTGGATAAACATGAAGCTGGAATGATTTTGGAAAACCTGCACTCGCAGGGGGTGGGACCCGATGGCCTTTGAAGTCTCTTCCAACTCTACCATCTATGATTCTATGTGTGGCTCGTGGCAGGCTCGGGGCACTAAGACCAGGTCTAGGGAAACGCTATGAAGAGAAGGTCATCAAATGGCGACTTTTGTGAGCAGCCTCACACTAAAAAACGGACGTCACACACACACACACACACACACACACACATACACACACACACACACACACACATATACACACACACACACACACACACACACACACACACACATACACACACACACACACACACACATATACACACACACACACACACACACATATACACACACACACACACACAGACACACACACACACACCATCCTAATGACGTCCGTTTTTATAGATGCAATTCTATCATTTAGCACAGAACAATGTAAATGCTCCTGTAAATAACTGTAAATTACTAATAGCTTCTGAGAAAAAAAACGGACAGCACACGGACAGCACACGGACAGTACATGGACAGCACACGGACAGTACATGGACAGCACACGGACAGTACATGGACAGCACATGGACAGCACACGGACAGCACACAGACAGTACATGGACAGCACACGGACAACACACGGACAGTACATGGACAGCACACAGACAGCACACGGACAGTACACGGACAGCACACAGACAGTACATGGACAGTACATGGACAGCACACAGACAGAACACGGACAGTACACGGACAGTACACAGACAGCACACGGACAGTACATGGACAGTACATGGACAGCACACAGACAGTACATGGACAGCACACGGACAACACACGGACAGTACATGGACAGTACATGGACAGCACACAGACAGTACATGGACAGCACACGGACAACACACGGACAGTACATGGACAGTACATGGACAGCACACAGACAGTACATGGACAGCACACGGACAACACACGGACAGTACATGGACAGCACACAGACAGCACACGGACAGTACACGGACAGCACACAGACAGTACATGGACAGCACACAGACAGTACATGGACAGCACACGGACAGCACACAGACAGTACATGGACAGTACATGGACAGCACACGGACAGCACACGGACAGCACACGGACAGTACATGGACAGCACACGGACAGTACATGGACAGCACACGGACAACACACGGACAGTACACAGACAGTACATGGACAGCACACAGACAGTACATGGACAGCACACGGACAGCACACAGACAGCACACAGACAGTACATGGACAGTACACGGACAGCACACGGACAGCACACGGACAGCACACGGACAGTACATGGACAGCACACGGACAGCACACGGACAACACACGGACAACACACGGACAGTACATGGACAGTACACGGACAGCACACAGACAGTACATGGACAGCACACAGACAGCACACGGACAGTACATGGACAGCACACGGACAACACACGGACAGTACATGGACAGCACACGGACAACACACAGACAGTACATGGACAGCACACAGACAGCACACGGACAGTACATGGACAGCACACGGACAACACACGGACAGTACATGGACAGTACACGGACAGCACACGGACAGCACACGGACAGCACATGGATGACAAGCGAGCAAAAATCGTCTGTTTTTACATACGTTCGTGTGAGTCCAGCCATAAGAGCAGATCTGGATGTATAACTGGCAGAATTCCTCCATCCCCAGCATGAGGAGTGCATAAAACTGGATGTAATAGTGCGGTGGGTGAGAGAATACTGGAGAAAACCGAGGATCCGGGCAGCATCAGTAATGTAATGTATGTACACAGTGACTACACCAGCAGAATAGTGAGTGCAGCTCTGGAGTATAATACAGGACGTAACTCAGGATCAGTAATGTAATGTATGTACACAGTGACTGCACCAGCAGAATAGTGAGCGCAGCTCTGGAGTATAATACAGGACGTAACTCAGGATCAGTAATGTAATGTATGTACACAGTGACTGCAGCAGCAGAATAGTGAGTGCAGCTCTGGAGTATAATACAGAACACTCAGAGAATAAGGGAGCATTGAAACATCAGTACAAATCAGAATGAGACTGGCCGCAGGTGTCCCGACCCGAGCTTGTCAGCTTTCTATAGTACAATGAGGTTGTCATGCTCAGGGCTGTGAATTGCGGTCCAATATGGGACTGATTTGTTCGGACGTCTGAATAATACAAGTCGTCTGCTCCTCCAGAATGGCACACGACGGTTGCTGAACCTCATGAGACTGGAGCAGATTGTGAGCCTTATGTATTTACATGAGGACAGGACTATGGAAGAACATCAACCCAGCCCAACGTCTGGGAGGAAGATGAGGAGCCCGGCCAGAGCCCCACTAAATGATCTCCAGGGGGGACCGGCTGCAACGTCCAAACTGTCAGAAACAGACTATGAAGAGCCGACATCGTGTAGTGGGACCAGCGCCCTCAGCCCAGCACTGTGCAGCCCCCGACGTCTTGTAGTGGGACCAGCGCCCTCAGCCCAGCACTGTGCAGCCCCCGACGTCCTGTAGTGGGACCAGCGCCCTCAGCCCAGCACTGTGCAGCCCCCGACGTCTTGTAGTGGGAATAGCGCCCTCAGCCCAGCACCGTGCAGCCCCCGACGTCCTGTAGTGGACCAGCGCCCTCAGCTCAGCGCTGTGCAGCCCCCGACGTCCTGTAGTGGGAATAGCGCCCTCAGCCCAGCACCGTGCAGCCCCCGACGTCCTGTAGTGGGACCAGCGCCCTCAGCCCAGCACTGTGCAGCCCCCGACGTCCTGTAGTGGGAATAGCGCCCTCAGCCCAGCACTGTGCAGCCCCCGTCGTCCTGTAGTGGGACCAGCGCCCTCAGCCCAGCACTGTGCAGCCCCCGACGTCCTGTAGTGGGACCAGCGCCCTCAGCCCAGCACCGTGCAGCCCCCGACGTCCTGTAGTGGGACCAGCGCCCTCAGCCCAGCACTGTGCAGCCCCCGACGTCCTGTAGTGGGACCAGCGCCCTCAGCCCAGCACTGTGCAGCCCCCAACGTCCTGTGGTGGGGCCAGCGCCCTCAGCCCAGCATTGTGCAGCCCCCAACGTCCTGTAGTGGGACCAGCGCCCTCAGCCCAGCATTGTGCAGCCCCCAACGTCCTGTAGTGGGACCAGCGCCCTCAGCCCAGCATTGTGCAGCCCCCAACGTCCTGTGGTGGGGCCAGCGCCCTCAGCCCAGCATTGTGCAGCCCCCAACGTCCTGTGGTGGGGCCAGCGCCCTCAGCCCAGCACCGTGCAGCCCCCGACGTCCAGTACTGGGACCAGCGCCCTCAGCCCAGCACTGTGCAGCCCCCAACGTCCTGTAGTGGGACCAGCGCCCTCAGCCCAGCACTGTGCAGCCGCCGACGTCCTGTAGTGGGACCAGTGCCCTCAGCCCAGCACTGTGCAGCCCCCGACGTCCTGTAGTGGGACCAGCGCCCTCAGCCCAGCAGTGTGCAGCCCCCGACGTCCTGTACTGGGACCAGCGCCCTCAGCCCAGCAGTGTGCAGCCCCCGACGTCCAGTACTGGGACCAGCGCCCTCAGCCCAGCACTGTGCAGCCCCCAACGTCCTGTAGTGGGGCCAGCGCCCTCAGCTCAGCACTGTGCAGCCCCCAACGTCCTGTAGTGGGACCAGCACCCTCAGCCCAGCACTGTGCAGCCCTCAACGTCCTGTAGTGGGACCAGCGCCCTCAGCCCAACACTGTGCAGCCCCCGACGTCCTATAGTGGGACCAGCGCCCTCAGCCCAGCACTGTGCAGCCCCCGACGTCCTGTAGTGGGAATAGCGCCCTCAGCCCAGCACCGTGCAGCCCCCGACGTCCTGTACTGGGACCAGCGCCCTCAGCCCAGCACTGTGCAGCCCCCAACGTCTTGTAGTGGGACCAGCGCCCTCAGCCCAGCAATGTGCAGCCCCCGACGTCCTGTACTGGGACCAGCGCCCTCAGCCCAGCACTGTGCAGCCCCCGACGTCCTGTAGTGGGACCAGCGCCCTCAGCCCAGCACTGTGCAGCCCCCGACGTCCTGTAGTGGGACCAGTGCCCTCAGCCCAGTACTGTGCAGCCCCCGACGTCCTGTAGTGGGACCAGCGCCCTCAGCCCAGCACTGTGCAGCCCCCGACGTCCTGTACTGGGACCAGCGCCCTCAGCCCAGCACTGTGCAGCCCCCGACGTCCTGTACTGGGACCAGCGCCCTCAGCCCAGCACTGTGCAGCCCCCAACGTCCTGTGGTGGGGCCAGCGCCCTCAGCTCAGCACTGTGCAGCCCCCGTCGTCCTGTAGTGGGACCAGTGCCCTCAGCCCAGCACTGTGCAGCCCCCGACGTCCTGTAGTGGGACCAGCGCCCTCAGCCCAGCACTGTGCAGCCCCCGACGTCCTGTAGTGGGATCAGTGCCCTCAGCCCAGCACTGTGCAGCCCCCGACGTCCTGTAGTGGGACCAGCGCCCTCAGCCCAGCACTGTGCAGCCCCCGACGTCCTGTGGTGGGACCAGCGCCCTCAGCCCAGCACTGTGCAGCCCCCGACGTCCTGTAGTGGGACCAGCACCCTCAGCCCAGCACTGTGCAGCCCCCGACGTCCTGTAGTGGGACCAGCGCCCTCAACCCAGCACTGTGCAGCCCCCGACGTCCTGTACTGGGACCAGCGCCCTCAGCCCAGCACTGTGCAGCCCCCGACGTCCTGTAGTGGGACCAGTGCCCTCAGCCCAGTACTGTGCAGCCCCCGACGTCCTGTAGTGGGACCAGCGCCCTCAGCCCAGCACTGTGCAGCCCCCGACGTCCTGTACTGGGACCAGCGCCCTCAGCCCAGCACTGTGCAGCCCCCGACGTCCTGTACTGGGACCAGCGCCCTCAGCCCAGCACTGTGCAGCCCTCAACGTCCTGTGGTGGGGCCAGCGCCCTCAGCTCAGCACTGTGCAGCCCCCGTCGTCCTGTAGTGGGACCAGTGCCCTCAGCCCAGCACTGTGCAGCCCCCGACGTCCTGTAGTGGGACCAGCGCCCTCAGCCCAGCACTGTGCAGCCCCCGACGTCCTGTAGTGGGACCAGTGCCCTCAGCCCAGCACTGTGCAGCCCCCGACGTCCTGTAGTGGGACCAGCGCCCTCAGCCCAGCACTGTGCAGCCCCCGACGTCTTGTAGTGGGAATAGCGCCCTCAGCCCAGCACCGTGCAGCCCCCGACGTCCTGTAGTGGACCAGCGCCCTCAGCTCAGCGCTGTGCAGCCCCCGACGTCCTGTAGTGGGAATAGCGCCCTCAGCCCAGCACCGTGCAGCCCCCGACGTCCTGTAGTGGGACCAGCGCCCTCAGCCCAGCACTGTGCAGCCCCCGACGTCCTGTAGTGGGAATAGCGCCCTCAGCCCAGCACTGTGCAGCCCCCGTCGTCCTGTAGTGGGACCAGCGCCCTCAGCCCAGCACTGTGCAGCCCCCGACGTCCTGTAGTGGGACCAGCGCCCTCAGCCCAGCACCGTGCAGCCCCCGACGTCCTGTAGTGGGACCAGCGCCCTCAGCCCAGCATTGTGCAGCCCCCAACGTCCTGTGGTGGGGCCAGCGCCCTCAGCCCAGCATTGTGCAGCCCCCAACGTCCTGTAGTGGGACCAGCGCCCTCAGCCCAGCATTGTGCAGCCCCCAACGTCCTGTAGTGGGACCAGCGCCCTCAGCCCAGCATTGTGCAGCCCCCAACGTCCTGTGGTGGGGCCAGCGCCCTCAGCCCAGCATTGTGCAGCCCCCAACGTCCTGTGGTGGGGCCAGCGCCCTCAGCCCAGCACCGTGCAGCCCCCGACGTCCAGTACTGGGACCAGCGCCCTCAGCCCAGCACTGTGCAGCCCCCAACGTCCTGTAGTGGGACCAGCGCCCTCAGCCCAGCACTGTGCAGCCGCCGACGTCCTGTAGTGGGACCAGTGCCCTCAGCCCAGCACTGTGCAGCCCCCGACGTCCTGTAGTGGGACCAGCGCCCTCAGCCCAGCACTGTGCAGCCCCCGACGTCCTGTACTGGGACCAGCGCCCTCAGCCCAGCAGTGTGCAGCCCCCGACGTCCAGTACTGGGACCAGCGCCCTCAGCCCAGCACTGTGCAGCCCCCAACGTCCTGTAGTGGGGCCAGCGCCCTCAGCTCAGCACTGTGCAGCCCCCAACGTCCTGTAGTGGGACCAGCACCCTCAGCCCAGCACTGTGCAGCCCTCAACGTCCTGTAGTGGGACCAGCGCCCTCAGCCCAACACTGTGCAGCCCCCGACGTCCTATAGTGGGACCAGCGCCCTCAGCCCAGCACTGTGCAGCCCCCGACGTCCTGTAGTGGGAATAGCGCCCTCAGCCCAGCACCGTGCAGCCCCCGACGTCCTGTACTGGGACCAGCGCCCTCAGCCCAGCACTGTGCAGCCCCCAACGTCTTGTAGTGGGACCAGCGCCCTCAGCCCAGCAATGTGCAGCCCCCGACGTCCTGTACTGGGACCAGCGCCCTCAGCCCAGCACTGTGCAGCCCCCGACGTCCTGTAGTGGGACCAGCGCCCTCAGCCCAGCACTGTGCAGCCCCCGACGTCCTGTAGTGGGACCAGTGCCCTCAGCCCAGTACTGTGCAGCCCCCGACGTCCTGTAGTGGGACCAGCGCCCTCAGCCCAGCACTGTGCAGCCCCCGACGTCCTGTACTGGGACCAGCGCCCTCAGCCCAGCACTGTGCAGCCCCCGACGTCCTGTACTGGGACCAGCGCCCTCAGCCCAGCACTGTGCAGCCCCCAACGTCCTGTGGTGGGGCCAGCGCCCTCAGCTCAGCACTGTGCAGCCCCCGTCGTCCTGTAGTGGGACCAGTGCCCTCAGCCCAGCACTGTGCAGCCCCCGACGTCCTGTAGTGGGACCAGCGCCCTCAGCCCAGCACTGTGCAGCCCCCGACGTCCTGTAGTGGGATCAGTGCCCTCAGCCCAGCACTGTGCAGCCCCCGACGTCCTGTAGTGGGACCAGCGCCCTCAGCCCAGCACTGTGCAGCCCCCGACGTCCTGTGGTGGGACCAGCGCCCTCAGCCCAGCACTGTGCAGCCCCCGACGTCCTGTAGTGGGACCAGCACCCTCAGCCCAGCACTGTGCAGCCCCCGACGTCCTGTAGTGGGACCAGCGCCCTCAACCCAGCACTGTGCAGCCCCCGACGTCCTGTACTGGGACCAGCGCCCTCAGCCCAGCACTGTGCAGCCCCCGACGTCCTGTAGTGGGACCAGTGCCCTCAGCCCAGTACTGTGCAGCCCCCGACGTCCTGTAGTGGGACCAGCGCCCTCAGCCCAGCACTGTGCAGCCCCCGACGTCCTGTACTGGGACCAGCGCCCTCAGCCCAGCACTGTGCAGCCCCCGACGTCCTGTACTGGGACCAGCGCCCTCAGCCCAGCACTGTGCAGCCCTCAACGTCCTGTGGTGGGGCCAGCGCCCTCAGCTCAGCACTGTGCAGCCCCCGTCGTCCTGTAGTGGGACCAGTGCCCTCAGCCCAGCACTGTGCAGCCCCCGACGTCCTGTAGTGGGACCAGCGCCCTCAGCCCAGCACTGTGCAGCCCCCGACGTCCTGTAGTGGGACCAGTGCCCTCAGCCCAGCACTGTGCAGCCCCCGACGTCCTGTAGTGGGACCAGCGCCCTCAGCCCAGCACTGTGCAGCCCCCGACGTCCTGTACTGGGACCAGCGCCCTCAGCCCAGCACTGTGCAGCCCCCGACGTCCTGTACTGGGACCAGCGCCCTCAGCCCAGCACTGTGCAGCCCCCAACATCCTGTAGTGGGATCAGTGCCCTCAGCCCAGCACTGTGCAGCCCCCGACGTCCTGTAGTGGGACCAGCGCCCTCAGCCCAGCACTGTGCAGCCCCCGACGTCCTGTGGTGGGACCAGCGCCCTCAGCCCAGCACTGTGCAGCCCCCGACGTCCTGTAGTGGGACCAGCGCCCTCAGCCCAGCACTGTGCAGCCCCCGACGTCCTGTAGTGGGACCAGCGCCCTCAACCCAGCACTGTGCAGCCCCCGACGTCCTGTGGTGGGACCAGCACCCTCAGCCCAGCACTGTGCAGCCCCCGACGTCCAGTACTGGGACCAGCATCCTCACCCTAGCACTGTGCAGCCCCCGACGTCCTGTAGTGGGACGAGCGCCCTCAGCTCAGCACTGTGCAGCCCCCGACGTCCTGTGGTGGGACTAGCACCCTCAGCCCAGCACTGTGCATCCCCCGACGTCCTGTAGTGGGACCAGCGCCCTCAGCCCAGCACTGTGCAGCCCCCGACGTCCTGTAGTGGGACCAGCGCCCTCAGCCCAGCACTGTGTAGCCCCCGACGTCCTGTAGTGGGACCAGCGCCCTCACCCCAGCACTGTGCAGCCCCCGACGTCCAGTACTGGGACCAGCGTCCTCACCCCAGCACTGTGCAGCCCCCGACGTCCTGTAGTGGGACCAGCGCCCTCAGCCCAGCACTGTGCAGCCACCGACGTCCTGTAGTGGGACCAGCGCCCTCACCCCAGCACTGTGCAGCCCCCGACGTCCTGTAGTGGGACCAGCGCCCTCAGCCCAGCACTGTGCAGCCCCCGACGTCCTGTAGTGGGACCAGCGCCCTCAGCCCAGCACTGTGCAGCCCCCGACGTCCTGTAGTGGGACCAGCGCCCTCACCCCAGTACTGTGCAGCCCCCGACGTCCTGTAGTGGGACCAATTGGCATTCACCAGAGAATCATGAAATTGTCAGGTCCGGCCCTTGCACAGAAGAGAGCAGACTCACACTATGCACATGTGATGAGTGTGAGAGACCGGACATGCCAGGATGCCCATTACGTGGTAAACAGCAGGACCGGGTCAGTGATGGTCTGGGGATACATATCTTATCCTTGAAGTCACTGGTGGACACAGATAGAAAAGGCCCTTGAGCAAAAAAAAAAAAAAATTATATATATATAAATTATTATGGGCCCTTTTCAGTCCAATAACTCATCCAAATGCACAATTCCACCTTCTTTGGAGAAATTAATGTGCCCCCTTGGCTCTTGGGCCCCTGTGCGGCTGCACACGTGGCACCAATGATATGTCCACCCCTGCTCAGAGGTGAGCAACCATAACCAGCATCTCCCTGACGGCTGACGGTCATTGGGATGACGTCCTCGGTGCTATTGTCTCCAGATTCTACATTTGTATTATTACATCGACCCCTTTCACCTAATTGTCCCCCCCCCCCCCCCCGGCCCCCCACTTCCCAATCTATGTGTCACCACAGAACATGAGGGTATTTTAAGCCTTTTCCTTTCCTTCCGTGGTTCTCCAATCCTTCCCCGGTCACAGCGCAGCCCACGGGGCGAGAATCCGGGAGAAGGGAGCGGGTTCAAGGGGAGTTCAGTCCTAAATACAGAGTTCAATGCAATCAACGCCCATTCATATCACCGAGGCCTGTCCACACACGAGATCACAATCACAGGAATGTCCATGGCCGAGGAACAATGTGTCACCTCACTGCAAAAATGTGCATTAATACATGCCCAAAATACCCGGGTTATACCAACTGTACACTAGAGTCTCAACTACACTGTACATATATAATTATATACAGGAGATGCCCAGGTTATAGCAGCTGTACATATATAATTATATACAGGAGATGCCCAGGTTATACCAGCTGTACATATATAATTATATACAGGAGATGCCCAGGTTATACCAGCTGTACATATATAATTATATACAGGAGATGCCCAGGTTATAGCAGCTGTACATATATAATTATATACAGGAGATGCCCAGGTTATACCAGCTGTACATATATAATTATATACAGGAGATGCCCAGGTTATACCAGCTGTACATATATAATTATATACAGGAGATGCCCAGGTTATAGCGGCTGTACATATATAATTATATACAGGAGATGCCCAGGTTATACCAGCTGTACATATATGATTATATACAGGAGATGCCCAGGTTATAGCAGCTGTACATATATAATTATATACAGGACATACCCAGGATATACCGGCCGTACATATATAATTATATACAGGAGATGCCCAGGTTATACCGGCTGTACATATATAATTATATACAGGAGATGCCCAGGTTATACCGGCTGTACATATATAATTATATACAGGAGGTGCCCAGGTTATACCGGCTGTACATATATAATTATATACAGGAGATGCCCAGGTTATACCAGCTGTACATATATAATTATATACAGGAGATGCCCAGGTTATAGCAGCTGTACATATATAATTATATACAGGAGATGCCCAGGTTATACCAGCTGTACATATATAATTATATACAGGAGATGCCCAGGTTATACCGGCTGTACATATATAATTATATACAGGAGGTGCCCAGGTTATACCGGCTGTACATATATAATTATATACAGGAGATGCCCAGGTTATACCGGCTGTACATATATAATTATATACAGGAGGTGCCCAGGTTATACCGGCTGTACATATATAATTATATACAGGAGATGCCCAGGTTATACCAGCTGTACATATATAATTATATACAGGAGATGCCCAGGTTATACCGGCTGTACATATATAATTATATACAGGAGATGCCCAGGTTATACCGGCTGTACATATATAATTATATACAGGAGATGCCCAGGTTATAGCAGCTGTACATATATGATTATATACAGGAGATGCCCAGGTTATAGCAGCTGTACATATATAATTATATACAGGACATACCCAGGATATACCGGCCGTACATATATAATTATATACAGGAGATGCCCAGGTTATACCGGCTGTACATATATAATTATATACAGGAGATGCCCAGGTTATACCGGCTGTACATATATAATTATATACAGGAGGTGCCCAGGTTATACCGGCTGTACATATATAATTATATACAGGAGATGCCCAGGTTATACCAGCTGTACATATATAATTATATACAGGAGATGCCCAGGTTATAGCAGCTGTACATATATAATTATATACAGGAGATGCCCAGGTTATACCAGCTGTACATATATAATTATATACAGGAGATGCCCAGGTTATACCGGCTGTACATATATAATTATATACAGGAGATGCCCAGGTTATACCGGCTGTACATATATAATTATATACAGGAGATGCCCAGGTTATACCAGCTGTACATATATAATTATATACAGGAGATGCCCAGGTTATACCGACTGTACATATATAATTATATACAGGAGATGCCCAGGTTATTCCAGCTGTACATATATAATTATATACAGGAGATGTCCAGGTTATACCGGCTGTACATATATAATTATATACAGGAGATGCCCAGGTTATACCAGCTGTACATATATAATTATATACAGGAAATGCCCAGGTTATACCAGCTGTACATATATAATTATATACAGGAGATGCCCAGGTTATACCGGCTGTACATATATAATTATATACAGGAGATGCCCAGGTTATACCGGCTGTACATATATAATTATATAGAGGTGATGTCCAGGTTATACCAGCTGTACATATATAATTATATACAGGAGATGCCCAGGTTATACCGGCTGTACATATATAATTATATACAGGAGATGTCCAGGTTATACCAGCTGTACATATATAATTATATACAGGAGATGCCCAGGTTATACCAGCTATACATATATAATTATATACAGGAGATGCCCAGGTTATACCAGCTGTACATATATAATTATATAGAGGTGATGTCCAGGTTATACCAGCTGTACATATATAATTATATACAGGAGATGCCCAGGTTATACCAGCTGTACATATATAATTATATACAGGAGATGCCCAGGTTATACCAGCTGTACATATATAATTATATACAGGAGATGTCCAGGTTATACCAGCTGTACGTATATAATTATATACAGGAGATGTCCGGGTTATACCAGCTATACATATATAATTATATACAGGAGATGCCCAGGTTATACCAGCTGTACATATATAATTATATACAGGAGATGCTGTCACGCTCCCCGGGTCCTCTGCTCCGCTCCCCGGCTCACCTGCCACGCTCCCCGCTCTCCAGCCTCCATTGCCCGCGCTTCCCAGGCCTCCTGGTCCCCGCTCCCGGCGCCCGTCGGCTTCCCAGCCCCAGCCCGGCTCTGCTGCTTCCTCCTCTCAGCTTCCTGCCCTGGCTTCTGGCACCCGGGCCGCGCGCATGCGCATTAGGGCGCGCGCGCGGTCACTGACCCTTTCTTAAAGGGCCAGTGTCCACTGACAGGAAATGAAGCACACAGGTACAGGGTATAAAGGGGTTTAATGTCCAAGGGGGCGGGGCCTGTTCTTCGTGTTTCCCAAGCTAGGAGTCAGGTCTCCTTGTGTTCCTGTGAGATACTTACCTCTCTCTCTTCTAGAGCCGATCCTGCATTGCCATCCGGTCCTGCCGTATCCCGAACCCCGAACGCTGCCTATCTGCCATCCTGACAGTCCGTACCAGCTCTGTTCCCTGCGGTGACTCGTCATCTCGCTCCAACGGTTCCGGACCCCGCCTGACATCATCCCGGCTTCCGAACCTGAGCTCCGTCACCCGGACTACCATCAGTGACCCCGTGGTCCCAGGGACTTCTCCATTGTGCTCTTGTACGCGGACTGTCCTGCTACCTATAGTGCTCCGGCTACCGGACCCCTTTCCCTCATCGGGGAGTTCGGCCCAGTGGATCCACCTCCCGGGTCTGCCCATCCACCTGGCCCTAACAGTAAGAACAGGCCATGGATCCCGCCGAAGCACTAGCGGCCTTGCATGAGGAACTTCAACGCCAGCGTGAAGTCCAGACCCGCATGCTGAACTTTATGACTTCCGTGGACGCCCGCTTGAACACGCTACAAGCATCGGTCACATCTTCAGCGCCTCGGGCCTCCACTAGTCAATCCACGGCCCCAGCTCCCGTGGCAGCCTCCTCGGATGCTTCCAGACTTCGTTTGGCCTCACCACCCCGGTACGCCGGAGATCCTAAGACCTGCAGGGGGTTTATAAACCAATGCTCCCTCCATTTCACGCAGCTGCCGCATTTGTTTGCCTCCGACCAAGCCAAGGTCGCCTTCATAATGTCTCACCTAGAGGGCGAGGCACTGGCGTGGATGAACCCCTTGTGGGAGAAGGAGGACCCTATGACCAAGAACCTCCAGGAGTTCCTGCAGGCCTTTCGTGGCACCTTTGACGAGCCCGGACGCGCCTCCGCGTCTGCTTCATCTCTTCTCCGGTTACGTCAGGGAACTCTGACGGTGGGTCAATACGCCATCCGTTTCCGCACCTTGGCTTCGGAACTCGGGTGGAATAACGAGGCCCTAACCGCCGCCTTCTGGGAAGGACTCTCGGGTCGAATCAAAGATGAGCTGGCTGGTCGTGACGTACCGTCCACCCTGGACGCCCTGATTACCCTAGCGACTCGAGTGGACATTCGCTTTCAGGAGCGGTCCAAAGAGGTGTCCCGTGAGAGACGTCCGGTACGGCATTCCTCTCCTCCGCAGAAGCCCGCCGTACTCCAGTCAACGGCATCTGGTGTCTCCGTCCATGAGCCCATGCAGATCGACCGTGTGCGACAGTCTGAACAACGTCGAGCAGAGCGGCTCGCCAAGGGTCTCTGCTTCTACTGCGGAGAGGGCACACACCTGCTACGCTCCTGTCCAGAGAGGCCGGGAAACTCCAAAGCCTAGGGTTGGTAGGAGAGGCCACCCTAGGTGCTGGGACTCTCTCAGACCCGGTTACATGGACTGTGCAAGTGACAACGGGAGAGACGCGGTTCACGGCTGAGGCATACCTCGATTCTGGGGCAGCAGGCAATTTCATCCAGCAGGCCACGGTGGACAAGTACCAGGTGCCTGTTACTCCACTCACCAAACCCCTAGTGATTGCCTCTGTGGATGGGAGACCCCTCTCTGATGGATCACCAGGCCGGTCGAACTGCGTATCGGTGCTCTGCACACCGAGAACATCGCTCTCTACGTCCTCCCACACATGTCACATCAAATCCTGCTGGGCCTTCCTTGGTTATGGACACACGAACCTTCAGTCAGCTGGGGCACTGGTGAAATCACTCGATGGGGCTCTTCTTGCCATGAGAAATGTCTGAAGACCATACAACCCATCCGGCGACCTCCGCTTCCAGAGTCCCTACCGGGACTGCCCTCAGCCTATTGGTCCTTCGCAGACGTCTTTGATAAGAAGGAGTCAGAGGTGCTTCAGCCACATCGTCCTTACGATTGTGCCATTGACCTGCTCCCGGGAACTACACCACCTCGAGGACGGATATATCCACTGTCTCCAGCCGAAACAAGGGCCATGTCTACGTACATCACAGAGAGCCTGGCAAGGGGATTCATTCGGAGATCCTCCTCTCCTGCTGGAGCAGGCTTCTTCTTCGTGAAGAAGAAAGAGGGCGACTTACGCCCATGCATAGACTACCGGGGATTGAACCAAATCACCGTAAAAAACAAGTACCCCCTGCCGCTCATCCCCGAATTGTTTGATCGGCTCAGAGGAGCTCGTGTGTTCACCAAGTTGGATCTTCGGGGTGCCTACAACCTGGTCCGTATCCGCTCGGGGGACGAATGGAAGATCGCGTTCAACACTCGCGATGGGCACTATGAATACTGCGTGATGCCCTTCGGCCTGTGTAACGCACCAGCAGTCTTCCAAGAATTAGTGAACGACGTGTTCCGGGACCTTCTCTACGTCTGTGTGGTGGTATATCTGGATGACATCCTTGTCTTCTCTCCGGACCTCCAGACCCACCGAGAGAACGTGCAACTGGTTCTACAAAGACTGAGAGAGAATCGTCTGTACGCCAAGTACGAGAAGTGTGTCTTCGAACAGTCTTCTCTCCCCTTCCTGGGTTACCTCATCACCGATACCGGACTGCAGATGGATCCAAAGAAGGTCTCTTCTATTCTCAACTGGCCTCCTCCTTCTGGACTGAAGGCAATCCAACGCTTTCTGGGATTCGCAAACTATTACCGCCAGTTCATTCCTCACTTCTCTGCTCTGACTGCTCCTCTCTCCGCCTTGACCAAGAAGGGGGCTAATCCAAAGGACTGGTCACCTGCGGCCGACGCCGCGTTTAGCTCTTTAAAGCGGGCCTTTGCCTCCTCTCCTGTACTCCACCGTCCGGAGTTAAACCGCCAGTTTACCTTGGAGGTGGATGCCTCCTCCTCGGGAGCCGGAGCAGTGCTCATGCAGAAGTCCTCCTCCGGGAAGATGGTGACTTGCGGTTTTTTCTCCAAGAGCTTCTCAGCGCCTGAACGCAATTACACCATCGGTGACCGAGAGCTATTGGCAGTCAAACTGGCTCTGGAGGAATGGCGCTATCTTCTGGAAGGAGCAGTGTACCCCGTTATTATTTACACGGACCACAAGAACCTGGAATACCTGTGGTCTGCTCAGCGACTGAACCCACGGCAAGCCAGGTGGTCCTTGTTCTTTGCCCGGTTCGATTTCCAGCTTCATTTCCAACCCGCGAACAAGAATGTACGCGCTGATGCCTTGTCTAGGTCTTTCATGCCCATGGAGCAGGAAGAGGAGACATCCCAACCCATCATCTGTCCAAGTAAGATTATTCCGGTGGCTCCTGTCACCCTGGCCCAGATACCACCCGGGAAGACCTATGTCTCTGAGACTGACAGGCAAAAAGTGTTACACTGGGGCCATGCCTCGAAAACAGCCGGTCATGCTGGTCAGAAGAGAACTTGGACTGCGATTGTACGTCATTACTGGTGGCCATCCCTTCGCACGGACGTCGCCTCTTTTGTCTCTGCCTGCTCCTCTTGTGCCAGGAACAAGACGCCCAAACACCTGCCATATGGCCGTCTTCTGCCTCTGCCTATACCCTCAGTTCCCTGGCAACACATTGCGATAGACTTTATTACGGACTTGCCACTGTCCTCCGGACACACAGTCATATGGGTCGTGGTGGATCGGTTCTCTAAAATGGCCCATTTCGTCCCTATGGCTGGACTGCCCTCTGCCCAGGAACTCGCGGACGCCTATATACATCACATCTTCCGCTTGCATGGCTTTCCATCACACATTGTGTCCGACAGAGGAACTTAGTTCACCTCCCGCTTCTGGAGGGCTCTCTGCAAACATCTGGGAGTGACTCTGGACTTTTCTTCTGCCTACCATCCTCAGTCGAACGGCCAAGTGGAACGGGTCAATCAGATATTAACCTCTTTCTTACGTCACTACGTCAACGCCCATCATGACGATTGGTCCATGCTTCTTCTTTGGGCTGAATTCTCCCATAATCACCACGTCAGTGAGTCCTCCTCCAGTTCTCCCTTCCATGTCGTCTACGGACTTCAGCCTTCTGTCCCATTGCCTGTATCCTCTTCCTCGGATATCCCTGCTGCTGATGCGGTGGTCCGTGACTTTACAACCATTTGGGACTCAGTTAAGGCGTCCCTTGCACGTGCATCCCTGCGGATGAAGAGACACGCAGACAAGAGACGTCTGGATCCTCCGTGTTTCTCCCCTGGAGATCTCGTCTGGCTTGCTTCCAAGTACGTCCGATTGAAGTTGCCATCCTACAAGCTGGGACCTCGCTACATCGGACCGTTTAAAGTCCTCAGCAAGATCAATGAGGTCTCCTACAAACTGCAGCTCCCGGCCACGATGAGGATACCCAACTCCTTCCACGTCTCTCTGCTCAAGCCGGTTGTCCTTGGTCCCTTCTCCGCTGCTGCCAGTCCGGCTCCTCCTCCTATTGCTGATGACGACATCTATGCGGTAAGGGATATCGTGGCCATGAAGACTGTACGGGGTCGACAGTTCTTTCTGGTGGACTGGGCAGGGTATGGTCCTGAGGATAGGTCCTGGGAGCCCAGGGAGAATGTGGGCACTCCTCTGATCCGTGCCTTCCTGTCCCGGTTGCAGGGAGGGGGGCGTGGGGGGGGGGTACTGTCACGCTCCCCGGGTCCTCTGCTCCGCTCCCCGGCTCACCTGCCACGCTCCCCGCTCTCCAGCCTCCATTGCCCGCGCTTCCCAGGCCTCCTGGTCCCCGCTCCCGGCGCCCGTCGGCTTCCCAGCCCCAGCCCGGCTCTGCTGCTTCCTCCTCTCAGCTTCCTGCCCTGGCTTCTGGCACCCGGGCCGCGCGCATGCGCATTAGGGCGCGCGGTCACTGACCCTTTCTTAAAGGGCCAGTGTCCACTGACAGGAAATGAAGCACACAGGTACAGGGTATAAAGGGGTTTAATGTCCAAGGGGGCGGGGCCTGTTCTTCGTGTTTCCCAAGCTAGGAGTCAGGTCTCCTTGTGTTCCTGTGAGATACTTACCTCTCTCTCTTCTAGAGCCGATCCTGCATTGCCATCCGGTCCTGCCGAATCCCGAACCCCGAACGCTGCCTATCTGCCATCCTGACAGTCCGTACCAGCTCTGTTCCCTGCGGTGACTCGTCATCTCGCTCCAACGGTTCCGGACCCCGCCTGACATCATCCCGGCTTCCGAACCTGAGCTCCGTCACCCGGACTACCATCAGTGACCCCGTGGTCCCAGGGACTTATCCATTGTGCTCTTGTGCGCGGACTGTCCTGTTACTTATAGTCTACCGGACCCCTTTCCCTCATCGGGGAGTTCGGCCCAGTGGATCCACCTCCCGGGTCTGCCCATCCACCTGGCCCTAACAGATGCCCATGTTATACCAGCTGTACATATATAATTATATACAGGAGATGCCCAGGTTATACCGGCTGTACATATATAATTATATACAGGAGATGCCCAGGTTATACCGGCTGTACATATATAATTATATACAGGAGATGCCCAGGTTATACCAGCTGTACATATATAATTATATACAGGAGATGTCCAGGTTATACCGGCTGTACATATATAATTATATACAGGATATGCCCAGGTTATACCGGCTGTACAAATATAATTATATACAGGAGATGCCCAGGTTATACCGGCAGTACATATATAATTATATACAGGAGATGTCCAGGTTATACCAGCTGTACAGATATAATTATATACAGGAGATACCCAGGTTATACCAGCTGTACATATATAATTATATACAGGAGATGCCCAGGTTACACCAGCTGTACATATATAATTATATACAGGAGATGCCCAGGTTATACCAGCTGTACATATATAATTATATACAGGAGATGCCCAGGTTATACCGGTTGTACATATATAATTATATACAGGAGATACCCAGGTTATACCGGCTGTACATATATAATTATATACAGGAGATGCCCAGGTTATACCGGCTGTACATATATAATTATATACAGGAGATGCCCAGGTTATACCGGCTGTACATATATAATTATATACAGGAGATACCCAGGTTATACCGGCTGTACATATATAATTATATACAGGAGATGCCCAGGTTATACCGGCTGTACATATATAATTATATACAGGAGATGTCCAGGTTATACCGGCTGTACATATATAATTATATACAGGAGATGCCCAGGTTGTACCGGCTGTACATATATTATTATATACAGGAGATGCCCAGGTTATACCGGCTGTACATATATAATTATATACAGGAGATGCCCAGGTTATACCGGCTGTACATATATAATTATATACAGGAGATGCCCAGGTTATACCGGCTGTACATATATAATTATATACAGGAGATGCCCAGGTTATACCGGCTGTACATATATAATTATATACAGGAGATGCCCAGGTTATACCGGCTGTACATATATAATTATATACAGGAGATGCCCAGGTTATACCGGCTGTACATATATAATTATATACAGGAGATGCCCAGGTTATACCGGCTGTACATATATAATTATATACAGGAGATGCCCAGGTTATACCGGCTGTACATATATAATTATATACAGGAGATGTCCAGGTTATACCGGCTGTACATATATAATTATATACAGGAGATACCCAGGTTATACCGGCTGTACATATATAATTATATACAGGAGATGTCCAGGTTATACCGGCTGTACATATATAATTATATACAGGAGATACCCAGGTTATACCGGCTGTACATATATAATTATATACAGGAGATGCCCAGGTTATACCGGCTGTACATATATAATTATATACAGGAGATACCCAGGTTATACCGGCTGTACATATATAATTATATACAGGAGATGCCCAGGTTATACCGGCTGTACATATATAATTATATACAGGAGATGCCCAGGTTATACCGGCTGTACATATATAATTATATACAGGAGATGCCCAGGTTATACCGGCTGTACATATATTATTATATACAGGAGATGTCCAGGTTATACCGGCTGTACATATATAATTATATACAGGAGATGTCCAGGTTATACCAGCTGTACATATATAATTATATACAGGAGATGTCCAGGTTATACCAGCTGTACATATATAATTATATACAGGAGATGTCCAGGTTATACCAGCTGTACATATATAATTATATACAGGAGATGCCCAGGTTATACCAGCTGTACATGTATAATTATATACAGGAGATGCCCGGGTTATACCGGCTGTACATATATAATTATATACAGGAGATGCCCAGGTTATACCGGCTGTACATATATAATTATATACAGGAGATGTCCAGGTTATACCGGCTGTACATATATAATTATATACAGGAGATGCCCAGGTTATACCGGCTGTACATATATAATTATATACAGGAGATGCCCAGGTTATACCATCATCAGGGTCTCCACCTGACTGCAGAGCTCCATCCTCATCAGGGTCTCCACCTGACTGCAGAGCATCGCTCTCACCGGGGTCTCCACCTGACTGCAGAGCGTTGTCCTCATCTCAGGGTCTCCACCTGACTGCAGAGCGTCGTTGTAACCTACTTGAGGAGGCAAATGCTGACATGTGATGGCATCTGGCACGTTGGAAAGGTGTTCTCTCCACGGATGAATCCCGGTTTTTACTGCACAGGGCAGATGGTGGTGGCACCAGATACTGACTGGTTTTCTGACCTCCATAGACCCCCTCAATACTGCAAAACGGCACATTTTAGAGGGGCCTTTTATTGCAGCCAGCTTAAGGTGCACCTGTGAAATAATCATGCCGACCAGCCTAAGGCACACCTGTGCAATAATCATGCCGACCAGCCTAACGCGCACCTGTGCAATAACCATGCCGATCAGCCTAAGGCGTACCTGTGCAATAATCATGTCGACCAGCCTAAGGCGCACCTGTGCAATAATCATGTCGACCAGCCTAAGGCGCACCTGTGCAATAATTATGCCGACCAGCCTAAGGCGCACCTGTGCAATAATCATGTCGGCCAGCCTAAGGCGCACCTGTGCAATAATCATGCCGACTAGCCTAAGGCGCGCCTGTGCAATAATCATGCCGACCAGCCTAAGGCGCACCTGTGCAATAATCATGATGTCTAATCAGCATCTTCAGGTGGATGGTTTAGCTCCACACAGGAGAAGTGATCACTACCACAGATTTAGTCAAATTTGTATACAATATTGGAAAGTAAAAGGCCTTTTGTGCACATAGAAAAGTTTCAGATGTTTGAGTTCAGCTCATGAGAAATGGGAGGTAAAACAGAAGTGTCATGTTTATATTATTGCTCAGTGTATATACAGGAGATGCCCAGGTTATACCAGCATGTGCCATATGCTGCAGAATCCTAGTGTTATGGGATGTACCCCCTGTGGAGACGTACAATGCTTTATTATACCTCGCCCCCCACAATTTGACATCCTGCCCCCCGCGGTGACTTCTGTGTACACATCTCGGTTCCTCTGCTCTAGGATGTTCATGTGTCAGGAGCAATGACCTGAGGAAGCGCGGCAATACACCCTGCTCGCCCTGCGCCTTCGCTCCTGTCACTCGGGTCTCCAGTGACGTCTGAGGACGGTATTTTTACATATGGAGAGCGGTTCTGTCCTTGGTCGGCCGCCAGAGAAACACAAGTCATAAATAAATCCCGGATTCTGCTATAGATTTGTATGAGACCAGGACGGCTGTGGGGCGAGTGGGGAGTGTAAACGGTACGTGTGCGGCCACGGTCTGATACTGAGGATGCATCACTGCTCCTCATACTGGGGAACGGTCCTGACACTCATATTGAGGGGAATTATATTAGAGCTATGGAAGCAGCACTTATGTGAGATTTAGGGGTAATGTTATTGGAACTGATTTTGGGGGAAACGTGGCCAGAATAGATTTGGGCCTCTAATATGCCCAGGGGGGGCCTACAGCAATCTCTTATATACAATAACAGTACAAGGGCCCACGACCCAAATACCATAAACCTAATGACGTCTTAACATGCAACATTTGACCCAGGGGTTTTCTTATATAAACCCCCAACATTCCTGCAAAGTATAAATAAAGATCATACCACACAAAACACAACAGCATAGAGATAAAGAGTTCTGCAGCTCTGGATGTGACTAGAGGAAAAGCATATTTATATAAAATATTCTACATTCCTTCAGCCACCACAAGAGGGAGCTCACTGCAGACAGATCTATACAGCTTAGGGGTGGGCAATAAATTTCCCCAAGGGGCCGCAAGAGAGACCGTGACTGATGTGGAGCCCGAACCAATAGACTGAAATTAATTCTGCTCAATATTATTAATAATAATAATATTAATTGCATCACTTAATATTGAGCAGAATTATAGTAAGTATGCTGACATCCCCTATGTACAGTATGAACCCTAACACAGCCCCCTATATGCAGTATAAGCCCAGACACAGCCCCTATATACAGTGAGAAGCCTCACATAGCCACCCATATAAATCATGAGCCCTCGCATAGCCCCAATATACCATAGGATAGCTTGATATATACATTATGAGCCCCCACATAGCCTCCTATATACAGTATGAGCCCCAAATAGCTCCCTATATAGGAGTATGAGCCCCAAATAGCCCCCTATATACAGTAAGAGCCCCCACATAGCCTCCTATATACAGTTTAAGCTCTGATATAGCCTTCTATAAACCTTATGAGCCCCCATATAGACCCCTTTATACTGTAGGAGCGCCCACATAGCCTCCTATATAATGCATGAGCTCCCACATAGCCTACTATATACACTAGGAGCCCCCTATATACAGTATAAGCCCCACTAGCCTCTTATATACCTTATGAGCCTCATATAGCACCCTATATATAACATGAGCCCCACATAGCTCCCTTTTTCCAGTATGGTGATGGGCAGCAGAGGACAGGCGGGGGGTGGTCATGGTACGGCACGCGATCCACTGTTTTCAGCTCTTTGACTGCCTCACAGGCCACAGTCCACAGGCCGCCCTTTGCCCAGCCGATACAGGTCATTGATAAATCTACTGTCTGCGCTGTGAGCTCTTAGGCGCCACCCAGTGGTGACTGTTGTCAGTTACACTTTTATTGAGTATGTAAACTATAAGCGCGGAGATTTTTTTTCCCCCTTTGTAGAATACGGGTCAGCATTTCCCAAAACTAGGTTAATCCTGTTTAGCTTTGCGCTCAGCACATGAGACGAATGTCTCCGCATGAGGCCGCGTCACTTTTGGAGGAGGATGAAAGATATTTCCAGACAGAATATCCGTTGAGTCGGAAAAGGGTTTTTTGTTTTGCAGCATTGGGAATTTGGCAGCAGAATGTCCCTACATGGGATCCGTCATCGCTGGGCAGAATTTAAGGATTACATTTAAGCCGAATTTAAGGATTTATTTTATGATAATATTTTTGTTACAAATGGAATGGGACAAAGCTGGTAAATAAAACAGAAACATAATGAAAAGTTCTGCAACTTTCTAACTTCCTTCTTTCAAGATCTCTGCTTGTTGTCAGCGCAATATAAACACAGTCTGGAATCCTGCCCTGATGGAAGGATGCTCGCAGCTGGAGGTTTGCTACAATTGTATCCAGTCTGGTCAATCAGCCAGCAGAGCCTGATACATTGTATCTCTGCAGGTAGAACGTAACAATAGACTGACATTGCCCTGAGCTTGTCTACATTCTTCAGCCCCTGGTTTCTATTCACTACCAGCAAGCAATGTTCTCTTGTGCTCAATGCTGAACACGTGGTCTGTGCTTGTGAGGCAGGTTTGATGTTCTGCAAAATTCCCTGAATCCTATGGTAGAGAAATGAACATTCAACCCATGCCCAACAGCTCTGGTGACATTCCTGCAGTCAGCACGCAAATTGCACGCTCCCTCAAAACTCCCTCAAAACTTGCGACATTGTGCTGTGTGATAAAACTGCACACTTTCAAGTGGCTTTTTATTGTGGCCAGCCTAAGGCGCACCTGTGCAATAATCATGCTGTCTGATCTGGATTTGTATATGGCACACCTGAGAGGTGGATGGAGGAGAAGTGCTCACTAACACAGATTAAGGCTATGTGCGCACTAGACCGTTTTACCCGTGGATTTACCCGCGGATTTGCTGCGGAAATTTCTTGAGAAAGATTAGAAATCTTTCTGCAGACATTTCCCAGCAAAACCTATGTGTAAAAAAAATAGCTGTGCGCACGCTGCGGATTTTTCTCAAGAAAATCTCTTGAGAAAATTTTCTCGAGAAACTCTCTTGAGAAAATGAGCATGTCCATTATTACCTGCGGATTACCCCCGGAATTTCTAAACTTGCATGTGTCAGGAACAACCTGCGGAAAATCACGGTAAATTCGCGGCTAATCCGCAGTAAAAACGCATGCGTTTTTACCGCGGATTTGGTGCGTTTTTTTCCCGCAGGTGCGGGAATCTTCAACTCCCAGAATGTCTCTCAAGAAAGTTTCTTGAGAAAAAAGGACATTCCTAGTGCGCACATAGCCTAAGGGCTCATGCGCACGTTGCCGAATTTCATGCATTTACGCTGCGCATTGCACTGGAGAGTAAATGCATGCGGGCTGCGTCCCCTGCACAATCTATGTAGATTGTGCATGACACGTGCGCACGTTCCTTGCTTGCATGCAGCGATTTGGTTGCTAAAATTTTGACCCAATTATTCTTACCGTTAATTCGGTTTCTAGGACCTTCCACGACAGCATAGGAGGTTGTCTCTCCACGCCCTAATTGGGACAGGAAGCACAAGAGGTTAAAAGGACCCTCCCACCTCCCATAGGCAGTGTCTTACAAAGAAACCATAGCATATGAGAAGTACAAACACATCCAGGAACATCGAGGATAAGGGAGGGAATTACGTGCTGTCGTGGAAGGTCCTAGAAACCGAATTAACGGTAAGAATAATTCTTATTTCTCTAGTCCCTTCCACGACAGCATAGGAGGAATACCAACGAATTGATACCTAGTGGGGGACCACAGCCTGCAGAACCTTCCTGCCAAAAGCCAAATCCCTGTTGGAATCCAGATCCAAACGATAATGCTTCGTGAAAGTATGGAGGGAAGACCAAGTAGCCGCCTTGCAGATCTGCTCAGGAGAAGCCCCTGCCCGTTCAGCCCAGGAGACAGAGCTAGCCCTGGTGGAGCGCGCCGTAAATCCGGTAGGCGGAGACAGATGCTGAGCGTGGTAGGCCTCTCTAATGGCCCGCACAATCCAGTTGGCGACGGTACTCTTAGCCACCTTCCTGCCCTTATTTCGACCAAAGGGCTGGATAAACAGGTTATGATCAAGACGCCAAGGTGCAGTAACATCCAGGTAGTGCAACACTGTCCGACGAACGTCCAAAGAATGGAACACTTCCTCCCCCGGAGTCCTAGGATGCTGACAGAAGGAAGGCAGGACGATGGACTGAGAACGGTGAAAATCCGAAACCACTTTGGGAAGGAAGGAAGGGTCCAGCCGAAAGACAATGCTGTCATCTCTGACAGTCAGGTAAGGCTCCCGAATAGACAATGCTTGAAGTTCCCCGACTCTACGAGCAGACGTAATAGCCACGAGAAAGGCAGTCTTGTGAGAAAGAGAACGGATGTTACAGGAGGACAGCGGCTCAAAGGGCGACTGAGATAGTCCGGTAAGGACCACAATGAGATGCCAGCAAGGTGTCAGGATCCTCTGCCGCGGACAGAGCCTACTAGCGGACACCATGAAACGGCGGATCCAGCGACGATCTGCCAGAGCCGTGTCAAAGACTGCACTGAGTGCCGAGATCTGCACCTTCAGGGTGCTGGGCCGAAGGCCTAAGTCCAATCCACTCTGGAGGAAGTCGAGGATCTGCGCAATGTTAGGCCGGAGCGGGTCAGGAGGCCGAGAACCACACCAGGAGGAAAATCTCATCCAGATTTTATTGGAAATACTATTAGTCACTGGTTTACGGTTCTTCTGTAGAGTAGCCACGAGCTTGTCAGAAAGTCCCTGGGCCTTCAGTGCCCGGGCCTCAGAAGCCAGGCAGCCAACTTGAGATTCTGGGGACCGGATGGAATATCGGATCCTGAGACAGTAAACTGGGGTCTGAACCCAGGAGGACCGGTCCGTCGATTCTGAGAGTCAGGATCAGGCTGTACCAACTCCGCCGCGGCCACAGAGGAGCTACCAGGATAGTCGTGGCTCCATCGTCCCTGAACTTCCTCTGGGTTCGTGCAAGAAGAGGAATAGGCAGGAAGGCGTAGGCGAGGCAAAAGGACCAATTGTGGCAGAAGTCGTTCACCCCCAACACGTTGTCCCGAGGGTTCAGGGAGAAAAATGTTGCGACCTTGCGATTTCCTGCTGAAGCAAAGAGGTCTACCTCTGGAGTACCCCACCTTGCCACCAGAGAGCAGAACACCGCTTGGTCCAGACTCCACTCCCCTGGGTGAACATCCTGATGACTCAGGAAGTCTGCTGGAAGGTGTAGGGATCCCTTTAGATGGACTGCAGAAAGGGATAGCAGGGACTGTTCCGCCCAGTGGAAGATCCGGGAGGACACGGACTTCAGGGCGCCTGAGCTTGCACTGCCCTGATGGCGGAGATGTGCCACTGTGGTGACATTGTCCGAGTAGACTAGGACGTGAGTGTCCCGGACGAGATCCTGAGCAGCGAGGAGGGCTTCTCTGACCGCCCTGAGTTCCCGGTAGTCGGAGGACTGGGTGCCGACATAAGGGCTCCAGCCCCCCTGAAACGGAGAGTGTGCCCCCATAGCCCCCCAGCCCCTCTGGCTGGCATCGGATGTCAGTGTAACCAGGGGTGACCGGGTCCAGGCAACAACTACCATCAGGTTATTGGGACACAGCCACCAGAATAGGGACGAGGAGACGGTTGCCGAGAGGCGAAACCAGGTGTTCAGGGAGGAAGGGAGTCTGACCCAATGAACCAGGATATGATCCTGTAGACAACGAGAGTGGGCCGGAGCCCACAAGACTGAGGGAATGCAGGACGTCATAGAACCCAGGGCCGACATAGCGCCTCGAAGGTCCGGGCGCGCTTGACTGTGAAGCATCGAGATTGTGGCCAGTAGCGTCAACCTGTGATCCTCTGGGGGAAGGATGCCTGTCTGTCGGAGTCCAACCTTGCAAGCGTAGGAAGGCGACCACCTCAGCCATGATCTTTGAAAAGATTCTTGGAGCCGAGGAGAACCCGAAGGGAAGTACGTGTAAGTGGAAAGGAAGCATGTTCCCTCCGTGCAGAACCACAAATTTGAGGTACTGCCTGTGACAAGGATAGAAGGGCACATGGAACTAGGCGTCCCTCAGGTCTATTGAGGCCATCTGGTGGTGCAGACCGAGTAGGGGAACAACAGATTTCACAGACTCCATTCTCGAAACGTCGGTATCTGACCCGCCGGTTTGAGACGCTTCAGATTGACGATAATCCGGACGTCTCCAGATGGTGGTTTGACAAGGAAGAGACGGAGTAGAGACCTACCCCTACTTCCTGACGCGGGACTGAGGAAACGACCCCCGAATGTATTAACTCCCGAATCATCGAGCACAGGAGATCCTGAGAACCCTGTGACGACAGGGCTGTGACTCGGAGGCCTGGTGTAGGAAGGGGGGGAAGAATCCTACCAATAGACCCTCTGAGACGAGCTTGTAGGACCCATGGGCAGTCGGAGAAGGTCCGCCACTGGGGAAGAAGGCAGAGAGCCGTCCCCCCACCCGAGCTGACTCACTGTTTGTCATGCAGAGGACGTTGTGGATGGGAAGGGGTAAGAATATTACTCCCCCTACCCTAAGGGTAGCTCCAACGCCCAGACTCCCCTTTCACCTTGGGCTGGGAGGCCCTAGGCATCGAGGGACGAAAGGACCGTTGCCTGGAGGGTGTCGGATCCGGCAGGCCTGATGATCAGTCGCCTTGTCCAGAATGTCATCCAGGGCAGGCCCAACACTAAGTCCCCCTAAAACGGAAGGGAGCAAGCCTCAGTGTGGAAGTAGAGTCCCCACTCCAAGCCGGAAGCCTAGAGCTCGTCTGTCCGAGTTAGACAAGACTGAGGTCCTGGCAGCTAGGCGGACCGACTTCACAGAGGTATCCGCCAAAACTAGTAGCCTTCCTAAGTAAGGGAAGGGAGTCCAGGAACCCATCCCTAGGAGTACCCCAGGAATAGGAGCCTCACTGGTCGAGCCTCCGGAGGAGGGACAGGGAGACATAAGCGGAGGCAATATGGGCCCGAATGGGAGAAGACGAAGCCTCCCAGGACTTCTTCATGAGGTTCTCGACCTTCCTATCCATCAGATCCCTAAGCTGGGATCGGCCGCAAGGGGAGCGCTGTTTGCTTAGCAACCTTGGCGACCTGCACATCCACCTTGGGAATCTCCCAATGCAACCCAGAACTCTCCAGGGGAATCTGTGTCAGGGGACACTCCGGAATTGCTTCTCAGGGAAATTCCAGTCCTGAGAGAGGATCCAGAACATTAGCATGGACACTTCACCCTGAACGGAGGGGTGGACCTACTCATCCTCCAACCCCATAGTGCTCTTAACTGCTCCATTAAGATCCCCCAATCGTCTGAGGGAAAGAGAAAAAGACCGGTCAGGCCTCCCGGAGGAAAAACCGTTATCGGGACCATCCGAGGCGGACCTTTTTTGTGGCAGAAGGGTCAGCAGCAGGGAGGGAGGCTAGTGAGGCCTGAATCTCCGGTATCATCATGGACCGCAGCTCGCTACAAGGGACGGTGTTCAGCCCTAACAATCTATACACACGATGCCTGCCCTCTCCATCCAATGGAAACAGAGAGGCGTCATCAGAGACCAGGCAGCCAGCCCATGGGACCATGATACAGCAATATCCAGGAGCGTCCACTGGGATTCAAACTCCCAAGCTCACACACCCAAGGCCATCAGCCTACCAGTAGACCATGGAAGGGACATACGTACACTGCTGGCAAAGTTTCTCTCGGTCTTGTCATCACACTTGTCAGACTTGACACATATTCCAGCAGGCTCATCCTCCTGGAAACCAGAAGGAGCCAACAATAGCAGCCTGAAAACAGGCAGAAGGGACCGTCCCTCAGCCACTTACTGTGGCAGGGGGAACGCTGGGCTCTGCAGAAGCAGAGGAAGACATGGCAGTGCACACAGGAGAATCCTTACTGTGGGTCTCATGCCTTCAGGGCAGCCTTCCTGTGGAAAAGGTCTACCCCCCCCCCCCCCCCCCGCGACTGGTGACGTTCCCCGCCTCCCACATCTGGTCCAGGACAGGCAGTGGAAGCGACGGCGTGTCTCTCACGCTGCCTCCGCGACCGGAAGTGCCCACACGGGAAGCGCGAGAACCGGAAGTCCCGCCCGCGGTAGCACCTCCGGGTCGCATCAGCAGCGTGCATACGGGAGGCGGCCGGCGGCTCAGGGAGGACGCCGGCCGGGGAGCAACACAGCCTGCATCACCCCAGAGGAGCTCCGGAAGGCTGGTGCGGCGGTCCCCCACAAGGTGAGGGAACAGCATGGGAGGAGCGGCGAAGGCCCGACCGACACTGCCCGGCTAAGGTAGGGGGAAAAAAAAAAATGCATACTGCAGTTCGCCGGCCACCACAGTTTAGGAGAAAAACAAAAACCTCTCCATGCCCCATGGGGACAGGAAAGACACTGGCTATGGGAGGTGGAAGGGTCCTTTTTAACCTCTTGTGCTTCCTGTCCCAATTAGGGCGTGGAGAGACAACCTCCTATGCTGTCGTGGAAGGGCTAGAGAAATACTGCATCCATTATGCAGTGTTTCTGCAGCGAGTTGAAGCGCACATGTGCTGTCAAATCGCTGCAGAAAATTCTGAAGTTACTGACAAATTTGTGAACAATATTTGAGAGAAAGAGTCCTTTTGTGCACATAGCAAAAGTCTTAGGCTATGTGCGAATGCTGCGTTTTTTTGACGCTGCGTTTTTGTGCACTTTTGGCCGCAAAAAAACGCACAAAAACTGCATTTACCGCGTTTTTTGGCTGCGTTTTTCCAAGGCATGCATGGGTGGAAAAACGAAAGAAAACGCAGAAAAGAAATGACATGACCATTTTTTTTTTCAGCTCAAAAACACAGCCAAGCAAAACTGCACTGTGTGGACAGCAAAAATGAAATCTCATAGGCTTTGCTGGGGAAGCAAAGTCATGCAGTTTTGAGCCCAAAACTGCACAAAAACGCACTGCAAAAACGCGGTAAAAAACGCAAGGTGCGCAAGTGTTGAATTTATATAATTGTTTAATGTATGTGTTAGAGCAGCTATCAACAGTCAAAAGGTAATGCCAATATGGGTATGTAATGGACTCCCCCTAGTGGCTGATTTATAAATCTGTATGCAATGAGCTCCCTCTAGTGGTGGCTGTATAAATCTGTATGTAGTGAGCTCCCTCTAGTGGTGGCTGTATAAATCTGTATGTAGTGAGCTCCCTCTAGTGGTGGCTGTATAAATCTGTATGTAGTGAGCTCCCTCTAGTGGTGACTGTATAAATCTGTATGTAGTGAGCTCCCTCTAGTGGTGGCTGTATAAATCTGTATGTAGTGAGCTCCCTCTAGTGGTGGCTGTATAAATCTGTATGTAGTGAACTCCCCCTAGTGGTGGCTGTATAATTCTGTATGTAGTGAGCTCCCTCTAGTGGTGACTGTATAAATCTGTATGTAGTGAGCTCCCCCTAGTGGTGGCTGTATAAATCTGTATGTAGTGATCTCCCCCTAGTGGTGGCTGTATAAATCTGTATATAGTGAGCTCCCTCTAGT
The DNA here is from genome assembly GCF_048569485.1 of Anomaloglossus baeobatrachus. Lineage (NCBI taxonomy): Eukaryota > Metazoa > Chordata > Amphibia > Anura > Aromobatidae > Anomaloglossus > Anomaloglossus baeobatrachus. The sequence continues at coordinate 23,564,000 of NC_134355.1, forward strand.
GGTGGATGTATAATTCTGTATGTAGTGAGCGCCCCCTAGTGGTGGCTGTATAAATTTGTATGTAGTGAGCTCTCCCTATTGGTGGCTGAATAAATCTATATATAGTGAGCTCCCCCTAGTGGTGGCTGTATAAATCTGTATGTAGTGAGCTTCCTCTAGTGGTGGCTGTATAAATCTGTATGTAGTGAGCTCCCTCTAGTGGTGGCTGTATAAATCTGTATGTAGTGAGCTCCCTCTAGTGGTGGCTGTATAAATCTGTATGTAGTGAGCTCCCTCTAGTGGTGGCTGTATAAATCTGTATGTAGTGAGCTCCCCCTAGTGGTGACTGTATAAATCTGTATGTAGTGAGCTCCCCCTAGTGGTGGCTGTATAAATCTGTATGTAGGGAGCTCCCTCTAGTGGTGGCTGTATAAATCTGTATGTAGTGACCTCCCTCTAGTGGTGGCTGTATAAATTCTGTATGTAGTGAGCTCTCCCTATTGGTGGCTGTATAAATCTGTATGTAGTGAGCTCCCTCTAGTGGTGGCTGTATAAATCTGTATGTAGTGAGCTCCCTCTAGTGGTGGCTGTATAAATCTGTATGTAGTGAGCTCCCCCTAGTGGTGACTGTATAAATCTGTATGTAGTGAGCTCCCCCTAGTGGTGGCTGTATAAATCTGTATGTAGGGAGCTCCCTCTAGTGGTGGCTGTATAAATCTGTATGTAGTGACCTCCCTCTAGTGGTGGCTGTATAAATTCTGTATGTAGTGAGCTCCCTTTAGTGGTGGCTGTATAAATCTGTATGTAGTGAGCTCTCCCTATTGGTAACTGTATAAATTTAATGGTGACTGTGTAAATCTATATGTAGGGAGCTCCCCCTAGTGGTGAGTGGAGAAAAGAATAGAAAAATAATAAACTATCATTTTAGAAAACAAGTCATTGTGGATACATTATGAGTTTTGTAATCGGACCCTATTATATTTGTGAACACGACATAAAATCATCCAGGTGACAAGTGATGGAGAAAGAACCTCTAGAATACAGGACAATCTGTTCTATGAATAGGACGACTGCTCATCTTTTTTTAGCCGCTTGGGTGTAAATTGGTCAAAAAAAGGAAAAGCAGAATAATTCACACATTGTGCTGTGGAGCCCTTATCTCGGGGAGGGACAGGACTGAGATAGCGATGATTTGAATCCCACTTGTTTTTTCCCGTGTTGCTCTCCCCTCCCAGACCCGAGCCCTGGGCTTGACGCCCGACAAAACGCATGGATTATTCTTGTCCGACCCCTGACAGCACCAGGAACTCTAAACTAACACTTCCACTTAGCAATTGGGCTTCCTGAGCAGCTGATAAGCAATTCCTGTTATTTTATGTACTACAAGCCTGGACTCCGACCCTGAGCGACAGCCATAGACCCGGCTGATGGACGACTGTGGGGTTCTGGATATGAGATACTTCCATCCTTAAACGGGCTTTACACGCTGCGATATCGGTCCCGATATCGCTAGTGTGGGTACCCGCCCCCATCTGTTGTGAGACACGGGCAAATCGCTGCCCGTGCCGCACAACATCGCCCAGACCCATCACACATACTTACCTGCCCGGCGACGTCACTGTGACCGGCGAACCGCCTCCTTTCTAAGGGGGTGGTCCGTGCGGTGTCACAGCGACGTCACTGAGCGGCCACCCAATAGCAGCGGAGGGGCGGAGCTGAGCGGGACGTAACATCCCGCCCACCTCCTTCCTTCCGCATAGCGGCCGGGAGGCGGGTAAGGAGAGCTTCCTCGTTCCTGCGGTGTCACACGGAGCGATCTGTGCTGCCGCAGAAACGAGGAACAACTTCGTTACTGCTGCAGTAACGATAATCGAGAATGGACCCCCATGTCACCGATGAGCGATTTTGCACATTTTTGCAACGATGCAAAATCACTCATCGGTGTCACACGCAACGGCATCGCTAATGCGGCCGGATGTGCGTCACCAATTCCGTGACCCCAACGAGTTCGCATTAGCGATGTCGTAGCGTGTAAAGCCCCCTTTAGGGTCCAGAGTGCAGCTGTACTTCGCAGCCCTCTCACCAAGGCTCTGTTTTTTGGACTTTCAGTAATAATTTTAAACCATATAATGTAAAGATAATACTGTCATATACAGTCCACCTAATATCCCCATGTATTGCCAATATCATACGGCCATGTACAGTCCACATAATGCTATCACATAAAGCCAACATAATACTACCATATACAGTCCACATAATACTGTCATTTAGAGCCAACATCATACAGCCATATAATGTAAAGATAATACTGCCATATACAGTCCACCTAATATCACCATGGATTGCCAAGATCATATGGCCCTGTACAGTCCACATAATGCTATCACATAAAGCCAACATAATACTGCCATATACAGTCTACATATTACTGTCATATAGCGCCAAGATCATACGGCCAAATAATGTAAAGATAATACTGCCATATACAGTCCACATAATACTGTCATATAGAGCCAAGATAATACGGCCATATAATGTAAAGATAATACTGCCATATACAGTCTACCTAATATCACCATGTATTGCCAAGATCATACGGCCATATACTGTCCATATAAAATCATCATATAAACCCAGGATAATACTGCCATTTACAATCTGTATAATTCCATCATAGAAAGCCAAAATAATACTGCCATATACAATCCACATAATACCATCATATAGAGCCAAAATACTGCCAAATAGTGTTCACAGTATATTGCCATATAGTGCCATATTAATTCCGTCCATGGAGTTTACAATATATTGTACCACCATATAGTGAAAAGGATAATACTGCCATATACAGTCAACATAACGTCACCATATAGTGTCAAGCAAAAACTGCCATATGCAGTTGACAATATACCACCAACATATAGTACCAAGGTAATACTGATATATAAATTCATTATCGGTGTTGAACTGGGGTGTCTGGGGCCCACAGGGGGAATTGACTCTGAGGGCCCACCCAACATATCCAAATATCTGGTAAAGAAAACCAAAAAGCCAGCACTAAATGTGCACTTCAGCACTAAAAATTCCAAACTGTACTCATAAAAATTTTTGAGATTTTTGGCAAAAAATTGCAATTTCTTGAGCTCCCCCGCCACGTCACGGCAAATCTCATTTGGGGCAGTCCTACACTAAAATATTTTTATAAAATGTGCCATACGGCCTCACATATGAATAGTAGAACTGCTCTTAGCAGCACTCACCTGGTCTATTTCAGTCCCGTACCCATGACTGAGTCATGGCTGTGGGCGGGACAGGTCCAAGCAAATGCTGCATGAAGTAAATAGCCTGTGGACAAGGCCTGATGACAATGTGAACAGTCACCAACCGTAAAACTGTAATTTTTAGTGCTGAAGTGCACATTTAGTGCTGGCTTTTTGTTTTTCTTCATTGAATTGGTCGGTGGCTGACCCCCACTTTGCTATGCACCCCAATTTGGGATGTATTCCATCTGTCTAGATTTTGGCGGTTGGTGACTGTTCACATTCAGTCAGCAGGCTTTGTCCACAGGCTATTTACTTCATGCAGCATTTGCTTGGACCTGTCCCGCCCACAGCCATGACTCAGTCATGGGTACGGGATCGAAATAGACCAGGTGAGTGCTGCTGAGAGCAGTTCTACTATTCATATGTGAGGCCGTATGGCACATTTTATAAAAATATTTTAGTGTTAGGACTGCCTCAAATGAGATTTGCCGTGACGTGGCGAGGGAGCTCAAGAAATTGCAATTTTTTGCCAAAAATCTCAAAATTTTTATAATAAGTACAGTTTGGAATTTTTAGTGCTGAAGTGCACATTTAGTGCTGGCTTTTTGTTTTTCTTCAAATATCTGGTAGTGCCATTATCCCTGTTATAGTGGAGCATCCCAGAACTGCTGTCAGTAAATAAATACAGCACCAGAACCACTGTCAGTTTATGAATGCAGTACTAGAACCAACATCCGTAGATAAATATAGCACCATAACCACCATCAGTACATGAATGCAGCACTAGAACCATCATCCACAGATAAATGCAGCACCAGAACTATTGTCAATAGATAAATACAGCCCCAGAACTACATTTTTCTTGCTCTGCATACCGCCCCCATGATACTGTGCCTTCACATTAACATGCCTTGTACACAATAATATTCTTCGGCTTCATAAGGCGCTTACCTTTCCCTCTTCAGCATCAGGGTGACGCCAGCAGCAGAGTGATAGTAGCAGAAAGGTGATCCCCTTAGCCGGTGACGACCTCTGCCGAGTTATGGATTGCTATATATGTACACAATCAGAACCAGCATCAGCACATGAATCCAACATCAGAACCACAGTCACTAAATAAAAGCTGCACCAAGTTTAGTACAGGGACCAATTACAATGTCAGGTCAGCCTCCCACACACTCCTATCGCATAAACCTGCAAATCCCAGTATGTTCTTAAAGGGAATCTGTCACCGGATTTTTCCCACCTCACGTAGTGGCAGAGGCCCTGATTCCAACGATGTGTCACTTACTGGGCTGCTTAGTGTAGTTTTGATAAAATCACTGTTTAATCAGCAGGAGATTGTCATTAGAGGACTACTTGGCATGCTGCAGGTAGTCCAGAATATTCATGAGCTCTGTATAACTGCTAGATCTGCAGCAGAGAAAACACTGATTTTATCAAATTGACAGCAAACAGCTCAGTAAGTGACACATCGCTGGAATCAGGGCCTCTATCTCCACATTATGCTGCTGTCAGATGGGACAGCAAAAATATAAGAAGCCTGCCACTAAGATTTGGATTCATTAAATGTCTATGTGCGTATAATGTAAACTGTGAGTTTCTTCATACGCTCACCCCCTGCTGCTCTCTCCGGTGTCCAGCGTTGTTCTTCGCTGCTTCTCGGTGACGTCACTACAATTGTGATTAGCCTGTTCATTGTATGCTCTCTGCATGAAACAGACGTTTCTTTTACAATGAAAGTCTATGGGACCTCATTATGTCACTTCATAGACTTACACAGTAAGGCCTCGGTTCAACTTGTGATTTACACAGACGAGTGAAATCCGATAAAACATCGGATCCCATTCGCACAAGTGTAAAACTATGGGGCACTGTTAATCTGCTATTCTTTTTTTCATGCAATATTAGCATGAGAAATGAATCACAGCATACTGCGTTTGGCAGGAAACCTCGCATCACATGCACCCATACAAGTCTATGAGAGCACGTGAAACCGCACTGCACATGTACGTCATAAGAGTGCAGTGCAATATTTGCATAGACAGGCTGCGGAGAAGATGGAGAGATTACCCTCCCCCTCTTTTACACACCTATGATCCGATTGCAAGATTGCAGCAGAACCTGAGCCCGAGGGTCATTAGCAGATCACATATCATGCTCCTGCATCGGATACTATACAGAAATGGAACCAAGGCTAAAAGTCATCTCTGGGACATGGAGAGCAGCGTGTACCCGAGAGTCTGGAGAGGGGTGACGTCACTATGAAGAGGAGGCCGGCGCCAGACACTGGAGAATCTGGAGAGGGGTGACGTCACTAAGAAGAGGAGGCCGGCGCCAGACACCAGAGAGTCTGGAGAGGGGTGACGTCACTAAGAAGAGGAGGCCGGCGCCAGACACCAGAGAGTCTGGAGAGGGGTGACGTCACTATGAAGAGGAGGCCGGCGCCAGACACTGGAGAATCTGGAGAGGGGTGACGTAACTAAGAAGAGGAGGCTGGCGCCAGACACTGGAGAGTCTGGAGAGGGGTGACGTCACTAAGAAGAGGAGGCCGGCGCCAGACACTGGAGAGTCTGGAGAGGGGTGACGTCACTAAGAAGAGGAGGCCGGTGCCGGACACTGGAGAGTCTGGAGAGGGGTGACGTCACTAAGAAGAGGAGGCCGGTGCCAGACACCAGAGAGTCTGGAGAGGGGTGACGTCACTATGAAGAGGAGGCCGGCGCCAGACACCAGAGAGTCTGGAGAGGGGTGACGTCACTAAGAAGAGGAGGCTGGCGCCAGACACCAGAGAGTCTGGAGAGGGGTGACGTCACTATGAAGAGGAGGCCGGTGCCAGACACCAGAGAGTCTGGAGAGGGGTGACGTCACTAAGAAGAGGAGGCCGGCGCCAGACACCAGAGAGTCTGGAGAGGGGTGACGTCACTATGAAGAGGAGGCCGGCGCCAGACACTGGAGAATCTGGAGAGGGGTGACGTAACTAAGAAGAGGAGGCTGGCGCCAGACACTGGAGAGTCTGGAGAGGGGTGACGTCACTAAGAAGAGGAGGCCGGCGCCAGACACTGGAGAGTCTGGAGAGGGGTGACGTCACTAAGAAGAGGAGGCCGGTGCCGGACACTGGAGAGTCTGGAGAGGGGTGACGTCACTAAGAAGAGGAGGCCGGTGCCAGACACCAGAGAGTCTGGAGAGGGGTGACGTCACTATGAAGAGGAGGCCGGCGCCAGACACCAGAGAGTCTGGAGAGGGGTGACGTCACTAAGAAGAGGAGGCTGGCGCCAGACACCAGAGAGTCTGGAGAGGGGTGACGTCACTATGAAGAGGAGGCCGGTGCCAGACACCAGAGAGTCTGGAGAGGGGTGACGTCACTAAGAAGAGGAGGCCGGTGCCAGACACCAGAGAGTCTGGAGAGGGGTGACGTCACTATGAAGAGGAGGCCGGCGCCAGACACCAGAGAGTCTGGAGAGGGGTGACGTCACTAAGAAGAGGAGGCTGGCGCCAGACACCAGATAGTCTGGAGAGGGGTGACGTCACTATGAAGAGGAGGCTGGCGCCAGACACCAGAGAGTCTGGAGAGGGGTGACGTCACTATGAAGAGGAGGCTGGCGCCAGACACCAGAGAGTCTGGAGAGGGGTGACGTCACTAAGAAGAGGAGGCCGGTGCCAGACACCAGAGAGTCTGGAGAGGGGTGACGTCACTATGAAGAGGAGGCCGGCGCCAGACACCAGAGAGTCTGGAGAGGGGTGACGTCACTAAGAAGAGGAGGCCGGCGCCAGACACCAGAGAGTCTGGAGAGGGGTGACGTCACTATGAAGAGGAGGCCGGCGCCAGACACTGGAGAATCTGGAGAGGGGTGACGTCACTAAGAAGAGGAGGCTGGCGCCAGACACTGGAGAGTCTGGAGAGGGGTGACGTCACTATGAAGAGGAGGCCGGCGCCAGACACTGGAGAATCTGGAGAGGGGTGACGTCACTAAGAAGAGGAGGCCGGCGCCAGACACCAGAGAGTCTGGAGAGGGGTGACGTCACTAAGAAGAGGAGGCCGGCGCCAGACACCAGAGAGTCTGGAGAGGGGTGACGTCACTAAGAAGAGGAGGCCGGTGCCGGACACTGGAGAGTCTGGAGAGGGGTGACGTCACTAAGAAGAGGAGGCCGGTGCCGGACACTGGAGAGTCTGGAGAGGGGTGACGTCACTATGAAGAGGAGGCCGGCGCCAGACACTGGAGAATCTGGAGAGGGGTGACGTCACTAAGAAGAGGAGGCTGGCGCCAGACACTGGAGAGTCTGGAGAGGGGTGACGTCACTATGAAGAGGAGGCCGGCGCCAGACACTGGAGAATCTGGAGAGGGGTGACGTCACTAAGAAGAGGAGGCCGGCGCCAGACACCAGAGAGTCTGGAGAGGGGTGACGTCACTAAGAAGAGGAGGCCGGCGCCAGACACCAGAGAGTCTGGAGAGGGGTGACGTCACTAAGAAGAGGAGGCCGGTGCCGGACACTGGAGAGTCTGGAGAGGGGTGACGTCACTAAGAAGAGGAGGCCGGTGCCGGACACTGGAGAGTCTGGAGAGGGGTGACGTCACTAAGAAGAGGAGGCCGGTGCCGGACACTGGAGAGTCTGGAGAGGGGTGACGTCACTAAGAAGAGGAGGCCGGTGCCAGACACCGGAGAGTCTGGAGAGGGGTGACGTCACTAAGAAGAGGAGGCCGGCGCCAGACACTGGAGAATCTGGAGAGGGGTGATGTCACTATGAAGAGGAGGCCGGTGCCAGACACCGGAGAGTCTGGAGAGGGGTGACGTCACTATGAAGAGGAGGCCGGCGCCAGACACTGGAGAATCTGGAGAGGGGTGACGTCACTATGAAGAGGAGGCCGGTGCCAGACACCGGAGAGTCTGGAGAGGGGTGACGTCACTATGAAGAGGAGGCCGGCGCAAGACACCGGAGAGTCTGGAGAGGGGTGACGTCACTAAGAAGAGGAGGCCGGTGCCGGACACTGGAGAGTCTGGAGAGGGGTGACGTCACTAAGAAGAGGAGGCCGGTGCCGGACACTGGAGAGTCTGGAGAGGGGTGATGTCACAAAGAAGAGGAGGCCGGTGCCGGACACTGGAGAGTCTGGAGAGGGGTGACGTCACTAAGAAGAGGAGGCCGGTGCCGGACACTGGAGAGTCTGGAGAGGGGTGACGTCACTAAGAAGAGGAGGCCGGCGCAAGACACCGGAGAGTCTGGAGAGGGGTGACGTCACTATGAAGAGGAGGCCGGTGCCGGACACTGGAGAGTCTGGAGAGGGGTGACGTCACTAAGAAGAGGAGGCCGGTGCCGGACACTGGAGAGTCTGGAGAGGGGTGACGTCACTAAGAAGAGGAGGCCGGTGCCAGACACCGGAGAGTCTGGAGAGGGGTGACGTCACTAAGAAGAGGAGGCCGGCGCCAGACACTGGAGAATCTGGAGAGGGGTGACGTCACTATGAAGAGGAGGCCGGTGCCAGACACCGGAGAGTCTGGAGAGGGGTGACGTCACTATGAAGAGGAGGCCGGCGCAAGACACCGGAGAGTCTGGAGAGGGGTGACGTCACTAAGAAGAGGAGGCCGGTGCCGGACACTGGAGAGTCTGGAGAGGGGTGACGTCACTAAGAAGAGGAGGCCGGTGCCGGACACTGGAGAGTCTGGAGAGGGGTGACGTCACTAAGAAGAGGAGGCCGGTGCCAGACACCGGAGAGTCTGGAGAGGGGTGACGTCACTAAGAAGAGGAGGCCGGTGCCGGACACTGGAGAGTCTGGAGAGGGGTGATGTCACAAAGAAGAGGAGGCCGGCGCCGGACACTGGAGAGTCTGGAGAGGGGTGATGTCACTAAGAAGAAGAGGCCGGCACCAGACACCGGAGAGTCTGGAGAGGGGTGACGTCACAAAGAAGAGGAGGCCGGCGCCAGACACCGGAGAGTCTGGAGAGGGGTGACGTCACTAAGAAAAGGAGGCCAGTGCGAGACACTGGAGAGTCTGGAGAGGGGTGACGTCACTATGAAGAGGAGGCCGGTGCCGGACACTGGAGAGTCTGGAGAGGGGTGACGTCACTAAGAAGAGGAGGCCGGTGCCAGACACCAGAGAGTCTGGAGAGGGGTGACGTCACTAAGAAGAGGAGGCCGGCGCCGGACACCGGAGAAAGCAGCGGTAGGTGAGTATACTATCACCCATACTACATCACATTCACACATTTAATGAATACAAAATGTAATGAGAGGCTTCTTTTCCATGGTAAGGTTGTTACCATAAAACGTCAGATGTAACTCTCCATACTGATCCCCTCAGCTCCCACTTCTCCATTATCCATACTGTCCCCCCCCTGTATGCTCCCAATTATCTATAGTCAGATGTAACTCTCCATACTGTCCCCCATACACTCCCACTTATCCATATTGTACTCCCATGCTCTCACATCTCTATACTGTCCCCTCTATGCTCCCACTAATCCATACGGTCCACCCTATGCTCTCACATCTCCATACTGTCCCCCTATGCTCTCACATCTCCATACTGTCCCCCTATGCTCTCACATCTCCATACTGTCCCCCTATGCTCTCACTTATCCATACTGACCCCCTACACTCTTATTTATCCAAACTGCCCACTATACTCCCAATTAGCCATACTGTCTCCATTATGCTCCCACTTATCCATATTGCCCTCTCCCATGCTCCCACGTATCCACACTGCACACGCTATGCTCCCACTTATCCATATTGCCCTGTATGCTCCCATTTATCCATACTGTCCCCTTTATGCTCTCACTTATCCATATTGCCCTCTCCCATGCTCCCACTTATCCATACTGTCCCCCCTATGCTCCCACGTATCCACACTGCACACTCTATGCTCCCACTTATCCATATTGCCCTGTATGCTCCCATTTATCAATACAGTCCCCCATATGCTTCTACTTATCCATATTGCCCCTTATGCTCTCACTTATCCATATTGCCCCTTATGCTCTCACTTATCCATATTGACCCTATGCTCCCACTTATCCATATTGACCCTATGCTCCCACTTATCCATATTGACCCCTATGCTCCCACTTATCCATATTGACCCTATGCTCCCACTTATCCATATTGACCCCTATGCTCCCACTTATCCATATTGACCCTATGCTCCCACTTATCCATATTGACCCCTATGCTCCCACTTATCCATATTGACCCTATGCTCCCACTTATCCATATTGACCCTATGCTCCCACTTATCCATATTGACCCTATGCTCCCACTTATCCATATTGACCCTATGCTCCCACTTATCCGTATTGACCCTATGCTCCCACTTATCCGTATTGCCCCCTAGGCTCCCACTTATCCATATTGCCCCCTATGCTCCCACTTATCCATACTGTCCCCCCTATGCTCCCACTTATCCATATTGCCCCCTATGCTCCCACTTATCCATACTGTCCCCCCTATGCTCCCACTTATCCATATTGCCCCCTATGCTCCCACTTATCCATACTGTCCCCCCTATGCTCCCACTTATCAATATTGACCCTATGCTCCCACTTATCCATACTGTCCCCCCTATGCTCCCACTTATCAATATTGACCCTATGCTCCCACTTATCCATACTGTCCCCCCTATGCTCCCACTTATCCATACTGTCCCCCCTATGCTGCCACTTATCAATATTGACCCTATGCTCCCACTTATCCATACTGTCCCCCCTATGCTCCCACTTATCCATATTGACCCTATGCTCCCACTTATCAATATTGACCCTATGCTCCCACTTATCCATACTGTCCCCCCTATGCTCCCACTTATTACACTGACCCTTAAAGTTCATACTGTTCCTTCACTTCTAAATACTGTGCCGTGTCTCCCTCCAGTCGTCATTGTCGCCTCCGAGGAACAGCGTGATGTGGTAACCAGTGACGACACAGTTATTAACCGTCACTGCTGTGCGCCGCGCGCTGACGTCACCGCCAGACACAGACACATAGCAGTGACGTTCCATAGCTGGCGCCTATCACACACTGCTCACGGCCTTTGATAGGCCAGTTGCCATAAAACGTCACTACTATGCGCCGCATGGTGACGTCAGCGCGGGGCGCACAGCAGTGACGTTTGGTCACTCACCGCCCATCCTATCAACTGCGGTAACCAGCGGCGGGCCCCTCTATACACAGCACGGGGGCCACCAGGCCATTCGGACCCTGTATGTGCTGGAGGCAGGAACTGCAGTGACGGACCAATATAATTGTGACATACTGTATAGAGCCCACTATATACCGCCATATGAAGGCAACTAAATACTGCTAACTGCAGTCCTCATGATATCTCCATATTGTGTCACGATACCATGCACAGCACACAATATACCGCCATATAGTGCCAAACCATATGCAGCCTATAAATGCACCTCCCTCACAGTCCACAGAATGTTGTGATTCACTTTACAACTATAACTTTACATAGATATATAACACTGGATGAATATCTATGGGGTCCTGTCCATTCTGCCCCCTCCTAAAACCAGCCCTGAGGAGATTGTGGCTGAAACTGTCATGGAGGCACTATGGCAGGCTGTGATATACAGATGTGGCGCCCCTGACCTGGTCAGGCACCACTGAGTACTGCACCCATGCTGGGGACAGTACAATACAGGTAATCCAGAAGGCTGACAGGGGTGTGGTACACAGGCGCATAGTGATCAGGTCTCACACATGTACCCATGAGAGGACCCCTGGGGATCCCAGGAGGGGGAAAAGCCTTCACCTTCACTGGAATAGTGGAGGGGGCCAAAAGCCTCCATCTCCTCTCAAGGGGTGTGGTAAGAGAGTCTGGTTGCTAGGTGGCGTAGGCAAGAACAGGAGAGGAGGGGCAGTGAGCCAGGCAGTGTAGAGTCCAGGGAGCTCGAGTGAGGAGCAGATCCCTGGGGCTGTGCAGTCTGACAGCGCCCGCGCAGTGGCTACTGACGGGGGAGAACGGTCAACTAGGAGTGCTACCCGAAATCCATCTTCAGCTAAAGAGAGAGCACGGAGTGGGAAGTAAGGAGACTGCTAGAGAGCACCAGGCCCAACCGGGCGGCAGATCCCGAAGCGGAGATAGATCCAGCTTTCTTTTGCTAAACCTGCCGGTGTGGGGCTCTCAAAGCCCACGCCACAACACCACAAAAGCCGCAGCCACGTAGCCACAGTTAGGGCCCATAGGTCACAGGAGGCAAGCAGTTGGAGTGGCCTGGTCCAGGCGACAAGCAAACGGCAAACGAAGGGGAGAGAGGCTGCAGCATCTTCCCTGGGTGACCCCCATAGGGACTCAAAGTCGGGGTTACCCCAAACCACCAAGGGCTAAGGAAGGCGAGTTAGTAGTCACCATCAGAAGTCAGCCTGAAGGACACCTGGTTCCCACTTGGTTCATCCCAGCTACACCCGGGTCACTCACCCTGCCATCAACTGTGAGTAAAAACCCTGAAAGACATCCTGCCTGTGTTGAGTCATTCTGCGCCTTGTAGTTCTACACATCTACACAGGGCCCTGGGGCTTGCCTCACTCTCAGGGGGCTATTCCAACTAACTGCACTCACCATCAGCCCCAGGCGTCCCTCAACCTGCAGTGGCGGTCCCCCCCCCACTGACCGCAATACTGAGAGTGGCGTCACGACAAGAAGAAGATCTCCTACCTGTGACAGATCCAGCCGAGTGGAGTCCCTGAAGGTAATGCACCGACACAGCGTCCCCGGGGCTTCACATCTGGCGTCACGAACAGGATAAGGACTAGACCTGTCCAGACAGGTGACCATGTGCCTGGGCGGTCCGCTTGAAAAATTGGAAGCGCCGCCATATTGCCACCATGAAAAGCGCGCTGAAAAACAACAGCAGCCCGCGCTGGAAGAAGTTACCGCCCACGAAGAGGTGTGGCTACCCAGAGATCCCCTGCAGAGTTCTGACCTCGCTTGTGAAGAAAGCGGAAGCGTCCAGAGACGGCGGGAAGGAAAGAGAGCCACAAGCCTGCTGCTGCAGAGAGAAGAAATGGAGTCCGGACGTGGATACCCAGAACCAGGCTCTGCTGCCTGGTGGTGCCGGGAGCTTGCTATCTTCTGCGATCAGCTGGAGGCCAGGATTATGCGACAGCTCAGAGAGGAACGCATGGAGCTTCTGGAGATGGCTGCGGCGGTTCGGACCTACGAGGAGGGAGCCGCGCGACGCCTGCCAGATCGAGCGGCGACGACTCAGATCCCGATGGTGCCACCGATGGGTGAGTCCAGAGTTGCCCCGGCCAGCGCAAGTGCTCCGATCCCTGCTGCTACGACCGCGGTCCCAGAAGAGGCGCCTGGCGCGGCGACGCTGAGCGAGGCCGCAGCCACGCTAGGTGCGGCCCGCCAAATCCAGGCCGCCGCAGCGACACCCCGCCTGGCCCGCAAAGGTCCGACTGCCACGGCGATACTCATCCGTGCCGCAGGTGTGACGCTGACCCAGGCTGCCACCCTGCTGAGCCCAGTCCGCCAAGACCCCACCGCAGCAGCGACGCTCGTCCGAGCCGCAAGTGAGATGCTGAACCAGGCCGCAGCCCCGCCAGGTGCGGCCCGTCAAGCCCCGATCACTGCAGCGATGCCCAGCTCCACCTGCACGGACCCCATCGAGGATGCGACGCCAATTCAGACCGCGGCTGCAATGCCCAGTCCGGCCCGCCAAGAACTGGCCGCAACAGCGACGCAGATCCAGGCCGCCGCCACGCCAGGCTCGGCCCGCCAAGACCAGGCCGCCGCCATGCCGGGCGCGGCCCGCCAAGACCAGGCCGCCGCCATACAGGGCGCGGCCCGCCAAGAGATTGCATCACCATTTACCCCGGCCTGCAAGGCCAGAGCAGACACCGCTCCCCAGTCTAAGGAAGTCCCTACTAGGAAATCCCTGGTAGGTGAGGACCCCGCATACTGGCAGCTGAAGGCTGACCTGGAGGCCAAGTTCCCACAGGAGATGGTGGACCAGTACATGCTCCCTCCGCACACCCCTAAGGCAACCCCTGCGGCAACCACGCCGAAGAGTCCACCGCCTGGGCCAGCTGAGGAACACTCATCCCTAGCGCTGCTACGACCAGAGTGCAGCGAAGAACTAAGGGGGAGAGGAGGGCAAGAAGCTGAGGAGTTGCCCCCGGAGCCAGCAGCAGTGCTAGTCCCAGAGCCGGAGATGCTGCCATATTCCCGCTGGGACGAGGAAGACCTGACACCTCCTGCTGACGAAGAAGACCTGCCCAACCGCCCTACCTGGGAGCTTGTAAGCTGCACTTCGCAGAATCCAGCCCGCAAGACACAGCGCCGCAGTAGAACCCAGTCTTTCCCTGCACCGCCATCCCCAGAGCAGAGAGATGACATCACGGCCAGAGACCTACAAGAAAAAAGGTTCCTGAGAAGAGCCAAAGCACAGGTCCGAGGACCCCTTTGCAGAGGAGTAGTGGAGGACTTCAGCCTCAAGTCAGGATACGGGTTCATCGTAGCACCTGGTATCAAAGAAGGCATTTTTGTCAATAGGAGAGACGTCAGAGCTAATCTGCCCAGAGGACACCCTGGCAGAAACTTAAAGATGGGAGACTCCGTACAGTTCACCATGCACCAAGGAGAAAGAGGGTGGTATGCGCTAGATGTAGTGCCATGTCCCAAAGAAGAAGAAAGAAAAGACAAAGGACCTACTGACGAGACAACTACAGATGAGGAAAAAGGTCAAGAAAGCAACAGGTGCCGCAGCCCTACAGGCCCAAGCCCTGGTGAAGAGGAGTCTGCATAAGTTTAAGTAAAGTACAGCAAGTTTTGACCAGTTTGGAAAGTTTGTTTTGCAACGTTTTAAAGTTCAAGAATGTGCCCACATAAACTATTGTGAGAAATAAACCTTAAGGCTATGAACTGGCTATAGCCACAAACTCTCGCAGTGTAAATAGTTACACCAAAAGGGCACCACCACCACCAGAGTCAGCCTGTTTAGGGGCTTGGCTCGTCTGCAACCAGGAGGAGCCCGTCCGTATATAGGGCCTTGGCTCGCCTGCGACCAGAGAGCATGCCTGTTTATGGGGCCTGGCTCTCCACCACAAAGAGGGTACCTGGTCAGCACCAACTGTGGAGGCCGCCTCTACATCCTGCCAGAAGAGGCTGAAGGCGCGGATCCACCAGGCCAGGTATACCCTGAAACCACCAGCCCATGAAAGCCGCCTCGACATCCTGCCAGAAGTGGCTGAAGGCGCGGCCGACGTGAGAGGGTTTTGGGTGGGTTAACGGACTTGTGGGTGGAGGGTGGTGATGTATGGTACCTGGTGCTTTTAAAAATGTTTTACATGTTTTAATGTTTTATGCATTTTAAAATGTTGTCTTGCAGCCCGAGGACGTGCTGGTGATAACTAAGGGGGAATGTGGCGCCCCTGACCTGGTCAGGCACCACTGAGTACTGCACCCATGCTGGGGACAGTACCATACAGGTAATCCAGAAGGCTGACCGGGGTGTGGAACACAGGCGCATAGTGATCAGGTCTCACACATGTACCCATGAGAGGACCCCTGGGGATCCCAGGAGGGGGAAAAGCCTTCACCTTCACTGGAATAGTGGAGGGGGCCAAAAGCCTCCATCTCCTCTCAAGGGGTGTGGTAAGAGAGTCTGGTTGCTAGGTGGCGTAGGCAAGAACAGGAGAGGAGGGGCAGTGAGCCAGAGCAGTGTAGAGTCCAGGGAGCTCGAGTGAGGAGCAGATCCCTGGGGCTGTGCAGTCTGACAGCGCCCGCGCAGTGGCTACTGACGGGGGAGAACGGTCAACTAGGAGGGCTACCCGAAATCCATCTTCAGCTAAAGAGAGAGCACGGAGTGGGAAGTAAGGAGACTGCTAGAGAGTACCAGGCCCAAACGGGCGGCAGATCCCGAAGCGGAGATAGATCCAGCTTTCTTTTGCTAAACCTGCCGGTGTGGGGCTCTCAAAGCCCACGCCACAACACCACAAAAGCCGCAGCCACGTAGCCACAGTTAGGGCCCATAGGTCACAGGAGGCAAGCAGCTGGAGTGGCCTGGTCCAGGCGACAAGCAAACGGCAAACGAAGGGGAGAGAGGCTGCAGCATCTTCCCTGGGTGACCCCCATAGGGACTCAAAGTCGGGGTTACCCCAAACCACCAAGGGCTAAGGAAGGCGAGTTAGTAGTCACCATCAGAAGTCAGCCTGAAGGACACCTGGTTCCCACTTGGTTCATCCCAGCTACACCCGGGTCACTCACCCTGCCATCAACTGTGAGTAAAAACCCTGAAAGACATCCTGCCTGTGTTGAGTCATTCTGCGCCTTGTAGTTCTACACATCTACACAGGGCCCTGGGGCTTGCCTCACTCTCAGGGGGCTATTCCAACTAACTGCACTCACCATCAGCCCCAGGCGTCCCTCAACCTGCAGTGGCGGTCCCTACTGGCCGCAATACTGAGAGTGGCGTCACGACAAGAAGAAGATCTCCTACCTGTGACAGATCCAGCCGAGTGGAGTCCCTGAAGGTAATGCACCGACACAGCGTCCCCGGGGCTTCACACAGATACTAAGGGTCCAACTGTTATTGAGGAGGAGAGGCTGACACTAATGAGGGCAGTGTGGTTGGTACTGTTACTGGAGTCTCAATAAGGCACTGTTATTGGCTCCACTATATGGTACTTTGTCTGGCACTGTCCAGGAGGGCATTATTATACAGATCCTGAAAATGGTTCTGTTGTGGAGGCACTGTAGCTGGCACTGTCCAGAGGACATTATCATACAAACCAGGTGAATGTTCTGCTATGGTGGCAGTGTTATTGCCTGAATGTTCTGCTATGGCGGCACTGATATAGTGTAAATGGCTCTGGTATGGTGGCATTGTAATTGTCTGAATGTTCTGCTATGGGGGCACTGATATAGTGTTAATGGATCTGCCATGGTGGCCTTGTTAATTATAGTGTGAATATTCTGCTATGGTGGCACTGTTATAGTGTGAATGGATCTGCTATGGTGGCATTTTTATTGCCTGAATGACCTGCTATGGTGGCACTGTTATAGTGTGAATGCTCTGCTATGGTGGCACTGATATAGTGTAAATGGTTCTGCTATGGTGGCATTGTTATTGTCTGAATGTTCTGCTATGGTGGCACTGATATAGTGGGAATGGATCTGCTATGGTGGCCCTGTTAATTATAGTGTGATTGTTCTGCTATGGTGGCACTATTTTAGTGTGAATGTTCTGCCATGGGGGCACTGTTATAGTGTGATTGGATCTGCTATGGCGGCACTGTTATAGTGTGAATGTTCTTCTATGGCGGCACTGTTATAGTGTGAATAGCTCTGCTATGGTGGCACTGTTATAGTGTGAATGTCGTGCTATGGTGGCACTGTTATAGGCTGAATGGATCTGCTATGGTGGCAGTGTTATTGCCTGAATGTCCTGCTATGATGGCATTGTTATTGCCTGAATGGTCTGCTATGGTGGCACTGTTATAGTGTGATTGGCTCTGCTATGGGGGCACTGTTCTAGTGTGAGTGGATCTGCTATGGTGGCACTGTTATAGTGTGAATGGATCTCCTATGGTGGCACTGTTATAGTGTGATTGGATCTGCTATGGTGGCACTGTTATAGTGTGATTGGCTCTGCTATGGTGGCACTGTTATAGTGTGATTGGCTCTGCTATGGTGGCACTGTTACAGTGTGAATGGATCTGCTATGGTGGCCCTGTTAATTATAGTGTGATTGTTCTGCTATGGTAACACTGTTATAGTGTGATTTGCTCTGCTATGGTGGCACTGTTATAGTGTGATTGGTTCTGCTATGGTGGCACTGTTATAGTGTGATTGGTTCTGCTATGGTGGCACTGTTATAGTGTGATTGGTTCTGCTATGGTGGCACTGTTATAGTGTGATTGGCTCTGTTCTGGTGGCACTGTTATAGTGGGAATAGATCTGCTATAGTGGCACTGTTATAGTGTCATTGGCTCTGCTATGGTGGCACTGGTATAGTGTGATTGGCTCTGCTATGGTGGCCCTGTTATAGTGGGAATGGATCTGCTATGGTGGCACTGTTATAGTGTCATTGGATCTGCTACTGTGGCACTGGTATAGTGTGATTGTTCTGCTATGGTGGCCCTGTTATAGTGTGATTGTTCTGCTATGGTGGCACTGTTATATTGTCATTGGCTCTGCTATGGTGGCACTGTTATAGTGTGAATGGCTCTGCTATGGTGGCACTGTTATAGTGTGAATGGATCTGCTATGGTGGCACCGTTATAGTGTGAATAAATCTGCTATGGTGGCACTGTTATAGTGTGAATGGCTTTGCTATGGTGACACTGTTATAGTGTGAATGGCTCTGCTATGGTGGCACTGTTATAGTGTGAATGGATCTGCTATGGTGGCACCGTTATAGTGTGAATAAATCTGCTATGGTGGCACTGTTATAGTGTGAATGGCTTTGCTATGGTGGCACTGGTATAGTGTGAATGGATCTGCTATGGTGGCACTGTTATAGTGTGATTGGCTCTGCTATGGTGGCACTGTTATAGTGTGAATGGCTCTGCTATGGTGGCACCGTTATAGTGTGAATAAATCTGCTATGGTGGCACTGTTATAGTGTGAATGGCTTTGCTATGGTGGCACTGTTATAGTGTGAATGGATCTGCTATGGTGGCACTGTTATAGTGTGATTGGCTCTGCTATGGTGGCACTGTTATAGTGTGATTGGCTCTGCTATGGTGGCACTGTTATAGTGTGAATGCTCTGCTATGGTGGCACTGTTATAGTGTGAATGCTCTGCTATGGTGGCCCTGTTATAGTGTGATTGTTCTGTTATGGTGGCACTGTTATAGTGTGAATGCTCTGCTATGGTGGCACCGTTATAGTGTGAATAAATCTGCTATGGTGGCACTGTTATAGTGTGAATGGCTTTGCTATGGTGGCCCTGTTATAGTGTGAATGCTCTGCTATGGTGGCACTGTTATAGTGTGAATGGATCTGCTATGGTGGCACTGTTATAGTGTGATTGGCTCTGCTATGGTGGCACTGTTATAGTGTGATTGTTCTGCTATGGTGGCACTGTTATAGTGTGATTGTTCTGTTATGGTGGCCCTGTTATAGTGTGAATGCTCTGCTATGGTGGCACTGTTATAGTGTGAATGGATCTGCTATGGTGGCACTGTTATAGTGTGACTGGCTCTGCTATGGTGGCCCTGTTATAGTGGGAATGGATCTGATGTGAGAGCGCTGCAGTTGGCACTATTATTGAGTGACATTACATTATTCCTGTGATACAATGAGAGGTGTCACATTTGTGGGGTCAGCAGCACGATTCATATACGTGTTACATGTACAATGCGCCTGAAATCCCACATCCCTTTTATATACAGACTAAAATTAGCCGCCCTGATCCCTGAGACCTGAAGGGACGATCCGCGCACTTAATTATAGAAGGAATTCTGTGTATTTTGATGGAATTTTCTGTATAAATAGAATTTCCTGTGTGCGGGGGACATATTCCTGTTATGGTTTCTGCAGTCCCAGCGTCGCTCACATTGATGGATGTCGGAGGGATTTATATTGGGGCAAATTCTTCTCCTTCCAGGATGGATATCTCTGTGTAAACCTGCGGACATTTATAGAGTCGTTTATTTTCTTTGGACAGAAACCGTCTCAAGGTTTCTGGAAATCAGACCTAAGATAATCTGTATTGTATCTGAAGGTCTGTACATACGATGGAGCTTCCTGCACCCCCGCCCTGACAATGCACTTGCAACGATGTACACTGTGACCAAAAAATGTCTGATAAATATTAGGTTTAGGGTCCGTCTTGTTGCAGCTTGTTTGCTCTCATAAATTGGCCAATTTGTGATCAAAATACCTTCGTTATAGGTATATATATGGTGCCACATAAAAGGTTGGTATATAAAATGAGAGAAATAGGGCTGGGAAAATAGGTGCAACTAGTTAACAAGTGGCTCAGTGATAGGAAGGGTAGTTATTAATGGAAAGCCATATTTATTGGGTCACAGTTATCATTGGGGTACCACAGGGGTTAGTACTGGGCCCTCTTCTTTTTAACATATTTGGGGTATCTGCCAATGTAGCAGATTTGTTTGCAGATTGTGTGCATCTTTTGGCTGGAAAAACATCAGAAAAAAAATCACGTTTCTTATTGCGTTTTTGAGTTTTTTGTATGTGTTTTTTCATACATATGTCATGGCGATCACGGGGGTTCCTGTGCTGTACCCCGTGATTGCCACTGGGTTTCCGGCTGATGTTTCAGCTGAGACTCTGCTCTCACAGGAGCAGTGCCCGCGCTGCTTCCAGGAGTTCAACTCCCTAAATGTTGTGATCAGTCAATTGCTTACCTCTCCCTGGCGATCATAGAATCATAGAATATTAGAGTTGGAATGGACCTCCTGAGTCATCTAGTCCAACCCCCTGCTCAAAGCAGGATTCACTAAATCATTCACTCATTCAGAATTCACTGTAATGCGATCACAGGGACCCTATCGCTGCTTTGGCAACCCTGGGTTGTCAACATGCCGACACCAGGTTACAGGGCTACGGAGAGCCTCACAAGCCATGCTGTATGCATGGAGTGTGAGGCAAAATGTCAGAGCTGCAAGTGCAGCACTGGCGGATCTAATCCATTGTAGTAATCGAGTGGATTATATCAGATGCAGAAAAGAACATAGAATTGACATGCTGCAGATTTCTTCTGCACAGCAGATCATATTGGGGTGCCACAGGTGTTAGTATTGGGCCCTCTTCTTCTTAACATATTTGGGGTATGTGCCCATGTGGCAGATTTGTGTGCAGATTTTCTACCATAAAACTGCATGTTTTGGCAGGAAAAACACTGTACCTTTGTCATCGCCGCTGGGTCTCCTGTTGATGTTACAGCCGAGACCCGGCTGTCACTGCCAGGAGTGGTGCCCGGTCCGCTTACAGCAGTTTAACCCCCAAAATGATGTGATCAATCATGATTACAGCATTCAGGAGGTAGGGAGAGAGATCGCTTAACTCTCCCTGGTGAATGGGTCCCTGTAATGCGATCACAGAGAGCTGAACGCTGCCATGGCAATCCTGGGTCATCACCAGGACGACCCAAGGTTACTGAGCTACAGAGAACCTCGTGAACCATGCCAGATGCATGATGCTTGAGGTGAAGTGTCAGGGCTGCGAATGCATCTCCATTGCATTGATCAAGCACTGCAGTGGATTACCGTATATCCGCAGGACAAAACGCAGAAAGAATTGACACGCTGCAGATTTTTTCTGCACCAAAATCGGCAAGGAAAAAAATCTGCAGCGTGTGCGCAGCAAGTATCCATTCTCATAGACTTTGCCTGCATGCGTTTTTTTTTTTTTGCAGTACTGGTTAAAATTTGCAAGAAAACAAACAGCAAAAACACAATGTGTGACTGACCTTGTAGATGATATACAGAGTAGAATTTCAATATTTGCAAATATTTACAAAACTTTACAGAGTAATCAACACAGAGGGATTTATGTAAACTGGAGGTTCGGGCTGAAAAATGGCAATTGAAGTGTAATGTAGATATATGCAAGGTGTTTATACATGTAGAATTGTGCACTAAACTGTAAAACACTGTTATGTGCGCACTAGAAAAGTGATTTTTCTCAAGAAAATTTCTTGAGAAACTACTGGGAGTTGAAGATTACCGCACCTGCGGTAAAAAAACGCACCAAAACCGCGGGGAAAACGCATGCGTTTTTGCCGCGATTTTGCCACGGTTTTGCCGCGGTTTTTCCGCAGGTTGGTCCCTGCGGTTTTTTTATGCTGAACTGCAGTAAATAATATAGATAATAGATAGATAATCGATAGACAGATAATGGATAGAGGGAAAGATGGATAGATGAATAGATAGATGAGAAAGACATATATAATGTCCCACCCCCTTGCATTTTCTAAGCTGGCACCCTTTAGTGACTTTCATGTGGCACTAAAGGGTGTTTAGCCTTGTATTTAGCCAAAAAAATAAATAATTAAAAAAAAAAAATGACGTGAGTTCCCCCTATCTTTTGTAGCCAGCTAGGGTAAAGCAGATGGCTGGAGCCTACAGACCACAGCTGGCAGCTTCACCTTGGCTGGTAATCCAAAACAGAGGGCACCCCACTCTGTAATTTTACATTAAATAAATAATTTAAAACAAAAAACGTGGGGTCCTCCCCAAATTGGACCACCAGCCGAGGTAAAGCGGACAGCTGGGTTCTGATATTCTCAGACTAGGGAGGTCCACTGTTATTGGACACTCCCCAGCCTACAAATAGCAGGCTACAGCCGCCCCACAAGTGGGGCATCCATTAGACGTGCCAATCCTGGCGCTTCGCCCCAACTCATCCCGTTGCCCTGGTGCGGTGGCAAACGGGGTAATATATGGGGTTGATGCCAGATGTGTAATGCCACCTGGCATCAAGCCCTGGAGTTAGTGATGTCACGCGTCTATCAGATACCCGACATCACCAACCCAGTCAGTAAGAAATAAAAAAATAGACAACAAAAAAAGTTTTATTTGAAAAAACACTGCCCAAAACATTCCCTCTTTCACCAATTTATTGACAAGAACAATCAAATCCTTGTCCGGCGTAATCCAATAAGGGGGGGGGGGTGTCCCACGAAGAACGAAGATCCATACCATAGTCACTGTCCCAGGAAGTGAAGAACAGAAGGTTCCCCATTGGCTAGGAGAGTAATGCATTGACCTGAGCTAACATCAATAGCTCAGGTCACTGCAGGGGATGACGAGCGCTGCTGTCAGGAGGATAGATGAGATCATTACCTGCTGTGACGATCTCCTGGAGTCCTGCCATCAGCGCTGTCACTGACTTCTATGCCCGCCGCGTTGTCAGCAGTATCGCGAGAGCCCGTGACGTCACCGCTAGTGACAGTCTCGGGCCGCGGGTATAGACGGCAGTGACCGCGGTGACGTCAGGAGACAGGAGATCGTCACAGCAGGTAGTGATCTCATCTTACCTCCTGACAGCAGCGCTCGGCATCCGTGCGTGCAGCGGCGGGGCTGGAGCGGGACACAGACTGCACGGGCACCTGGAGGTCACACGGAAGCGCTTCTGTGCGGCGTCCAGGGAGTGTGACGTGTTTGTTTACTCTGTTCCGCTTCCTCTTCCTGTCATAATGACATCACTCCCTGCAAAACCGCAGGCAGCGATGAGCATTACCGTAGGTAAATCGCGGCTATACCGGGGGTATATCGCACATCATTTGCTACCTGCGGTATACCCCCGGAATTTCGCGACTACATTACAGTGAATGTAGTGAAATTCCGGGGGTATACCGCAGCTACCTGCGGAAAAGAAGTGACATGCACATTTTCTCAAGAAAATCTTCGCAAAGAATTTTCTTGAGAAAAATCCGCAGCGTGCGCACAGCTATTTTGTTTTCCCCATAGGTTTTGCTGGGAAATGTCTGCACAAAGATTGCAGACATTTCTCAAGAAATTTCCACAGCAAAACCGCGGGTAAATCCGTGGGTAAAAACGCCTAGTGCGCACAGGGCCTAAGTCTGCCAGTGAAAGGCTTGGGTGTATGAGCAGACAGTACCATAAATTCCTCTCTAGTGCTCAGTGCCAGGCAGCTGCTGCCAAGGCTGATAAAATCATAGGATGCATTAAAAGAGGCAGAGATAGCAAAGATGTCTCCAAACAAGTCAGGAGAGCGGTCAGGGGTAGAATGCTGTGTACAGTACAGCGCTCCTGTATATAAGGACACTGAACTACTGGGGGTGCAGAGAAGAGCGATCAGGGTTAAGGGGGGGGGGGTGTAAACTGCAGAAAAAGGGTTATAACACGGAAAAACAAACAAAGGATTAGGGGTGATCTTATTACAATCTACAAAATATATGAAGGGACAGTACAGAGATGTGAATAATGATCTTACTATACCTAGGCAATGATGACAAAGGCAATCCTCTACATCTAGAGGAATACGGTTTAACCACAATCACAAATGGGTATTCTTTACTGTAAGAGCATTGAGACTGGACTATTTACTGTAACAGTAGTGAGACTATGGATTATTTACTGTAACAGTAGTGAAACTATGGATTATTTACTGTAATAGCAATGAGACTATGGATTCTTTACTGTAAGAGCAGTGAGACTATTTACTGTAACAGCAGTGATAATGGACAATTTACTGTAACAGTAGTGAGACTATGGATACTTTACTGTAACAGCATTGAAACTATTATTTACTGTAACAGCAGTGATACTGGATTCTTTACGGTAACAGCAGTGAGACTGGATTTTTTTTGCTGTAATAGCAGTGAGACTATGGATTCTTTACTGTAAGAGCAGAGATTATGGAACTCTCTGGCACATGATATATTAATGGTTGATTCACTCCAAAAGTTCAAGGCGGAATCGATGCCTTTCTTGTTAAATATAATATTATACAGTACAGACCAAAGCTTTGGACACACCTTCTCATTCAAAGAGTTTTCTTTTATTTTCAGTAATCTGAAAATTGTAGATTCACATTGAAGGCATCAATACTATGAATTAACACATGTGGAATGAAATACTTAACAAAAAAGTGTGAAACATCTGAAAATATGTCTTATATTCTAGGTTCTTCACAGTCGCCCCCTTTTGCTTTGATTACTGCTTTGCACACTCTTGGCATTCTCTTGATGAGCTTCAAGAGGTAGTCACCGGAAATGGTTTTCCAACAGTCTTGAAGGAGTTCCCAGAGATGCTTAGCACTTGTTGGCCCTTTTGCCTTCACTCTGCGGTCCAGCTCACCCCAATCCATCTCGATTGGGTTCAGGTCTGGTGACTGTGGAGGCCAGGTCATCTGGCGTAGCACCCCATCACTCTCCTTCTTAGTCAAATAGCCCTTACACAGCCTGGAGGTGTGTTTGGGGTCATTGTCCTGTTGAAAAATAAATGATGGTCCAACTAAACGCAAACCGGATGGAATAGCACGCCGCTGCAAGATGCTGTGGTAGCCAGGCTGGTTCTGTATGCCTTCAATTTTGAATAAATCCCCAACAGTGTCACCAGCAAAGCCCCCCCACACCATCACACCTCCTCCTCCATGCTTCACGGTGGGAACCAGCCATGTAGAGTCCATCCAATCACCTTTTCTACAAAGACACGGTGGTTGGATCAAAAGATCTCAAATTTGGACTCATCAGACCAAAGCACAGATTTCTACTGGTCTAATGTCCATTCCTTGTGTTCTTTAGCCCAAACAAGTCTCTTCTGCTTGTTGCCTGTCCTTAGCAGGGGTTTCCTAGCAGCTATTTTACCATGAAGGTTGCTGCACAAAGTCTCCTCTTAACAGTTGTTCTAGAGATGAGAAGGTGTGTCCAAACTTTTGGTCTGTACTGTAGGTCATGGGCAGTCATTCTGGGATTGGACGTTGATCCAGGGAACTCGTCGCCATTAACTTGAGAACGGTAGCAGCTATAGCCATAGAAGTGGTGTCTAGCTATTGTAAAGTATCCATGCGCTACGCAATGAAACCACCTATAGCGCCACCTGGTGGAAAACAACGGAGTTAGCATTTTTATCTCGAAAACGGAACGAGATAGAGAAAAAAAGTGAATTACAAAGTTGTAGGGCATCATCAATTCAATACGAATCGACACCGTGCATACAGAAATGCTATGATATGAAACTCATGACCCCCCCAAACATTGCATGCTGGTCACGCATATGGCACTCATTAGTGTCCCCCGTCAGCTGCAATGCACATCTGGACTCTGCACAGCATACTGTATCTTGCTGCACGGTGTGCAATATGGTAGGTGACACGTTTGCACAAGCATCTGTGATACGTCATCGTAGGTCCTGCAATGTTGGTGGAGGGGTCGCATACACCTGCTGTTTGATGTGACCTCACAGACAGAAGTCTGATGGGGTCAGGTCAGGTGAGCGTGGAGGCCACTCCACACAGCCACCATACCCAATGACTTGTAGCAAGGTCTCCATGAGGTATCACTTCACGTCCGCAGCCTTGTGAGTTTTACACGTTCTAATCACAGCATTTCTGTATGCAAGGTGTCGATTCGTATTGAATTGATGATGCCCTACAACTTTGTAATTCACTTTTTTTATCTATCTCGCTCCGTTTTCGAGATAAAAATGCTAACTCCGTTGTTTTCCACCAGGTGGCGCTATAGGTGGTTTCATTGCGTAGCGCATGGATACTTTACTATACCTAGACACCACTTCTATGCCTATAGCTGCCGCCGTTCTCAAGTTAATGGCGGTGGACAGGATATGGGTGGACACGCTGTAGGCTGAACTCAATGGACTTATGTCTACTTTCAACCTTAAAAACTATAAAACTATGCTATTCTGTGTAGCAGTAATGACATCCAAATATATTTCATATATTCAATGTTTCCACATCTCAGCACTTATGGAGGCAACTAACTGGAGTCTTCTGATTGTATATCATGTAGACACAGCAACTTGTGTCTGTTCACAGTTACTTTATTCTGTTCAGACGTGCTTCTAAGCAGCTGCCTAGCACTCTGAAAATGAAAATGGTGGAGGCCCACAAAGCAGGAGAAGGCTATATTAAGATAGCAAAGCGTTTTCAAGTTGTCCTTTCCTCAGTTTGAAATGTAATTGAAATATCAGTTACCAGGAACAGGGGAGGTCAAGATCAGGTCTGGAAGACCAAGCAAAATTTCTGTGAGAGCTGCTGGTAGGATTGCTAGAGAGGTAAATCAGAGCCCCTGTCTGACTGCAAAAGACCTTCAGGAAGTGTTAGCAGACTCTGGAGTTGTGGTACATTGTTCTACTGTTCAGAGACACTTGCACAGATATGGCCTTCATGGAAGAGTCATCAGAAGAAAACCTCTCCTGTGACCTCTCCACAAAACAAGCCTGATGCATTTTGGAAACAAGTCCTGAGGACGGATGAGGTTAACATACAGTAGAACTCCTTGTCCACAATGATCAAAGCTATGTGTGGAGAAAAAAAAAGCACAGAATTTCAATAAAATAATTTCTTGCTAACCATTAAGCATGGGGGTGGATCTGTCATGCTTTGGAGCTGTGTTGCAGCCAATGCCACAGAGAACATTTCACGGGAGAGGGAAGAATGACATTTCAGCAAATTCTTGATGCACACATAAGACCATCTGTAAAAAAGCTGAAGGAGAAAAGAGGATGGGTTCTATATATGGATAATGATCCTAAACACACATCAAAATCCACAATAGACAACCTCAAAAAGTGCAAGCCAAAGGTTTTATAATGGCCCTAATAGTCCCCTGATCTGAACATCATTGAAAATCTGTGGCTAGACCTCAAAAGAGCAGAGCATGCAAGACGAGCCAGGAATCTCACAGAATGGGAAGACGTCTCCAAGGAAGAGCAGTGCATGCAAGACAAGCCAGGATCTCACAGAACTGGAAGACGTCTCCAAGGAAGAGCAGTGCATGCAAGACGAGCCAGGATCTCACAGAACTGGAAGACTTCTCCAAGGAAGAGCAGTGTATGCAAGACGAGCCAGGAATCTCACAGAACTGGAAGACTTCTCCAAGGCAGAGCAGTGCATGCAAGATGAGCCAGGAATCTTACAGAAATGGAAGACATCTCCAAGGCAGAGCAGTGCATGGAAGAAGAGCCAGGAATCTCACAGAACTGGAAGACGTCTCCAAGGCTGAGCAATGCATGCAAGATGAGCCAGGAATCTTACAGAAATGGAAGACATCTCCAAGGCAGAGCAGTGCATGGAAGAAGAGCCAGGAATCTCACAGAACTGGAAGACGTCTCTAAGGCTGAGCAATGCATGGAAGAAGAGCCAGGAATCTCACAAAACTGGAAGACGTCTCCAAGGCTGAGCAATGCATGCAAGATGAGCCAGGAATCTCACAGAACTGGAAGAAGAGCCAGGAATCTCACAGAACTGGAAGACGTCTCCAAGGCAGAGCAATGCATGCAAGATGAGCCAGGAATCTCACAGAACTGGAAGATGACCCAGGAATCTCACAGAACTGGAAGAAGAGCCAGGAATCTCACAGAACTGGAAGACGTCTCCAAGGCAGAGCAATGAATGCAAGATGAGCCAGGAATCTCACAGAACTGGAAGACATCTCCAAGGCAGAGCAATGCATGCAAGATGAGCCAGGAATCTCACAGAACTGGAAGACATCTCCAAGGCAGAGCAATGCATGCAAGATGAGCCAGGTATCTCACAGAACTGGAAGACATCTCCAAGGCAGAGCAATGCATGCAAGATGAGCCAGGAATCTCACAGAACTGGAAGACATCTCCAAGGCAGAGCAATGCATGCAAGATGAGCCAGGAATCTCACAGAACTGGAAGACGTCTCCAAGGCAGAGCAATGCATGCAAGATGAGCCAGGAATCTCACAAAACTGGAAGATGAGCCAGGAATCTCACAGAATTGAAAGACCTGTCCAAGAAAGAATTGAGGAAAATCCCTCAAACAAGAAATGAAAGACTTATTAGCTGCCACAAAAAGTGTTTACAAGCTGTGATACTTTCCACAGTGGGCGCTTGCAGGGTGCCCAAACTTTTGCATGGGCCCATGTTTCTTTTTTTTTCATTTTAAAATGTAACAGATCATTTCATTTTCAACTTGCTTAACTGTTCACAATAGCAGTAATTATTGTATTGATCTTGACTTTTCCTGTCCAGGAGGGCTGTGGTGTCTCGGATGATTTATCGCGGCTCTTGCACATTATAGACTCGTCTGTGATCTGGAAGGGTAACGTGTTGGGATAATTAAGAATGATTTCCTCGGTGGAGGAAGTGTCCTCACACGACCTGATATCTCTGCACATGAAGAATCTTCTTTCCTTTCTTTTACTTTGTCGGCCTCCAAGTATATAATGAGCTGTGGCCCTTAGGCTACTTTCACACTTGCGTTAATTTCCTTCCGTCACAATGCGCCCTTTTGGAAAACAGCGGAATCCTTTAACGGATTCCATTGTTTCCCATAGACTTGTATGGATGATGGATTGTGCCTGCGTTGCTTCCGCTGGCCGACGCTGCGTTGCTTCCGCCGGGCGGAAGGAACGCAGCATGTAACGTTTTTTGAGCAGCAGTATCCTTAGGATTTCACTGCACATGCTCTCTCTGGCTCCCTGCACACGTAACCAGGGTACACATCGGGTTACTAAGAAAAAGCGCTTTGCTTAATAAACCAATATTTACCCTGGATACGTGTGCAAGGAGCCAGCGCTAAGCGGTGTACGCTGGTAACCAGTGTAAATATTGGGTAACCAAGCAAAGTGCTTTGCTTAGTTACCTGATATTTACCCTACCTACGTGTGCAGGGAGCCCGACACTTCCCCGCTCGTCTCCGCCCCCTCCTGCACTCCACTCCGCATGTACACACGCACACACACACACACAGTCACACTCACCTGTCCCCAGTGATGCAGTCCCCTCGGCACTGATGCCCCAGCGCCATGGCCTCGCTCGGCTCCACCCACTCCGCACTCCGCCCCCCACACTCCGCACACATTCTCGGTGGCCGAACGATCAGCTGATCACCCGGCGACCGGCTGCTGTGAGCGATCAGCTAATCACCCGGCGGCCGGCTGCTGTGAGCGATCAGCTGATAACCCGGCGGCCGGCTGCTGTGAGCGATCAGCTGATCACCCGGCGGCCGGCTGCTGTGAGCGATCAGCTGATCACCCGGCGGCCGGCTGCTGTGAGCGATCAGCTGATCACCCGGTGGCCGGCTGCTGTGAGCGATCAGCTGATCACCCGGCGGCCGGCTGCTGTGAGCGATCAGCTGATCACCCGGCGGCCGGCTGCTGTGAGCGATCAGCTAATCACCCGGCGGCCGGCTGCTGTGAGCGATCAGCTGATAACCCGGCGGCCGGCTGCTGTGAGCGATCAGCTGATAACCCGGCGGCCGGCTGCTGTGAGCGATCAGCTGATCACCCGGTGGCCGGCTGCTGTGAGCGATCAGCTGATCACCCGGTGGCTGGCTGCTGTGAGCGATCAGCTGATCACCCGGCGGCCGGCTGCTGTGAGCGATCAGCTGATCACCCAGCAACCGGCTGCTGTGAGCGATCAGCATTAAGCGGAAAAATTCTAACTTAATCAATTTTGCTATGAATTTTTCCCATAAATTCAGATTCTATGTATTGTAAGGTATTACATTTCTGGAGAGTCGCCCCATTCCGCAGTGTGTTCATTGGAGGCAATGACAGTCTGCAGTGAGCTCCCCCTAGTGGTGGCTGCAAGCAGCACAAATGTTTCCGTTTTATTCTGTGACTTCGCAGATTGGGAGTTCTTGTGCTCTTCTATAGGAAATCCATATACGAGATATATAGACTATAGGATATTGTATAGACCTGCTGCCGGGGAGTGATCCTGTGTACTGAGTGTGAACGCAGAAATTATTTGTTTTTTTGGGGTCATTCATCCAGAATTACCCGAGCACATGGTCATTGACTTAAGAGTCTAAAAATAAGAAATAGAATAGAAATAAAACAGGAGTGAGGATATTTTTGGCTGCGGGATGTCTTCTCGGACTTGGCCTGGATTCTTTGTGTATGGAGCTCCGCATCCTGATGCCCCCGTAAGGCGTAATATTATTATATTATTTTCCTGCCAGGATGAGAAATTCAATAATAAAAGACTTAATCAGGAGAAAACAGGATAAAGGGGGTCTCAGCCGTCCGTGGGGGCTCATCAGAGAGAAGACTCAGAGCAGAGAGCCCCAAAATGAAAAATAAGTGGGTGACAACCAATATGTGCACCTATATTGTGTACAGAGGTTGTCACCAAACTTTACTAGACTCCTGAGAGGAAATCTGCAAGAAATGTATCACTGACAGGGGGAATGCTGGGGGGAAAACTGGAAGGAAAACTGGGGGGCAACCTAGGGAGCAAACTGGAGGATAAACGGAGAGGCAAACTGGAGGAAATACTGGGGGAAAACTGGAGAGTAAACTAAAGGGCAAACTGGGTAAGAAATTGGGTGACAAAGTGAAGAGAAAAGTGGGGGGCAAACTGGGGGGCAAAGTGGAGGGCAAACTGAGGGTGAAAAGTGGAGGGCAAACTGGGGGGGGGAACGTGGAGGGTAAACTGGGGGGGAAAAGTGGAGGGCAAACTGAGGGTGAAAAGTGGAGGGCAAACTGAGGGTGAAAAGTGGAGGGCAAACTGGGGGGGGGAAACGTGGAGGGTAAACTGGGGGGGAAAAGTGGAGGGCAAACTGGGGGGGAAAAGTGGAGAGCAAAGTGGAGGGCAAACTGGGGGGGAAAAGTGGAGGGCAAACTGGGGGGGAAAAGTGGAGAGCAAAGTGGAGGGCAAACTGGGGGGGAAAAGTGGAGGGCAAACTGGGGGGGGGAAACGTGGAGGGCAAACTGGGGGGGAAAAGTGGAGGGCAAACTGGGGGGGAAAAGTGGAGAGCAAAGAGGAGGGCAAACTGGGGGGGAAAAGTGGAGGGCAAACTGGGGGGGCAAAGTGGAGGGCAAACTGGGGAGGCAAAGTGGAGGGCAAACTGGGGGGGCAAAGTGGAGGGCAAACTGGGGGGGCAAAGTGGAGGGCAAACTGGGGAGGCAAAGTGGAGGGCAAATTGGAGGGGCAAAGTGGAGGGCAAACTGGGGGGGGAAATGGAGGGCAAACTGGGGGGGGGGATGGAAGGCAAACTAGGGAGGGGGGGAAGTGGAGCGCAAACTGAGGGTGAAAAGTGGAGGGAAAACTGGGGGGGAGTGGAGAGCAAACTGGGGGGCAAAGTAAAGAGCAAACTGGGGGGCAAAGTAAAGGGAAAACTGGGGGGCAAAGTGGAGGACAAACTGGAGGGCAAACTGTCCATAGTTTAGGCATTTGGGTATTTTTAATTAGGGGGTGCAGGATGGGAGTGAATTATTTTCTAGGGGGTGCAGTATACATTTAATCAGGGGGCATGGTTTGGGCAACATTTTGTAGCCAGGTGGCATATTTGTATGCAGGGAGTATAGCGTGATGCATCAGCGTAAATGGGCACATACTTTAATTCATGGGGCACAGTGGGGGCATTTTTTTTTTTAAATGGGGAGACTTGACGTATTTAGGGGGCACAGTGGGGGCATTAGTTAGAGATGCAGAAAAACATTGGGCACATCTTAATTATCACTGCAACTACATAGTGGTAAAAAGTAAAAATGATCCCATGATTATACCCATAAAAGTTGGGGTTCCCCCATATTAAATTTTGGTAATTTCTGGTGTAGCATGAAGCCTGGACTTGCCACACTGCAATCAGTCAGGCTGCCGTATTAGGTCTATGAAATGTTTTGCAGCCGTCTAATATGTGGGGATTTTTGTGTGTTAAGTTATTTTTTTACCTTTTGCAAGACCTCTGCTTGCTGACAGCGCAAACCTTAGTCTTAGAGGATAGAAAATAGTCAATTTAGTGCTCGCAGTGCCCTCATCACTGAGGCTGGGAGACTGCGGGTCAGACGATAATTACTACAGAAGTGCAGCTCTGGAGCACATACTGCTGCTCTAAGTCAAACAGGTAAATCAGGAGACTGCATTATACTCCAGAGCTGCATTCACAATTCTGTCGTTTTGTGGGGGGAATACAGCAGGGTGAGGTATAATTTCCAAGTCGCTGTTACCCTTTTTATCCCATCAATAGCACATGCTGTATGTGACCCCCTATTAAAGCTTTGCTATGTGGCGCCATCTGCTGGTCAAATGTTCTTCACACACTATGAAATGACAATTAAAGGGGTTGTCAGATTGACACCATTGGACCGTCCCTTTCATTGCTTGTGACCTTAAGAAATAACAGAAACATTGCTTGTGGTCTTGATTAAACATCCCCTGCCGTTTTGTGTACTCAGCTCCCATGCAACTGTCCAGTATAGTTTATATTTAATTTCCTTATGGTTTCCAAACTTTTTAAAACTTTAATGAGATCACCCCCCTCTGATATCACTGCCCTTGTCCTGACCTCACTACTGCCCCCCATAATAGCAGTACACTCCTCTGTGCTCCTTCTAGGCTCCAGGTGCCCTCGACCCTAGCAGACCATGAGCCGCAGACCCTCCATGACATGTGACAGGTTGGACGTCCGCTAGGTATCTCTGCCGGATACGTTTCAGCAAACTGCACTTTGCCCCCATGACTGATGGGCACAGGGGGAGGTGAGACTGACGTTTCTTCCCTTCCGGAACCGGACAATGAAGTTTGTGATCAGATTCTCAATTTTACTGGTTGTGTTGGGAATTATTTACTGGTGGATGAAGGTGGTGACAATGGCGCCGCACCGGAAAAGAATGACTGAGCAGACAGGTGAGGATTCTAGTGCTTCGTACGTTGCTAAATATAACAGATATATCAGTGACATCACTGCATTCTGGTGACATCACTGCAGTCAGCTCTGAACATCACTGCACTCCGGTGACATCACTGCAGTCAGCTCTATAACATCACTGCACTCCGGTGACATCACTGCAGTCAGCTCTGTAACATCACTGCATTCTGGTGACATCACTGCAGTCAGCTCTATAACATCACTGCACTCAGATGACATCACTGCAGTCAGCTCTGTAACATCACTGCACTCTGGTGACATCACTACAGTCAGCTCTGTAACATCACTGCACTCTGGTGACATCACTGCAGTCAGCTCTGAACATCACTGCACTCCGGTGACATCACTGCAGTCAGCTCTATAACATCACTGCACTCAGGTGACATCACTGCAGTCAGCTCTGTAACATCACTGCACTCTGGTGACATCACTACAGTCAGCTCTGTAACATCACTGCACTCTGGTGACATCACTGCTGTCAGCTGTGTAACATCACTGCACTCCGGTGACATCACTGCAGTCAGCTCTATAACATCACTGCACTCTGGTGACATCACTGCTGTCAGCTGTGTAACATCACTGCACTCCGGTGACATCACTGCAGTCAGCTCTGAACATCACTGCACTCTGGTGACATCACTACAGTCAGCTCTGAACATCACTGCACTCCGGTGACATCACTGCAGTCAGCTCTATAACATCACTGCATTCCGGTGACATCACTGCAGTCAGCTCTGTAACATCACTGCATTCTGGTGACATCACTGCAGTCAGCTCTATAACATCACTGCACTCAGATGACATCACTGCAGTCAGCTCTGTAACATCACTGCACTCTGGTGACATCACTACAGTCAGCTCTGTAACATCACTGCACTCTGGTGACATCACTGCAGTCAGCTCTGAACATCACTGCACTCCGGTGACATCACTGCAGTCAGCTCTATAACATCACTGCACTCAGGTGACATCACTGCAGTCAGCTCTGTAACATCACTGCACTCTGGTGACATCACTACAGTCAGCTCTGTAACATCACTGCACTCTGGTGACATCACTGCTGTCAGCTGTGTAACATCACTGCACTCCGGTGACATCACTGCAGTCAGCTCTATAACATCACTGCACTCTGGTGACATCACTGCTGTCAGCTGTGTAACATCACTGCACTCCGGTGACATCACTGCAGTCAGCTCTGAACATCACTGCACTCTGGTGACATCACTACAGTCAGCTCTGAACATCACTGCACTCCGGTGACATCACTGCAGTCAGCTCTATAACATCACTGCATTCCGGTGACATCACTGCAGTCAGCTCTGTAACATCACTGCATTCTGGTGACATCACTGCAGTCAGCTCTATAACATCACTGCACTCAGGTGACATCACTGCAGTCAGCTCTGTAACATCACTGCACTCTGGTGACATCACTACAGTCAGCTCTGTAACATCACTGCACTCTGGTGACATCACTGCAGTCAGCTCTGAACATCACTGCACTCCGGTGACATCACTGCAGTCAGCTCTATAACATCACTGCATTCCGGTGACATCACTGCAGTCAGCTCTGTAACATCACTGCATTCTGGTGACATCACTGCAGTCAGCTCTATAACATCACTGCACTCAGGTGACATCACTGCAGTCAGCTCTGTAACATCACTGCACTCTGGTGACATCACTACAGTCAGCTCTGTAACATCACTGCACTCTGGTGACATCACTGCAGTCAGCTCTGAACATCACTGCACTCCGGTGACATCACTGCAGTCAGCTCTATAACATCACTGCACTCAGGTGACATCACTGCAGTCAGCTCTGTAACATCACTGCACTCTGGTGACATCACTACAGTCAGCTCTGTAACATCACTGCACTCTGGTGACATCACTGCTGTCAGCTGTGTAACATCACTGCACTCCGGTGACATCACTGCAGTCAGCTGTGTAACATCACTGCACTCAGGTGACATCACTGCAGTCAGCTCTGTAACATCACTGCACTCTGGTGACATCACTACAGTCAGCTCTGTAACATCACTGCACTCTGGTGACATCACTGCTGTCAGCTGTGTAACATCACTGCACTCCGGTGACATCACTGCAGTCAGCTCTATAACATCACTGCACTCTGGTGACATCACTGCTGTCAGCTGTGTAACATCACTGCACTCCGGTGACATCACTGCAGTCAGCTCTGAACATCACTGCACTCTGGTGACATCACTACAGTCAGCTCTGAACATCACTGCACTCCGGTGACATCACTGCAGTCAGCTCTATAACATCACTGCATTCCGGTGACATCACTGCAGTCAGCTCTGTAACATCACTGCATTCTGGTGACATCACTGCAGTCAGCTCTATAACATCACTGCACTCAGGTGACATCACTGCAGTCAGCTCTGTAACATCACTGCACTCTGGTGACATCACTACAGTCAGCTCTGTAACATCACTGCACTCTGGTGACATCACTGCAGTCAGCTCTGAACATCACTGCACTCCGGTGACATCACTGCAGTCAGCTCTATAACATCACTGCATTCCGGTGACATCACTGCAGTCAGCTCTGTAACATCACTGCATTCTGGTGACATCACTGCAGTCAGCTCTATAACATCACTGCACTCAGGTGACATCACTGCAGTCAGCTCTGTAACATCACTGCACTCTGGTGACATCACTACAGTCAGCTCTGTAACATCACTGCACTCCGGTGACATCACTGCAGTCAGCTCTGAACATCACTGCACTCTGGTGACATCACTACAGTCAGCTCTGAACATCACTGCACTCTGGTGACATCACTACAGTCAGCTCTGTAACATCACTGCACTCTGGTGACATCACTGCAGTCAGCTCTGTAACATCACTGTACTCTGGTGACATCACTACAGTCAGCTCTGTAACATCACTGCACGCTGGTGACATCACTGCTGTCAGCTGTGTAACATCACTGCACTCCGGTGACATCACTGCAGTCAGCTCTGATCATCACTGCACTCTGGTGACATCACTACAGTCAGCTCTGTAACATCACTGCACTCTGGTGACATCACTGCAGTCAGCTCTGAACATCACTGCACTCTGGTGACATCACTACAGTCAGCTCTGAACATCACTGCACTCTGGTGACATCATTGCAGTCAGCTCTGAACATCACTGCACTCTGGTGACATCACTACAGTCAGCTCTGAACATCACTGCACTCTGGTGACATCACCACAGTCAGCTCTGTAACATCACTGCACTCTGGTGACATCACTACAGTCAGCTCTGTAACATCACTGCACTCTGGTGAAATCACTGCAGTCAGCTCTGTAACATCACTGTACTCTGGTGACATCACTACAGTCAGCTCTGTAACATCACTGCACGCTGGTGACATCACTGCTGTCAGCTGTGTAACATCACTGCACTCCGGTGACATCACTGCAGTCAGCTCTGAACATCACTGCACTCTGGTGACATCACTACAGTCAGCTCTGAACATCACTGCACTCTGGTGACATCATTGCAGTCAGCTCTGAACATCACTGCACTCTGGTGACATCACTACAGTCAGCTCTGAACATCACTGCACTCTGGTGACATCATTGCAGTCAGCTCTGAACATCACTGCACTCTGGTGACATCACTACAGTCAGCTCTGAACATCACTGTACTCTGGTGACATCACCACAGTCAGCTCTGTAACATCACTGCACTCTGGTGACATCACTGCAGTCAGCTCTGTAACATCACTGCACTCTGGTGACATCCCTGCACTCCGCTCTGTAACATCTATGCACTCCAATGACATCACTGTAGTCAGCTCTGTAACATCACTGCATTCCGGTGACATCACTGCAGTCAGCTCTGTAACATCACTGCATTCTGGTGACATCACTGCAGTCAGCTCTATAACATCACTGCACTCAGGTGACATCACTGCAGTCAGCTCTGTAACATCACTGCACTCTGGTGACATCACTGCAGTCAGCTCTATAACATCACTGCACTCTGGTGACATCACTGCTGTCAGCTGTGTAACATCACTGCACTCAGGTGACATCACTGCAGTCAGCTCTGTAACATCACTGCATTCTGGTGACATCACTGCAGTCAGCTCTATAACATCACTGCACTCAGGTGACATCACTGCAGTCAGCTCTGTAACATCACTGCACTCTGGTGACATCACTACAGTCAGCTCTGTAACATTACTGCACTCTGGTGACATCACTGCAGTCAGCTCTGAACATCACTGCACTCCGGTGACATCACTGCAGTCAGCTCTATAACATCACTGCATTCCGGTGACATCACTGCAGTCAGCTCTGTAACATCACTGCATTCTGGTGACATCACTGCAGTCAGCTCTATAACATCACTGCACTCAGGTGACATCACTGCAGTCAGCTCTGTAACATCACTGCACTCTGGTGACATCACTGCAGTCAGCTCTGTAACATCACTGCACTCTGGTGACATCACTACAGTCAGCTCTGTAACATCACTGCACTCTGGTGACATCACTGCAGTCAGCTCTGAACATCACTGCACTCCGGTGACATCACTGCAGTCAGCTCTATAACATCACTGCACTCAGGTGACATCACTGCAGTCAGCTCTGTAACATCACTGCACTCTGGTGACATCACTACAGTCAGCTCTGTAACATCACTGCACTCCGGTGACATCACTGCTGTCAGCTGTGTAACATCACTGCACTCCGGTGACATCACTGCAGTCAGCTCTGATCATCACTGCACTCTGGTGACATCACTACAGTCAGCTCTGTAACATCACTGCACTCTGGTGACATCACTGCAGTCAGCTCTGAACATCACTGCACTCTGGTGACATCACTACAGTCAGCTCTGAACATCACTGCACTCTGGTGACATCATTGCAGTCAGCTCTGAACATCACTGCACTCTGGTGACATCACTACAGTCAGCTCTGAACATCACTGCACTCTGGTGACATCACCACAGTCAGCTCTGTAACATCACTGCACTCTGGTGACATCACTACAGTCAGCTCTGTAACATCACTGCACTCTGGTGAAATCACTGCAGTCAGCTCTGTAACATCACTGTACTCTGGTGACATCACTACAGTCAGCTCTGTAACATCACTGCACGCTGGTGACATCACTGCTGTCAGCTGTGTAACATCACTGCACTCCGGTGACATCACTGCAGTCAGCTCTGAACATCACTGCACTCTGGTGACATCACTACAGTCAGCTCTGAACATCACTGCACTCTGGTGACATCATTGCAGTCAGCTCTGAACATCACTGCACTCTGGTGACATCACTACAGTCAGCTCTGAACATCACTGCACTCTGGTGACATCATTGCAGTCAGCTCTGAACATCACTGCACTCTGGTGACATCACTACAGTCAGCTCTGAACATCACTGTACTCTGGTGACATCACCACAGTCAGCTCTGTAACATCACTGCACTCTGGTGACATCACTGCAGTCAGCTCTGTAACATCACTGCACTCTGGTGACATCCCTGCACTCCGCTCTGTAACATCTATGCACTCCAATGACATCACTGTAGTCAGCTCTGTAACATCACTGCATTCCGGTGACATCACTGCAGTCAGCTCTGTAACATCACTGCATTCTGGTGACATCACTGCAGTCAGCTCTATAACATCACTGCACTCAGGTGACATCACTGCAGTCAGCTCTGTAACATCACTGCACTCTGGTGACATCACTGCAGTCAGCTCTATAACATCACTGCACTCTGGTGACATCACTGCTGTCAGCTGTGTAACATCACTGCACTCAGGTGACATCACTGCAGTCAGCTCTGTAACATCACTGCATTCTGGTGACATCACTGCAGTCAGCTCTATAACATCACTGCACTCAGGTGACATCACTGCAGTCAGCTCTGTAACATCACTGCACTCTGGTGACATCACTACAGTCAGCTCTGTAACATTACTGCACTCTGGTGACATCACTGCAGTCAGCTCTGAACATCACTGCACTCCGGTGACATCACTGCAGTCAGCTCTATAACATCACTGCATTCCGGTGACATCACTGCAGTCAGCTCTGTAACATCACTGCATTCTGGTGACATCACTGCAGTCAGCTCTATAACATCACTGCACTCAGGTGACATCACTGCAGTCAGCTCTGTAACATCACTGCACTCTGGTGACATCACTGCAGTCAGCTCTGTAACATCACTGCACTCTGGTGACATCACTACAGTCAGCTCTGTAACATCACTGCACTCTGGTGACATCACTGCAGTCAGCTCTGAACATCACTGCACTCCGGTGACATCACTGCAGTCAGCTCTATAACATCACTGCACTCAGGTGACATCACTGCAGTCAGCTCTGTAACATCACTGCACTCTGGTGACATCACTACAGTCAGCTCTGTAACATCACTGCACTCCGGTGACATCACTGCTGTCAGCTGTGTAACATCACTGCACTCCGGTGACATCACTGCAGTCAGCTCTGAACATCACTGCACTCCGGTGACATCACTGCAGTCAGCTCTATAACATCACTGCATTCCGGTGACATCACTGCAGTCAGCTCTGTAACATCACTGCATTCTGGTGACATCACTGCAGTCAGCTCTATAACATCACTGCACTCAGGTGACATCACTGCAGTCAGCTCTGTAACATCACTGCACTCTGGTGACATCACTACAGTCAGCTCTGTAACATCACTGCACTCTGGTGACATCACTACAGTCAGCTCTGTAACATCACTGCACTCCGGTGACATCACTGCAGTCAGCTCTGAACATCACTGCACTCTGGTGACATCACTACAGTCAGCTCTGAACATCACTGCACTCTGGTGACATCACTACAGTCAGCTCTGTAACATCACTGCACTCTGGTGACATCACTGCAGTCAGCTCTGTAACATCACTGTACTCTGGTGACATCACTACAGTCAGCTCTGTAACATCACTGCACGCTGGTGACATCACTGCTGTCAGCTGTGTAACATCACTGCACTCCGGTGACATCACTGCAGTCAGCTCTGATCATCACTGCACTCTGGTGACATCACTACAGTCAGCTCTGTAACATCACTGCACTCTGGTGACATCACTGCAGTCAGCTCTGAACATCACTGCACTCTGGTGACATCACTACAGTCAGCTCTGAACATCACTGCACTCTGGTGACATCATTGCAGTCAGCTCTGAACATCACTGCACTCTGGTGACATCACTACAGTCAGCTCTGAACATCACTGCACTCTGGTGACATCACCACAGTCAGCTCTGTAACATCACTGCACTCTGGTGACATCACTGCAGTCAGCTCTATAACATCACTGCACTCAGGTGACATCACTGCAGTCAGCTCTGTAACATCACTGCACTCTGGTGACATCACTACAGTCAGCTCTGTAACATCACTGCACTCTGGTGACATCACTGCAGTCAGCTCTGAACATCACTGCACTCCGGTGACATCACTGCAGTCAGCTCTATAACATCACTGCACTCAGGTGACATCACTGCAGTCAGCTCTGTAACATCACTGCACTCTGGTGACATCACTACAGTCAGCTGTGTAACATCACTGCACTCCGGTGACATCACTGTAGTCAGCTCTGTAACATCACTGTACTCTGGTGACATCACTGCTGTCAGCTGTGTAACATCACTGCACTCCGGTGACATCACTGCAGTCAGCTCTGAACATCACTGCGCTCTGGTGACATCACTACAGTCAGCTCTGAACATCACTGCACTCTGGTGACATCACTACAGTCAGCTCTGTAACATCACTGCACTCTGGTGAAATCACTGCAGTCAGCTCTGTAACATCACTGTACTCTGGTGACATCACTACAGTCAGCTCTGTAACATCACTGCACGCTGGTGACATCACTGCTGTCAGCTGTGTAACATCACTGCACTCCGGTGACATCACTGCAGTCAGCTCTGAACATCACTGCACTCTGGTGACATCACTACAGTCAGCTCTGAACATCACTGCACTCTGGTGACATCATTGCAGTCAGCTCTGAACATCACTGCACTCTGGTGACATCACTACAGTCAGCTCTGAACATCACTGCACTCTGGTGACATCATTGCAGTCAGCTCTGAACATCACTGCACTCTGGTGACATCACTACAGTCAGCTCTGAACATCACTGTACTCTGGTGACATCACCACAGTCAGCTCTGTAACATCACTGCACTCTGGTGACATCACTGCAGTCAGCTCTGTAACATCACTGCACTCTGGTGACATCCCTGCACTCCGCTCTGTAACATCTATGCACTCCAATGACATCACTGTAGTCAGCTCTGTAACATCACTGCACTCTGGTGACATCACTGCAGTCAGCTCTGAACATCACTGCACTCCGGTGACATCACTGCAGTCAGCTCTATAACATCACTGCATTCCGGTGACATCACTGCAGTCAGCTCTGTAACATCACTGCATTCTGGTGACATCACTGCAGTCAGCTCTATAACATCACTGCACTCAGGTGACATCACTGCAGTCAGCTCTGTAACATCACTGCACTCTGGTGACATCACTGCAGTCAGCTCTATAACATCACTGCACTCTGGTGACATCACTGCTGTCAGCTGTGTAACATCACTGCACTCAGGTGACATCACTG
This sequence comes from Anomaloglossus baeobatrachus, assembly GCF_048569485.1. NCBI lineage: Eukaryota > Metazoa > Chordata > Amphibia > Anura > Aromobatidae > Anomaloglossus > Anomaloglossus baeobatrachus. The sequence continues at coordinate 23,606,145 of NC_134355.1, forward strand.
CAGTCAGCTCTGTAACATCACTGCATTCTGGTGACATCACTGCAGTCAGCTCTATAACATCACTGCACTCAGGTGACATCACTGCAGTCAGCTCTGTAACATCACTGCACTCTGGTGACATCACTACAGTCAGCTCTGTAACATCACTGCACTCTGGTGACATCACTGCAGTCAGCTCTGAACATCACTGCACTCCGGTGACATCACTGCAGTCAGCTCTATAACATCACTGCACTCAGGTGACATCACTGCAGTCAGCTCTGTAACATCACTGCACTCTGGTGACATCACTACAGTCAGCTCTGTAACATCACTGCACTCTGGTGACATCACTGCTGTCAGCTGTGTAACATCACTGCACTCCGGTGACATCACTGCAGTCAGCTCTATAACATCACTGCACTCTGGTGACATCACTGCTGTCAGCTGTGTAACATCACTGCACTCCGGTGACATCACTGCAGTCAGCTCTGAACATCACTGCACTCTGGTGACATCACTACAGTCAGCTCTGAACATCACTGCACTCCGGTGACATCACTGCAGTCAGCTCTATAACATCACTGCATTCCGGTGACATCACTGCAGTCAGCTCTGTAACATCACTGCATTCTGGTGACATCACTGCAGTCAGCTCTATAACATCACTGCACTCAGGTGACATCACTGCAGTCAGCTCTGTAACATCACTGCACTCTGGTGACATCACTACAGTCAGCTCTGTAACATCACTGCACTCTGGTGACATCACTGCAGTCAGCTCTGAACATCACTGCACTCCGGTGACATCACTGCAGTCAGCTCTATAACATCACTGCATTCCGGTGACATCACTGCAGTCAGCTCTGTAACATCACTGCATTCTGGTGACATCACTGCAGTCAGCTCTATAACATCACTGCACTCAGGTGACATCACTGCAGTCAGCTCTGTAACATCACTGCACTCTGGTGACATCACTACAGTCAGCTCTGTAACATCACTGCACTCTGGTGACATCACTGCAGTCAGCTCTGAACATCACTGCACTCCGGTGACATCACTGCAGTCAGCTCTATAACATCACTGCACTCAGGTGACATCACTGCAGTCAGCTCTGTAACATCACTGCACTCTGGTGACATCACTACAGTCAGCTCTGTAACATCACTGCACTCTGGTGACATCACTGCTGTCAGCTGTGTAACATCACTGCACTCCGGTGACATCACTGCAGTCAGCTCTATAACATCACTGCACTCAGGTGACATCACTGCAGTCAGCTCTGTAACATCACTGCACTCTGGTGACATCACTACAGTCAGCTCTGTAACATCACTGCACTCTGGTGACATCACTGCTGTCAGCTGTGTAACATCACTGCACTCCGGTGACATCACTGCAGTCAGCTCTATAACATCACTGCACTCTGGTGACATCACTGCTGTCAGCTGTGTAACATCACTGCACTCCGGTGACATCACTGCAGTCAGCTCTGAACATCACTGCACTCTGGTGAAATCACTGCAGTCAGCTCTGTAACATCACTGCACGCTGGTGACATCACTGCTGTCAGCTGTGTAACATCACTGCACTCCGGTGACATCACTGCAGTCAGCTCTGAACATCACTGCACTCTGGTGACATCACTACCGTCAGCTCTGAACATCACTGCACTCTGGTGACATCATTGCAGTCAGCTCTGAACATCACTGCACTCTGGTGACATCACTACAGTCAGCTCTGAACATCACTGCACTCTGGTGACATCATTGCAGTCAGCTCTGAACATCACTGCACTCTGGTGACATCACTACAGTCAGCTCTGAACATCACTGTACTCTGGTGACATCACCACAGTCAGCTCTGTAACATCACTGCACTCTGGTGACATCACTGCAGTCAGCTCTGTAACATCACTGCACTCTGGTGACATCCCTGCACTCCGCTCTGTAACATCTATGCACTCCAATGACATCACTGTAGTCAGCTCTGTAACATCACTGCACTCTGGTGACATCACTGCAGTCAGCTCTGAACATCACTGCACTCCGGTGACATCACTGCAGTCAGCTCTGTAACATCACTGCACTCTGGTGATATCACTGCTGTCAGCTGTGTAACATCACTGCACTTCGGTGACATCACTGCAGTCAGCTCTGTAACATCACTGCACTCTGGTGACATCACTGCAGTCAGCTCTGAACATCACTGCACTCCGGTGACATCACTGCAGTCAGCTCTATAACATCACTGCACTCCGGTGACATCACTGCAGTCAGCTCTGTAACATCACTGCACTCTGGTGACGTCACTGCAGTCAGCTCTATAACATCACTGCACTCCGGTGACATCACTGCAGTCAGCTCTGTAACATCACTGCACTCTGGTGACATCACTACAGTCAGCTCTGTAACATCACTGCACTCTGGTGACATCACTGCTGTCAGCTGTGTAACATCACTGCACTTCGGTGACATCACTGCAGTCAGCTCTGTAACATCACTGCACTCTGGTGACATCACTGCTGTCAGCTGTGTAACATCACTGCAGTTCGGTGACATCACTGCAGTCAGCTCTGTAATATCACTGCACTCTGGTGACATCACTGCAGTCAGCTCTGTAACATCACTGCACTCTGGTGACATCCCTGCACTCCGCTCTGTAACATCACTGCACTCTGGTGACATCACTGCAGTCAGCTCTGTAACATCACTGCACTCTGGTGACATCACTACAGTCAGCTCTGTAACATCACTGCACTCTGGTGACATCACTGCAGTCAGCTCTGAACATCACTGCACTCTGGTGACATCACTGCAGTCAGCTCTATAACATCACTGCACTCAGGTGACATCACTGCATTCAGCTCTGTAACATCACTGCACTCTGGTGACATCACTACAGTCAGCTCTGTAACATCACTGCACTCTGGTGACATCACTGTAGTCAGCTCTGTAACATCACTGTACTCTGGTGACATCACTGCAGTCAGCTCTGTAACATCACTGCACTCTGGTGACATCACTGCTGTCAGCTGTGTAACATCACTGCACTCCGGTGACATCACTGCAGTCAGCTCTGAACATCACTGCGCTCTGGTGACATCACTACAGTCAGCTCTGAACATCACTGCACTCTGGTGACATCACTGCAGTCAGCTCTGAACATCACTGCACTCTGGTGACATCACTACAGTCAGCTCTGAACATCACTGCACTCTGGTGACATCATTGCAGTCAGCTCTGAACATCACTGCACTCTGGTGACATCACTACAGTCAGCTCTGAACATCACTGCACTCTGGTGACATCACCACAGTCAGCTCTGTAACATCACTGCACTCTGGTGACATCACTGCAGTCAGCTCTGTAACATCACTGCACTCTGGTGACATCCCTGCACTCCGCTCTGTAACATCTATGCACTCCAATGACATCACTGTAGTCAGCTCTGTAACATCACTGCACTCTGGTGACATCACTGCAGTCAGCTCTGTAACATCACTGCACTCTGGTGACATCACTGCTGTCAGCTGTGTAACATCACTGCAGTTCGGTGACATCACTGCAGTCAGCTCTGTAATATCACTGCACTCTGGTGACATCACTACAGTCAGCTCTGTAACATCACTGCACTCTGGTGACATCACTGCTGTCAGCTGTGTAACATCACTGCAGTTCGGTGACATCACTGCAGTCAGCTCTGTAATATCACTGCACTCTGGTGACATCACTGCAGTCAGCTCTGTAACATCACTGCACTCTGGTGACATCCCTGCATTCCGCTCTGTAACATCACTACACTCTGGTGACATCACTGCAGTCAGCTCTGTAACATCACTGCACTCCGGTGACATCACTGCAGTCAGCTCTGTAACATCACTGCACTCTGGTGATATCACTGCTGTCAGCTGTGTAACATCACTGCACTTCGGTGACATCACTGCAGTCAGCTCTGTAACATCACTGCACTCTGGTGACATCACTGCAGTCAGCTCTGAACATCACTGCACTCTGGTGACATCACTACAGTCAGCTCTGAACATCACTGCACTCTGGTGACATCACCACAGTCAGCTCTGTAACATCACTGCACTCTGGTGACATCACTGCAGTCAGCTCTGTAACATCACTGCACTCTGGTGACATCCCTGCACTCCGCTCTGTAACATCTATGCACTCCAATGACATCACTGTAGTCAGCTCTGTAACATCACTGCACTCTGGTGACATCACTGCAGTCAGCTTTGAACATCACTGCACTCCGGTGACATCACTGCAGTCAGCTCTGTAACATCACTGCACTCTGGTGATATCACTGCTGTCAGCTGTGTAACATCACTGCACTTCGGTGACATCACTGCAGTCAGCTCTGTAACATCACTGCACTCTGGTGACATCACTGCAGTCAGCTCTGAACATCACTGCACTCCGGTGACATCACTGCAGTCAGCTCTATAACATCACTGCACTCCGGTGACATCACTGCAGTCAGCTCTGTAACATCACTGCACTCTGGTGACATCACTACAGTCAGCTCTGTAACATCACTGCACTCTGGTGACGTCACTGCAGTCAGCTCTATAACATCACTGCACTCCGGTGACATCACTGCAGTCAGCTCTGTAACATCACTGCACTCTGGTGACATCACTACAGTCAGCTCTGTAACATCACTGCACTCTGGTGACATCACTGCTGTCAGCTGTGTAACATCACTGCACTTCGGTGACATCACTGCAGTCAGCTCTAACATCACTGCACTCTGGTGACATCACTGCTGTCAGCTGTGTAACATCACTGCAGTTCGGTGACATCACTGCAGTCAGCTCTGTAATATCACTGCACTCTGGTGACATCACTGCAGTCAGCTCTGTAACATCACTGCACTCTGGTGACATCCCTGCATTCCGCTCTGTAACATCACTACACTCTGGTGACATCACTGCAGTCAGCTCTGTAACATCACTGCACTCAGGTGACATCACTGCAGTCAGCTCTGTAACATCACTGCACTCTGGTGACATCCCTGCACTCCGCTCTGTAACATCACTGCACTCTGGTGACATCACTGTAGTCAGCTCTGTAACATCACTGCACTCAGGTGACATCACTGCAGTCAGCTCTGTAACATCACTGCACTCTGGTAACATCACTGCACTCCGGTGACATCACTACAGTCAGCTCTGTAACATCACTGCACTCCGGTGACATCACTGCAGTCAGCTCTGTAGCATCACTGCACTCTGGTGACATCACTGCAGTCAGCTCTGTAACATCACTGCACTCTGGTGACATCACTGCAGTCAGCTCTGTAACATCACTGCACTCTGGTGACATCCCTGCACTCCGCTCTGTAACATCTATGCACTCCAATGACATCACTGTAGTCAGCTCTGTAACATCACTGCACTCTGGTGACATCACTGCAGTCAGCTCTGTAACATCACTGCACTCTGGTGACATCACTGCAGTCAGCTCTGTAACATCACTGCACTCTGGTGACATCCCTGCACTCCGCTCTGTAACATCTATGCACTCCAATGACATCACTGTAGTCAGCTCTGTAACATCACTGCACTCTGGTGACATCACTGAAGTCAGCTCTGTAACATCACTGCACTCCGGTGACATCACTGCAGTCAGCTCTGTAACATCACTGCACTCTGGTGACATCACTGCTGTCAGCTGTGTAACATCACTGCACTCCGGTGACATCACTGCAGTCAGCTCTGTAACATCACTGCACTCTGGTGACATCACTACAGTCAGCTCTGTAACATCACTGCACTCTGGTGATGTCACTGCAGTCAGCTCTATAACATCACTGCACTCCGGTGACATCACTGCAGTCAGCTCTGTAACATCACTGCACTCTGGTGACATCACTATAGTCAGCTCTGTAACATCACTGCACTCTGGTGACATCACTGCTGTCAGCTGTGTAACATCACTGCACTTCGGTGACATCACTGCAGTCAGCTCTGTAACATCACTGCACTCTGGTGACATCACTGCTGTCAGCTGTGTAACATCACTGCAGTTCGGTGACATCACTGCAGTCAGCTCTGTAATATCACTGCACTCTGGTGACATCACTGCAGTCAGCTCTGTAACATCACTGCACTCTGGTGACATCCCTGCATTCCGCTCTGTAACATCACTACACTCTGGTGACATCACTGCAGTCAGCTCTGTAACATCACTGCACTCAGGTGACATCACTGCAGTCAGCTCTGTAACATCACTGCACTCTGGTGACATCCCTGCACTCCGCTCTGTAACATCACTGCACTCTGGTGACATCACTGTAGTCAGCTCTGTAACATCACTGCACTCAGGTGACATCACTGCAGTCAGCTCTGTAACATCACTGCACTCTGGTAACATCACTGCACTCCGGTGACATCACTGCAGTCAGCTCTGTAACATCACTGCACTCCGGTGACATCACTGCAGTCAGCTCTGTAGCATCACTGCACTCTGGTGACATCACTGCAGTCAGCTCTGTAACATCACTGCACTCTGGTGACATCACTGCAGTCAGCTCTGTAACATCACTGCACTCTGGTGACATCCCTGCACTCCGCTCTGTAACATCTATGCACTCCAATGACATCACTGTAGTCAGCTCTGTAACATCACTGCACTCTGGTGACATCACTGCAGTCAGCTCTGTAACATCACTGCACTCTGGTGACATCACTGCAGTCAGCTCTGTAACATCACTGCACTCTGGTGACATCCCTGCACTCCACTCTGTAACATCTATGCACTCCAATGACATCACTGTAGTCAGCTCTGTAACATCACTGCACTCTGGTGACATCACTGCAGTCAGCTCTGTAACATCACTGCACTCCGGTGACATCACTGCAGTCAGCTCTGTAACATCACTGCACTCTGGTGACATCACTGCTGTCAGCTGTGTAACATCACTGCACTCCGGTGACATCACTAGAGTCAGCTCTGTAACATCACTGCACTCTGGTGACATCACTGCAGTCAGCTCTGTAACATCACTGCACTCTGGTGACATCACTGCAGTCAGCTCTGTAACATCACTGTACTCTGGTGACATCACTACAGTCAGCTCTGTAACATCACTGCACTCTGGTGACATCACTGCTGTCAGCTATGTAACATCACTGCACTCCGGTGACATCACTGCAGTCAGCTCTGTAACATCACTGCACTCTGGTGACATCACTACAGTCAGCTCTGTAACATCACTGCACTCTGGTGACATCACTGCAGTCAGCTCTGAACATCACTGCACTCCGGTGACATCACTGCAGTCAGCTCTATAACATCACTGCACTCCGGTGACATCACTGCAGTCAGCTCTGTAACATCACTGCACTCTGGTGACATCACTACAGTCAGCTCTGTAACATCACTGCACTCTGGTGACGTCACTGCAGTCAGCTCTATAACATCACTGCACTCCGGTGACATCACTGCAGTCAGCTCTGTAACATCACTGCACTCTGGTGACATCCCTGCATTCCGCTCTGTAACATCACTACACTCTGGTGACATCACTGCAGTCAGCTCTGTAACATCACTGCACTCAGGTGACATCACTGCAGTCAGCTCTGTAACATCACTGCACTCTGGTGACATCACTGCAGTCAGCTCTGTAACATCACTGCACTCTGGTGACATCACTGTAGTCAGCTCTGTAACATCACTGCACTCAGGTGACATCACTGCAGTCAGCTCTGTAACATCACTGCACTCTGGTAACATCACTGCACTCCGGTGACATCACTGCAGTCAGCTCTGTAACATCACTGCACTCCGGTGACATCACTGCAGTCAGCTCTGTAGCATCACTGCACTCTGGTGACATCACTGCAGTCAGCTCTGTAACATCACTGCACTCTGGTGACATCACTGCAGTCAGCTCTGTAACATCACTGCACTCTGGTGACATCCATGCACTCCGCTCTGTAACATCTATGCACTCCAATGACATCACTGTAGTCAGCTCTGTAACACCACTGCACTCTGGTGACATCACTGCAGTCAGCTCTGTAACATCACTGCACTCCGGTGACATCACTGCAGTCAGCTCTGTAATATCACTGCACTCTGGTGACATCACTGCAGTCAGCTCTGTAACATCACTGCACTCTGGTGACATCCCTGCACTCCGCTCTGTAACATCACTGCACTCTGGTGACATCACTGCAGTCAGCTCTGTAACATCACTGCACTCTGGTGACATCACTACAGTCAGCTCTGTAACATCACTGCACTCTGGTGACATCACTGCAGTCAGCTCTGAACATCACTGCACTCTGGTGACATCACTGCAGTCAGCTCTATAACATCACTGCACTCAGGTGACATCACTGCATTCAGCTCTGTAACATCACTGCACTCTGGTGACATCACTACAGTCAGCTCTGTAACATCACTGCACTCTGGTGACATCACTGTAGTCAGCTCTGTAACATCACTGTACTCTGGTGACATCACTGCAGTCAGCTCTGTAACATCACTGCACTCTGGTGACATCACTGCTGTCAGCTGTGTAACATCACTGCACTCCGGTGACATCACTGCAGTCAGCTCTGAACATCACTGCGCTCTGGTGACATCACTACAGTCAGCTCTGAACATCACTGCACTCTGGTGACATCACTGCAGTCAGCTCTGAACATCACTGCACTCTGGTGACATCACTACAGTCAGCTCTGAACATCACTGCACTCTGGTGACATCATTGCAGTCAGCTCTGAACATCACTGCACTCTGGTGACATCACTACAGTCAGCTCTGAACATCACTGCACTCTGGTGACATCACCACAGTCAGCTCTGTAACATCACTGCACTCTGGTGACATCACTGCAGTCAGCTCTGTAACATCACTGCACTCTGGTGACATCCCTGCACTCCGCTCTGTAACATCTATGCACTCCAATGACATCACTGTAGTCAGCTCTGTAACATCACTGCACTCTGGTGACATCACTGCAGTCAGCTCTGTAACATCACTGCACTCTGGTGACATCACTGCTGTCAGCTGTGTAACATCACTGCAGTTCGGTGACATCACTGCAGTCAGCTCTGTAATATCACTGCACTCTGGTGACATCACTACAGTCAGCTCTGTAACATCACTGCACTCTGGTGACATCACTGCTGTCAGCTGTGTAACATCACTGCAGTTCGGTGACATCACTGCAGTCAGCTCTGTAATATCACTGCACTCTGGTGACATCACTGCAGTCAGCTCTGTAACATCACTGCACTCTGGTGACATCCCTGCATTCCGCTCTGTAACATCACTACACTCTGGTGACATCACTGCAGTCAGCTCTGTAACATCACTGCACTCCGGTGACATCACTGCAGTCAGCTCTGTAACATCACTGCACTCTGGTGATATCACTGCTGTCAGCTGTGTAACATCACTGCACTTCGGTGACATCACTGCAGTCAGCTCTGTAACATCACTGCACTCTGGTGACATCACTGCAGTCAGCTCTGAACATCACTGCACTCTGGTGACATCACTACAGTCAGCTCTGAACATCACTGCACTCTGGTGACATCACCACAGTCAGCTCTGTAACATCACTGCACTCTGGTGACATCACTGCAGTCAGCTCTGTAACATCACTGCACTCTGGTGACATCCCTGCACTCCGCTCTGTAACATCTATGCACTCCAATGACATCACTGTAGTCAGCTCTGTAACATCACTGCACTCTGGTGACATCACTGCAGTCAGCTTTGAACATCACTGCACTCCGGTGACATCACTGCAGTCAGCTCTGTAACATCACTGCACTCTGGTGATATCACTGCTGTCAGCTGTGTAACATCACTGCACTTCGGTGACATCACTGCAGTCAGCTCTGTAACATCACTGCACTCTGGTGACATCACTGCAGTCAGCTCTGAACATCACTGCACTCCGGTGACATCACTGCAGTCAGCTCTATAACATCACTGCACTCCGGTGACATCACTGCAGTCAGCTCTGTAACATCACTGCACTCTGGTGACATCACTACAGTCAGCTCTGTAACATCACTGCACTCTGGTGACGTCACTGCAGTCAGCTCTATAACATCACTGCACTCCGGTGACATCACTGCAGTCAGCTCTGTAACATCACTGCACTCTGGTGACATCACTACAGTCAGCTCTGTAACATCACTGCACTCTGGTGACATCACTGCTGTCAGCTGTGTAACATCACTGCACTTCGGTGACATCACTGCAGTCAGCTCTAACATCACTGCACTCTGGTGACATCACTGCTGTCAGCTGTGTAACATCACTGCAGTTCGGTGACATCACTGCAGTCAGCTCTGTAATATCACTGCACTCTGGTGACATCACTGCAGTCAGCTCTGTAACATCACTGCACTCTGGTGACATCCCTGCATTCCGCTCTGTAACATCACTACACTCTGGTGACATCACTGCAGTCAGCTCTGTAACATCACTGCACTCAGGTGACATCACTGCAGTCAGCTCTGTAACATCACTGCACTCTGGTGACATCCCTGCACTCCGCTCTGTAACATCACTGCACTCTGGTGACATCACTGTAGTCAGCTCTGTAACATCACTGCACTCAGGTGACATCACTGCAGTCAGCTCTGTAACATCACTGCACTCTGGTAACATCACTGCACTCCGGTGACATCACTACAGTCAGCTCTGTAACATCACTGCACTCCGGTGACATCACTGCAGTCAGCTCTGTAGCATCACTGCACTCTGGTGACATCACTGCAGTCAGCTCTGTAACATCACTGCACTCTGGTGACATCACTGCAGTCAGCTCTGTAACATCACTGCACTCTGGTGACATCCCTGCACTCCGCTCTGTAACATCTATGCACTCCAATGACATCACTGTAGTCAGCTCTGTAACATCACTGCACTCTGGTGACATCACTGCAGTCAGCTCTGTAACATCACTGCACTCTGGTGACATCACTGCAGTCAGCTCTGTAACATCACTGCACTCTGGTGACATCCCTGCACTCCGCTCTGTAACATCTATGCACTCCAATGACATCACTGTAGTCAGCTCTGTAACATCACTGCACTCTGGTGTCATCACTGAAGTCAGCTCTGTAACATCACTGCACTCCGGTGACATCACTGCAGTCAGCTCTGTAACATCACTGCACTCTGGTGACATCACTGCTGTCAGCTGTGTAACATCACTGCACTCCGGTGACATCACTGCAGTCAGCTCTGTAACATCACTGCACTCTGGTGACATCACTACAGTCAGCTCTGTAACATCACTGCACTCTGGTGATGTCACTGCAGTCAGCTCTATAACATCACTGCACTCCGGTGACATCACTGCAGTCAGCTCTGTAACATCACTGCACTCTGGTGACATCACTACAGTCAGCTCTGTAACATCACTGCACTCTGGTGACATCACTGCTGTCAGCTGTGTAACATCACTGCACTTCGGTGACATCACTGCAGTCAGCTCTGTAACATCACTGCACTCTGGTGACATCACTGCTGTCAGCTGTGTAACATCACTGCAGTTCGGTGACATCACTGCAGTCAGCTCTGTAATATCACTGCACTCTGGTGACATCACTGCAGTCAGCTCTGTAACATCACTGCACTCTGGTGACATCCCTGCATTCCGCTCTGTAACATCACTACACTCTGGTGACATCACTGCAGTCAGCTCTGTAACATCACTGCACTCAGGTGACATCACTGCAGTCAGCTCTGTAACATCACTGCACTCTGGTGACATCCCTGCACTCCGCTCTGTAACATCACTGCACTCTGGTGACATCACTGTAGTCAGCTCTGTAACATCACTGCACTCAGGTGACATCACTGCAGTCAGCTCTGTAACATCACTGCACTCTGGTAACATCACTGCACTCCGGTGACATCACTGCAGTCAGCTCTGTAACATCACTGCACTCCGGTGACATCACTGCAGTCAGCTCTGTAGCATCACTGCACTCTGGTGACATCACTGCAGTCAGCTCTGTAACATCACTGCACTCTGGTGACATCACTGCAGTCAGCTCTGTAACATCACTGCACTCTGGTGACATCCCTGCACTCCGCTCTGTAACATCTATGCACTCCAATGACATCACTGTAGTCAGCTCTGTAACATCACTGCACTCTGGTGACATCACTGCAGTCAGCTCTGTAACATCACTGCACTCTGGTGACATCACTGCAGTCAGCTCTGTAACATCACTGCACTCTGGTGACATCCCTGCACTCCACTCTGTAACATCTATGCACTCCAATGACATCACTGTAGTCAGCTCTGTAACATCACTGCACTCTGGTGACATCACTGCAGTCAGCTCTGTAACATCACTGCACTCCGGTGACATCACTGCAGTCAGCTCTGTAACATCACTGCACTCTGGTGACATCACTGCTGTCAGCTGTGTAACATCACTGCACTCCGGTGACATCACTAGAGTCAGCTCTGTAACATCACTGCACTCTGGTGACATCACTGCAGTCAGCTCTGTAACATCACTGCACTCTGGTGACATCACTGCAGTCAGCTCTGTAACATCACTGTACTCTGGTGACATCACTACAGTCAGCTCTGTAACATCACTGCACTCTGGTGACATCACTGCTGTCAGCTATGTAACATCACTGCACTCCGGTGACATCACTGCAGTCAGCTCTGTAACATCACTGCACTCTGGTGACATCACTACAGTCAGCTCTGTAACATCACTGCACTCTGGTGACATCACTGCAGTCAGCTCTGAACATCACTGCACTCCGGTGACATCACTGCAGTCAGCTCTATAACATCACTGCACTCCGGTGACATCACTGCAGTCAGCTCTGTAACATAACTGCACTCTGGTGACATCACTACAGTCAGCTCTGTAACATCACTGCACTCTGGTGACGTCACTGCAGTCAGCTCTATAACATCACTGCACTCCGGTGACATCACTGCAGTCAGCTCTGTAACATCACTGCACTCTGGTGACATCCCTGCATTCCGCTCTGTAACATCACTACACTCTGGTGACATCACTGCAGTCAGCTCTGTAACATCACTGCACTCAGGTGACATCACTGCAGTCAGCTCTGTAACATCACTGCACTCTGGTGACATCACTGCAGTCAGCTCTGTAACATCACTGCACTCTGGTGACATCACTGTAGTCAGCTCTGTAACATCACTGCACTCAGGTGACATCACTGCAGTCAGCTCTGTAACATCACTGCACTCTGGTAACATCACTGCACTCCGGTGACATCACTGCAGTCAGCTCTGTAACATCACTGCACTCCGGTGACATCACTGCAGTCAGCTCTGTAGCATCACTGCACTCTGGTGACATCACTGCAGTCAGCTCTGTAACATCACTGCACTCTGGTGACATCACTGCAGTCAGCTCTGTAACATCACTGCACTCTGGTGACATCCATGCACTCCGCTCTGTAACATCTATGCACTCCAATGACATCACTGTAGTCAGCTCTGTAACACCACTGCACTCTGGTGACATCACTGCAGTCAGCTCTGTAACATCACTGCACTCCGGTGACATCACTGCAGTCAGCTCTGTAACATCACTGCACTCTGGTGACATCACTGCTGTCAGCTGTGTAACATCACTGCACTCCGGTGACATCACTGCAGTCAGCTCTGTAACATCACTGCACTCTGGTGACATCACTATAGTCAGCTCTGTAACATCACTGCACTCTGGTGACGTCACTGCAGTCAGCTCTATAACATCACTGCACTCCGGTGACATCACTGCAGTCAGCTCTGTAACATCACTGCACTCTGGTGACATCACTACAGTCAGCTCTGTAACATCACTGCACTCTGGTGACATCACTGCTGTCAGCTGTGTAACATCACTGCACTTCGGTGACATCACTGCAGTCAGCTCTGTAACATCACTGCACTCTGGTGACATCACTGCTGTCAGCTGTGTAACATCACTGCAGTTCGGTGACATCACTGCAGTCAGCTCTGTAATATCACTGCACTCTGGTGACATCACTGCAGTCAGCTCTGTAACATCACTGCACTCTGGTGACATCCCTGCATTCCGCTCTGTAACATCACTACACTCTGGTGACATCACTGCAGTCAGCTCTGTAACATCACTGCACTCAGGTGACATCACTGCAGTCAGCTCTGTAACATCACTGCACTCTGGTGACATCCCTGCACTCCGCTCTGTAACATCACTGCACTCTGGTGACATCACTGTAGTCAGCTCTGTAACATCACTGCACTCAGGTGACATCACTGCAGTCAGCTCTGTAACATCACTGCACTCTGGTAACATCACTGCACTCCGGTGACATCACTGCAGTCAGCTCTGTAACATCACTGCACTCCGGTGACATCACTGCAGTCAGCTCTGTAGCATCACTGCACTCTGGTGACATCACTGCAGTCAGCTCTGTAACATCACTGCACTCTGGTGACATCACTGCAGTCAGCTCTGTAACATCACTGCACTCTGGTGACATCCCTGCACTCCGCTCTGTAACATCTATGCACTCCAATGACATCACTGTAGTCAGCTCTGTAACATCACTGCACTCTGGTGACATCACTGCAGTCAGCTCTGTAACATCACTGCACTCTGGTGACATCACTGCAGTCAGCTCTGTAACATCACTGCACTCTGGTGACATCCCTGCACTCCGCTCTGTAACATCTATGCACTCCAATGACATCACTGTAGTCAGCTCTGTAACATCACTGCACTCTGGTGACATCACTGCAGTCAGCTCTGTAACATCACTGCACTCCGGTGACATCACTGCAGTCAGCTCTGTAACATCACTGCACTCTGGTGACATCACTGCTGTCAGCTGTGTAACATCACTGCACTCCGGTGACATCACTAGAGTCAGCTCTGTAACATCACTGCACTCTGGTGACATCACTGCAGTCAGCTCTGTAACATCACTGCACTCTGGTGACATCACTGCAGTCAGCTCTGTAACATCACTGTACTCTGGTGACATCACTACAGTCAGCTCTGTAACATCACTGCACTCTGGTGACATCACTGCTGTCAGCTATGTAACATCACTGCACTCCGGTGACATCACTGCAGTCAGCTCTGTAACATCACTGCACTCTGGTGACATCACTACAGTCAGCTCTGTAACATCACTGCACTCTGGTGACATCACTGTAGTCAGCTCTGAACATCACTGCACTCTGGTGACATCACTACAGTCAGCTCTGAACATCACTGCACTCTGGTGACATCATTGCAGTCAGCTCTGAACATCACTGCACTCTGGTGACATCATTGCAGTCAGCTCTGAACATCACTGCACTCTGGTGACATCACTGCTGTCAGCTCTGAACATCACTGCACTCTGGTGACATCACCACAGTCAGCTCTGTAACATCACTGCACTCTGGTGACATCACTGCAGTCAGCTCTGTAACATCACTGCACTCTGGTGACATCCCTGCACTCCGCTCTGTAACATCTATGCACTCCAATGACATCACTGTAGTCAGCTCTGTAACATCACTGCACTCTGGTGACATCACTGCAGTCAGCTCTGTAACATCACTGCACTCAGGTGACATCACTGCAGTCAGCTCTGTAACATCACTGCACTCTGGTGACATCCCTGCACTCCGCTCTGTAACATCACTGCACTCTGGTGACATCACTGCAGTCAGCTCTGTAACATCACTGCACTCAGGTGACATCACTGCAGTCAGCTCTGTAACATCACTGCACTCTGGTAACATCACTGCACTCCGGTGACATCACTGCAGTCAGCTCTGTAACATCACTGCACTCCGGTGACATCACTGCAGTCAGCTCTGTAACATCACTGCACTCCGGTGACATCACTGCAGTCAGCTCTGTAACATCACTGCACTCTGGTGACATCACTGCAGTCAGCTCTGTAACATCACTGCAGTCAGCTCTGTAACATCACTGCACTCTGGTGACATCACTGCAGTCAGCTCTGTAACATCACTGCACTCTGGTGACATCACTGCTGTCAGCTCTGTAACATCACTGCACTCTGGTGACCTCACTGCACTCCACTCTGTAACATCACTGCACTCCAATGACATCACTGCACTCGGCTCTGTAACATCACTGCACTCTGGTGACATCACTGCAGTCAGCTCTGTAACATCACTGCACTCTGGTGGCATCACTGCAGTCAGCTCTGTAACATCACTGCACTCCGGTGACATCACTGCAGTCAGCTCTGTAATATCACTGCACTCTGGTGACATCACTGCTGTCAGCTGTGTAACATCACTGCACTCCGGTGACATCACTACAGTCAGCTCTGTAACATCACTGCACTCTGGTGACATCACTGCAGTCAGCTCTGTAACATCACTGCACTCTCGTGACATCACTGCAGTCAGCTCTGTAACATCACTGTACTCTGGTGACATCACTACAGTCAGCTCTGTAACATCACTGCACTCTGGTGACATCACTGCTGTCAGCTATGTAACATCACTGCACTCCGGTGACATCACTGCAGTCAGCTCTGTAACATCACTGCACTCTGGTGACATCACTACAGTCAGCTCTGTAACATCACTGCACTCTGGTGACATCACTGCAGTCAGCTCTGAACATCACTGCACTCTGGTGACATCACTACAGTCAGCTCTGAACATCACTGCACTCTGGTGACATCATTGCAGTCAGCTCTGAACATCACTGCACTCTGGTGACATCATTGCAGTCAGCTCTGAACATCACTGCACTCTGGTGACATCACTGCTGTCAGCTCTGAACATCACTGCACTCTGGTGACATCACTACAGTCAGCTCTGAACATCACTGCACTCTGGTGACATCACCACAGTCAGCTCTGTAACATCACTGCACTCTGGTGACATCACTGCAGTCAGCTCTGTAACATCACTGCACTCTGGTGACATCCCTGCACTCCGCTCTGTAACATCTATGCACTCCAATGACATCACTGTAGTCAGCTCTGTAACATCACTGCACTCTGGTGACATCACTGCAGTCAGCTCTGTAATATCACTGCACTCAGGTGACATCACTGCAGTCAGCTCTGTAACATCACTGCACTCTGGTGACATCACTGCAGTCAGCTCTGTAACATCACTGCACTCCGGTGACATCACTGCACTCAGCTCTGTAACATCACTGCACTCTGGTGACATCACTGCAGTCAGCTCTGTAACATCACTGCACTCTGGTGACATCCCTGCACTCCGCTCTGTAACATCTATGCACTCCAATGACATCACTGTAGTCAGCTCTGTAACATCACTGCACTCTGGTGACATCACTGCAGTCAGCTCTGTAACATCACTGCACTCTGGTGACATCACTGCAGTCAGCTCTGTAACATCACTGCACTCTGGTGACATCCCTGCACTCCGCTCTGTAACATCTATGCACTCCAATGACATCACTGTAGTCAGCTCTGTAACATCACTGCACTCTGGTGACATCACTGCAGTCAGCTCTGTAACATCACTGCACTCCGGTGACATCACTGCAGTCAGCTCTGTAACATCACTGCACTCTGGTGACATCACTGCTGTCAGCTGTGTAACATCACTGCACTCCGGTGACATCACTAGAGTCAGCTCTGTAACATCACTGCACTCTGGTGACATCACTGCAGTCAGCTCTGTAACATCACTGCACTCTGGTGACATCACTGCAGTCAGCTCTGTAACATCACTGTACTCTGGTGACATCACTACAGTCAGCTCTGTAACATCACTGCACTCTGGTGACATCACTGCTGTCAGCTATGTAACATCACTGCACTCCGGTGACATCACTGCAGTCAGCTCTGTAACATCACTGCACTCTGGTGACATCACTACAGTCAGCTCTGTAACATCACTGCACTCTGGTGACATCACTGTAGTCAGCTCTGAACATCACTGCACTCTGGTGACATCACTACAGTCAGCTCTGAACATCACTGCACTCTGGTGACATCATTGCAGTCAGCTCTGAACATCACTGCACTCTGGTGACATCATTGCAGTCAGCTCTGAACATCACTGCACTCTGGTGACATCACCACAGTCAGCTCTGTAACATCACTGCACTCTGGTGACATCACTGCAGTCAGCTCTGTAACATCACTGCACTCTGGTGACATCCCTGCACTCCGCTCTGTAACATCTATGCACTCCAATGACATCACTGTAGTCAGCTCTGTAACATCACTGCACTCTGGTGACATCACTGCAGTCAGCTCTGTAACATCACTGCACTCAGGTGACATCACTGCAGTCAGCTCTGTAACATCACTGCACTCTGGTGACATCCCTGCACTCCGCTCTGTAACATCACTGCACTCTGGTGACATCACTGCAGTCAGCTCTGTAACATCACTGCACTCAGGTGACATCACTGCAGTCAGCTCTGTAACATCACTGCACTCTGGTAACATCACTGCACTCCGGTGACATCACTGCAGTCAGCTCTGTAACATCACTGCACTCCGGTGACATCACTGCAGTCAGCTCTGTAACATCACTGCACTCCGGTGACATCACTGCAGTCAGCTCTGTAACATCACTGCACTCTGGTGACATCACTGCAGTCAGCTCTGTAACATCACTGCAGTCAGCTCTGTAACATCACTGCACTCTGACATCACTGCAGTCAGCTCTGTAACATCACTGCACTCTGGTGACATCACTGCTGTCAGCTCTGTAACATCACTGCACTCTGGTGACCTCACTGCACTCCACTCTGTAACATCACTGCACTCCAATGACATCACTGCACTCGGCTCTGTAACATCACTGCACTCTGGTGACATCACTGCAGTCAGCTCTGTAACATCACTGCACTCTGGTGGCATCACTGCAGTCAGCTCTGTAACATCACTGCACTCCGGTGACATCACTGCAGTCAGCTCTGTAATATCACTGCACTCTGGTGACATCACTGCTGTCAGCTGTGTAACATCACTGCACTCCGGTGACATCACTACAGTCAGCTCTGTAACATCACTGCACTCTGGTGACATCACTGCAGTCAGCTCTGTAACATCACTGCACTCTCGTGACATCACTGCAGTCAGCTCTGTAACATCACTGTACTCTGGTGACATCACTACAGTCAGCTCTGTAACATCACTGCACTCTGGTGACATCACTGCTGTCAGCTATGTAACATCACTGCACTCCGGTGACATCACTGCAGTCAGCTCTGTAACATCACTGCACTCTGGTGACATCACTACAGTCAGCTCTGTAACATCACTGCACTCTGGTGACATCACTGCAGTCAGCTCTGAACATCACTGCACTCTGGTGACATCACTACAGTCAGCTCTGAACATCACTGCACTCTGGTGACATCATTGCAGTCAGCTCTGAACATCACTGCACTCTGGTGACATCATTGCAGTCAGCTCTGAACATCACTGCACTCTGGTGACATCACTGCTGTCAGCTCTGAACATCACTGCACTCTGGTGACATCACTACAGTCAGCTCTGAACATCACTGCACTCTGGTGACATCACCACAGTCAGCTCTGTAACATCACTGCACTCTGGTGACATCACTGCAGTCAGCTCTGTAACATCACTGCACTCTGGTGACATCCCTGCACTCCGCTCTGTAACATCTATGCACTCCAATGACATCACTGTAGTCAGCTCTGTAACATCACTGCACTCTGGTGACATCACTGCAGTCAGCTCTGTAATATCACTGCACTCAGGTGACATCACTGCAGTCAGCTCTGTAACATCACTGCACTCTGGTGACATCACTGCAGTCAGCTCTGTAACATCACTGCACTCCGGTGACATCACTGCACTCAGCTCTGTAACATCACTGCACTCTGGTGACATCACTGCAGTCAGCTCTGTAACATCACTGCACTCTGGTGACATCCCTGCACTCCGCTCTGTAACATCTATGCACTCCAATGACATCACTGTAGTCAGCTCTGTAACATCACTGCACTCTGGTGACATCACTGCAGTCAGCTCTGCAACATCACTGCACTCAGGTGACATCACTGCAGTCAGCTCTGTAACATCACTGCACTCTGGTGACATCACTGCAGTCAGCTCTGTAACATCACTGCACTCCGGTGACATCACTGCAGTCAGCTCTGTAACATCACTGCACTCAGGTGACATCACTGCAGTCAGCTCTGTAATATCACTGCACTCCAGTGACATCACTGCCGTCAGCTCTGTAACATCACTGCACTCTGGTGACATCACTGCAGTCAGCTCTGAACATCACTGCACTCCGGTGACATCACTGCAGTCAGCTCTGTAACATCACTGCACTCTGGTGACATCACTGCAGTCAGCTCTGTAACATCACTGCACTCCGGTGACATCACTGCAGTCAGCTCTGTAACATCACTGCACTCTGGTGACATCACTGCAGTCAGCTCTGTAACATCACTGCACTCTGGTGACAGCACTGCAGTCAGCTCTGTAACATCACTGCACTCTGGTGACATCACTGCAGTCAGCTCTGTAACATCACTGCACTCTGGTGACATCACTGCAGTCAGCTCTGTAACATCACTGCACTCCGGTGACATCACTGCAGTCAGCTCTGTAACATCACTGCACTCTGGTGACATCACTGCAGTCAGCCCTGTAACATCACTGCACTCTGGTGACATCACTGCACTCCGCTCTGTAACATCACTGCACTCTGGTGACATCACTGCAGTCAGCTCTGTACATCACTGCACTCTGGTGACATCACTGCAGTCAGCTCTGTAACATCACTGCACTCTGGTGACATCACTGCAGTCAGCTCTGTAACATCACTGCACTCTGGTGACATCACTGCTGTCAGCTCTGTAACATCACTGCACTCAGGTGACATCACTGCTGTCAGCTCTGTAACATCACTGCACTCTGGTGACATCACAACAGTCAGCTCTGTAACATCACTGTACTCCGGTAACGTCACTGCAGTCAGCTCTGTAACATCACTGCACTCTGGTGACATCCCTGCACTCCGCTCTGTAACATCACTGCACTCTGGTGACATCACAACAGTCAGCTCTATAACATCACTGCACTCTGGTGACATTACTGCTGTCAGCTCTGTAACATCACTGCACTCTGGTGACATCACTGCAGTCAGCTCTGTAACATCACTGTACTCCGGTAACGTCACTGCACTCCGCTCGGTGATATCGCCACATCTGACATAGCTAGATGCAGAACGAGTCATAGTTTTTCTTGGTAGTATTTTCAGATATATGTATGGTTTGATCCCGTAAAAAAAAATTCGGTTCTGGTTCGTAATTGATCCTGGTTATCTGGCCGGACGCCGGTCCCCATATAAGTCTAAGGGGACCAGAATCTGGTGATTAAAAATGGTGGTAGAAGAGATAGGAGCAGGTACACTATACTTACCCAGGCTGTGGCATGTCTGTGACACTGCTCCCGCGGCCTCTCATTCACTTCCGGGGCCGTTCATTTACCATCATTGCATATGCACGGCTTTCCCTGCCCACCGGCGTCTGTGATTGGTTGCAGTCAGACAGCGCCCCCAGCCCGTGTGCTGCCTGTCTGAAGCTTCCAATCACAAACCCGGTCTGCGTTTCTATAGCGTACAGTAAATATAAATAAGTAAAAAAAAAAATTGGAGTGTGGTCCCCCCATATTATGATACCCAGCACAGATAAAGCCATGGCTACAGGCTGCAGCCACCAACTGTGCATCAAAATAGGAGGAACTGCATGTGGCTGTTTTTTTTTGTTTTTTATTTTAGTCATGTCAATAAATGATTTAAAAGACAAGCGTGCGGTATCCCCCCCCCCCCCCCCCCCCCCAATTTTGATACCTAGCCAAGATAAAGCTGATAGCTGGGGGCTGGTATTCTCAGGCTGGGGAAACCCATGGTTTTTGGGCCGCCCCCAGCCTAAAAATAGCAAACTGCAACCGGCCAAGATTGTCACATCCAATAGTTGCGACAGTCCCGGAACTTTACCTGGCTCTTCTCGATTGTCCTGGTGCGGTGCCACTAAGCCCTACATTAGTAATGGAGACATCTATGAAATCCTCCCCATTACTAATCTGTAAGTGAAAGTAAATTAACCCAAACACTGAAAAAATCCTTTATTATTACTGGGTTTTATCCTCTTCGCTTTCATCAGGAACCAGAGAAGAACCGAGGAGGACGTCCATCACCTTAGACTCCTTCCTTCACGTCCAACAACTTCGGAAAAAGCAACTGAAACATTTCTGTAACAGATTTCCACAATTGCGCAGCATGAACACATCGGGCTCCGCAGAACATCTTCTGTCCAGTATGACCTTGAGCCACAAGCTCATGACGCTTTACTGTAAACCAGCAGATGTGACCATTGATGGGTGGGAAGAGCTGGTACAAGCCATGGAAAGAAGATCTGATGTTACACTAAGGAACCCTCTACCTGTGGATGACTCCGTTCCTGATGACTTGTCCAAGTTCAACCCGACAATGTTCACCCAAGTGCTGCGGACTTACTCCAAGGTTCTGTTTGTTGGGGATCCATTTGAAAGGTTGGTGTCTATGTACATGCAGGGCAACGCCGGGGAGATCTCCTTCGAAGAGTTCATTGAGGACATTCTCCTGATGGAGACCGGAGAGGGCGGTGTCTCATCCAGCTCCGTCATCACTTTGTGTTACCCGTGTTTTGTCCATTATGACTACATAGTGATGGTCGACTTCCTTCGTGCCGAACTCCCTCATCTACTCAGAAGAATCGGTTTACCAGATCTGGTGGAGCCACCGCCGTCCATAGATCGGCAGATCAGGGTGACTTCACGGTGGCTCTCCAATAACTTGTTCCGTCGGCTCGGCAGGCAGCAGTCTCTGCAGCTTTCTCGTCTCTTCTCTTGGGACTTTGCCGCTTTCCCATTGCACAACAGCTTACTTGGAAAAAGGACATTGGCCAAAAATGTGTCCTGATCGTAATCTGGATTATTTTTTTTTTTTTTTCAGATTAAATTTTATGTTAAATTTTAACCATTTATTTTCTTTAAAAGGGATTTGAAAAACTCGGCTTTATTTAAAAAACCGCACCACCTCTGACCATGAGTTGTGTCTGGTATTGCAACTCAGCCTCATTGACGTATACTGCAATACCAGGCACAACCCATGGTCAGGGGTGGCGCTGTTTCTGAATGAAAGCAACCATATTTTTCTAATCCTGGATAACCGCTTTAATTACCTTTTAGACTTTCACAAGTAATTTCTAACTCAACCAACAAAAATTGTCCATTGACATCCAAAGAAGACAACCATGGTGTCATGGTTCTGATCCGTGGTACTCTGCTCTCCATCAAAGTCGGTGTTCTGTTTTGTATTTTGCGTTGGTGGACGGATGATTTTCCGTCCTCAGTTCCTGTGCTGGTGTTGGGAGGGGCCTTGTTCTGCTTCATTAGGGAGCCACCTCACCCGAAACGCCGCCAGTCGTAGTTTCTGCCTTCAGTAAGTGCTCTGGCTCCCGTTTTTGATTTGATCTTGTCCTCCTACCCTGGACCTTTTGTTACCCCCTCTCCTTCCGTGTCCTTGACTCTGACGTTGTTTCCACGGCTCCTGACCTCCGTCTTTTACCCCGACCTTTGCTCCGCTTTTCCCCAGTGTACCTTACGTGACTTCCTTGCTTCTGACCTCCGACTTGTACCCTAACCTCAGGTCCGCTTTTCCCCAGTATACCTTACGTGACTTCCTTGCTTCTGACCTCCGACTTGTACCCTAACCTCAGGTCCGCTTTTGCCCAGTATACCTTACGTGACTTCCTTGCTTCTGACCTCCGACTTGTACCCTAACCTCAGGTCCGCTTTTGCCCAGTATACCTTACGTGACTTCCTGGCTTCTGACCTCCGACTTGTACCCTGACCTCACCTCCACTTCCCCCCTATGTACCTTTATATGACTTCCTGGCTTCTGACCTCCGGCTTGTGCGCTGATTTCGGCTTTGCTTCATCCCTGTGTTCCATATGTTACCTCCTGGCTCCTGACCTCCGGTTTGTTTGACTTACCTTTCATTAGTTGCTTCTGGTAACACGTAGTGGTAGTTCGTCACACATGCGTTCTTTAATACTTATTGATATCACTAGGGGTGCGTTTACTTTTGCAACCCATTTTTATTGCTCCATTGTGTCTCAAATGAAAAATGACTGCATCTTGCAAATAGGAATTTTTCTGTTTTTTAATAAAACCTCTCTCGTCTTGTGTACACAGCTTTTGTGCAGACCTATGTGTCGCTGTGGTCCCTTATCTCCTCTGCTAGTGTATAGATTAGTTACAGAGGTGCCTGAGTAACATTTGGCTTCAGTATCGGACTACACACAGTTTGTAATTGGTTTTTAGTCTGTAACCACTGAAACACATGGGTGTGTATAGGAGCTGTATACACAAATCGGTAAAAATAATTCCTAATCTATACTATTTGCAAAATTGCATCACTTTTTGAATATTACGGATACATTGTTGCAATAAAACAATGGTTTCTGGTGCAATGGTGAATGCACTAATAAATCCATATGCAGTGAGCTCCCCCTTGTGGTGACTGCAGATAGATGCAGCCATGATGTAATGAAAAAGAAGAAAAAATATCCAGCTTCCAGAATAATAGTAAAACTGCTGCAATTTTATTTAGGACGTGATAAATGACACAATGACAAAAATAGGGAGCCCATATGTGGCATAAGGCTACGCGTTTCGAACGCTGCCTGCGTTCTTTGTCAAGCCTAGATGTAATGCCATGATGTAATGCTCGAGCTGTCACTCAAGATTGGACAGTCAGTGTCAGTGCACAATCTGCCCTTCTTCAGTCCATTGCTGATACAGAGGCACCACTGGCACTCACGATAGGTTGGCGTCAGCACTGACAACCCTAGGTGAGATGCCAGGGCCACTGGGCTTGAGGGGGGTATAGCGGGGTCCACATATGCCCAGAGCATAGAAGAGCTCATCAGCGCCATCTAATACCATCACATCAGAAATGTCTGAGCGTGTGAATCACAGCAATGGGCACTTTACATGAATACTGTACATTGCACAGGTTTCTGACGTAAGATGGAAGCCATGACATAAAGTATAATAAGACAAAAATAAAGGCCATTCAAAATCTTCAAGTCTGAAAATGCAGAAATAGCATTTCAGGACTCCGAAAATCTTAATAGGAAATGTAAAAAAAAAAAAATAAATCAAGCTAGTAAAATTAGCTATTGAAAAACTAATCAACAAAATTAAAATAAATCCCTCCAAAATGTATAAATATATCAATGCCAAAAAGAAAAAATATAGATGTATTGACCCCTTAAAAGATAATAAGATAATTATACAGGACAAAGAAAAGGCTGAGATATTAAACAGGCCCTTTTCAGACATCTTCACCAATGAACTGACTTGCTCCAGGGATCATTCAACAAGGCAAAAAGCAAAGTTTGCCACTAGATATCGCTACTTTAACACAATAAGAAGTACTCCTGTGTCTGAGTAAATTTAACATTGACAAATCCCCCTGGCCAAATGGCATTCATCCATGGATATTGAGGGAATTGAGCTCAGTAATTGATAAACTGCTGTATCTTATCTTCTTAGACTCTCTTGGAACAGGGTTGGTGCCTCAGGATTAAAGGATTCCTGAAGTGGTACCAATATTTAATCAAGGCAAGAGGGTGGATCCAGGTAACTACCGTCCAGTAAGTCTGGCATCAGTGGTGAGCAAGGTTTTTGAGGGCATTTTAAGAGATGACATGTAATGATATATTAGAGAGATTAATATATTAACTGACAGACAGCATGGATTCATGAAAGATAAGTCGTGTCTAACCAATCTGTTGAGTTTCTAGAAGGAGGTAAGTACAAATCTGGTTGACGTCATTACAACAAATACATGACTTCTCATGCACCGGTGGCGAGACTGAGTGGTCATGTGATCGGAATTATGCAATGTGCATTCTTCCTGCCACATTCCAACTAGACGTGCACAGCCTTGCTACATTCACTTGTATTGAGGGAGGCCGCCACATCTAGTCAGATTGTGGCCAGGAGTGTGATCGTATACTTACGGTCACTTGTTCGCTCGGTGTCACAGTCTTCTGTGCTTGAAAATGTTTGACAGGCTCAGGCCACACACATTAGGGGTTAACTCTCTTTTCTGTTGAAGCAGCAGACTTCTCGGTTCCGCTCAGCTGTCTTCTGTTTACCGCTTCCATCTTGGATAAAAGCTCTCTGCTTTCTGCAGCGGGTGCTGGTTATTCAGTTCATTCTGATACTAGGCCTGGAGTGGTGAGGAGTCTGTTTTGCTGCTGTGGTTATTTTGTGCCGTGTTGTATACAAGTGTGTCGCCCAGAGCTATGGGGTACTCTGTCCCGGGCGGTGTACTGCTGGGGAGATGTCACTTGGTGGACGGTGCCCGGTTCCCTGACCCAGGGGACGCTTTTTAAAAGGGGTATATTTACAAGGGAGGTCAGGCGCAGGCATATGGTTGCCGAAGGAGTACGGTGGAGTACTCTCAGAACCATAGCACCGACGGGGTGCAGAGCCCTAGGTCAGGCAAACACTCCAAGCAGACCTGATAAAATCTGCACGGTGAGGGGACCATCCAGGACCTCACTGACCGTAAAGTCCAGGGCACCAGCAGTGACGGGAGAACCAGGGACCGGAACAGAGCACCGACCCTACAGGGTTTAAACTGCCGCTGTACGGACTGAAGACTGAAAGACGACCAGGAGGGGACCCCCAGACGCTCCAAGCCACGGGGACCCACCAACCAGAGACAGGTGCAGGGGAAAGAGGCCACCAGGTTACCACACCGGCACTGGGACTAAGGGGACCAGCGGTGAGGACCAGCCTGCTTCGGATAACCAGGCATAACAACGCCATGAGTAAAGAGACCAGTTACACTGCAACCCCTTGTGTGGCCTACCTTCTTTACGCGCCTAACTCCATCACCTACCCCCTGGGGCCTGGCCCTGCTTGTGGAGGGCCCAACATTCAGGCTGCCATTAACATCAGCCCCAGCAGTGTTAAACTGTGCAGCGGCGGCTCCATAGCTGCAACCCGCAAGTGGCGTCACAACAAAAACTTTATTATTAATCGCTTGTACATAACCCCTTTCAAGCGACCCCCAGGGTCACGGAACAGGGCAACGGCCACCCAGTGAACTGTCCTAGTAAATATACGGCCCAGGACCAAGTACCCCATAGCCCTGGGGTGAGACACATACGTGGCATAATACCCAGCCCACACCTTTTTCCTTTTTCTGGTCCAGTATGACCCAAGCTGCAGTTTTGGTCCATCCCACGCAAAAGAAAAAAGCACTGCTCTCCCAGCCAATGGGGAAAAGCAGTGAGTATGGATCAACGTGGGACCCCCCCATCGGATTACGCCGGACCTGGATTTGGGATTTGCCTGGGAAATAAATTGGTGAAAGAGGGTGTCTGTTGTCTTTATTTCTTTAATAATTTTCTCTTTTGATGTCTTTCAGGTTCGCTTTTGTGAATCGTCGTGGGACCTCGCTTTAAATTACGTTTTGTTTTTACATTTTTTTTTATAAATTTGTGAATGAGGGCTGTAGCCAGGGGGGGGTTTTGTCCAAATAAAATTTTATTTTTCTTTTGTTCAACGACTGGATTAGTAATGCGGGGGTATCTGTTAGACACCCACTCATTACTAATGCCATGCCTTGATGTCAGCTGGCAATTTACAGCTGACATCGACCCCATTTATTACCCCGTTCGCCACAATACCAGGGCAGTTGGAAGAGCCGAGGCGAAGCACCAGGACTGGTGCATCTAATGAGTACGCCACTTCTGAGGCTACTGTGGCTGGTTATTTTTTGGTTGAAGAGGGTCCAATAACCATGGACCTCCCCAGCCTGAAAATACCAGACCACAGCTGTCGGCTTTACCTTGGCTGGTGATTTAATTTGAGGGGACCCCACGTTTATTTTAAGTTATTGATTTAATTTTAACTACTTTAAAATAACAGTGAGGGATGCCCTCTGTTTTGGATTACCAGCCAAGGTAGAGCAGTCAGCGGTGTTCTGCAGGCTACAGCCGTCTGCTTCACCTTAGCTGGCTACAAAAATAGAGGAAACCTCACGTCGTTTTTTTGGCGGAAAATATTTAATTTAGAGCTAAAACCAAGGGTAAACACCCATAAGTGCCACATGAAAGGCATTAAAGGGTGCAAGATTACAAAATGCAGGGGAGTGGGACATTACAAGTATATACAGTACAGACCAAAAGTTTAGACACACCTCATCTCTAGAACAACTATTAAGAGGAGACTTTGTGCAGCAGGCCTTCATGGTAAAATAGCTGCTAGGAAATCACTGCTAAGGACAGGCAACAAGCAGAAGAAACTTGTTTGGGCTAAAGACTCTATATGCCTGGTTCCCACCGTGAAGCATGGAGGAGGAGGTGTGATGGTGTGGGGGGGCTTTGCTGGTGACACTGTTGGGGATCTATTCAAAATTGAAGGCATACAGAGCCAGCATGGCTACCACAGCATCTTGCAGCGGCGTGCTATTCCATCCGGTTTGTGTTTAGTTGGACCATCATTTATTTTTCAACAGGACAATGACCCCAAACACACCTCCAGACTGTGTAAGGGCTTTTTGACTAAAAAAGGAGAGTGATGGGGTGCTAAGCCAGATGACCTGGCCTCCACAGTCACCAGACCTGAACCCAATCGAGATGGTTTGGGGGTGAGCTGGACCGCAGAGTGAAGGCAAAAGGGCCAACAAGTGCTAAGCATCTCTGGGAACTCCTTCAAGACTGTTGGAAAATCATTTCCGGTGACTACCTCTTGAAGCTCATCAAGAGAACGCCAAGAGTGTGCAAAGCAGTAATCAAAGCAGAAGGTGGCTACTTTGAAGAACCTAGAATATAAGATATATTTTCAGTTGTTTCACACTTTTGTGTTAAGTATTTCATTCCACATGTGGTAATTCATAGTTTTGATGCCTTCAATCTGAATCTACAATTTTTAGAGTCATGAAAATAAAGAAAACTCTTTGAATGAGAAGGTGTGTCCAAACTTTTGGTCTGTACTGTATGTGTTTCTTATCTATCTATCTAGCTCTTGATTGTATGTAAAACACCATGTGGAAAACGCAGGTCAATGTTCGGTCCATGTGACGTCCGTGTGCCGCGCGTTTTTCTCACACTCATTGACTTGTATTGCCGCGGTACGAAGCCACTTGCAGTATACTGTGATTTGCCCCGCTCGCAGGAGATTTCAGAGATCAAAGTAGCAGATGTGCTCAGCTCTATTAATTAACATTGGTGCGAGTGCAATGCAATGTTTTCTCGCAGTGCACTCGCAGATTTTATACGCAGAGGTGACGGCACCCTTAATCTGTATATATACACTGCACAGTACCACTTCTACAGTGCCTTGCAAAAGTATTCAGCCCCTTTGAATTTTTCAACCTTTTCCCACATTTCAGGCTTCAAACATAAAGATAAAAATGTTAATGTTCTGGTGAAGAATCAAAAACAAGTGACACAATTGTGAACTAAAGGAAATTTATTGCTTATTTTAAACTTTTGTAAAAAATAAATGAAAATTGGGGCGTGCAATATTATTCATCCCCTGTAAGTTAATACTTTGTAGCGCCCCCTTTTGCTGTGATTACAGCTGCAGTCTCTTGGGGGATGTGTCTATCAGTTTTGCACATGGAGAGACTGAAATTCTCGCCCATTCTTCCTTTGTAAACAGCTGGAGCTGAGTGAGGTTGGATGGAGGCGTTTGTGAACAGCAGTTTTCAGCTCGTTCCACAGATTCTCGATTGGGTTCAGGTCTGGACTGTGAATTGGCCATTCTAACACCTGGATGCGTTTTATTTGTGAACCATTCCATTGTAGATTTTGCTTTATGTTTGGGATCATTGTCTTGTTGGAAGACAAATCTCCGTCCCAGTCTCAGGTCTTTTGCAGACTCCAACAGGTTTTCTTCAAGAATGGTCCTGTATTTGGCTCTATCCATCTTCCCATCAATTTTAACCATCTTCCCTGTCCCTGCTGAAGCAAAGCAGGCCCAAACCATGATGCTGCCACCACCATGTTTGACAGTGGGGATGGTATGTTCAGGGTGATGAGCTGTGTTGCTTTTACGCCAAACATATCGTTTGGCATTGTGCCCAAAAAGTTTGATTTTGGTTTCATCTGACCAGAGCACCTTCTTCCACGTTTGGTGTCTCCCAGGTGGCTTGTGGCAAACTTAAAACAACGCTTTTTATGGATATCTTTGAGAAATGGCTTTCTTCTTGCCACTCTTCCATAAAGGCCAGATTTGTGCAGTGTACGACTGATTGTTGTCCTATGGACAGACTCTCCCACCTCAGCTGTAGATCTCTGCAGATCATCCAGAGTGATCATGGGCCTCTTGGCTGCATCTCTGATCAGTCTTCTCCTTGTTTAAGATGAAATTTACAACAGTATCACGGACCTGCCTGTTGTGTTCCTTGGTCTTCATGATGCTCTTTGTGCTTTACACAGAACCCTGAGATTATCACAGAGCAGGGGTATTTATACGGAGACTTGATCACACACAGGGGCTTATATTTATCATCATCAGTCATTTAGGACAACATTGGATCATTCAGAGATCCTCAATCAACTTCTGGAGTGAGTTTGCTGCACTGAAAGTAAAGGGGATGAATAATATTGCACGCCCCAATTTTCAATTATTTATTTTTAAAAAAGTTTAAAATAAGCAATAAATATCGTTCACCTTCACAATTGTGTCCACTTATTGTTGATTCTTCACCATAACAATAACATTTTTATCTTGATGTTTGAAGCCTGAAATGTGGGAAAATGTTGCAAATTAAAGGGGGCTGAATACTTTCGCAAGGCACTGTATATTGGGTGTAATCATTAGTATCTGTGTTAGGTCCCCTTCATATGTCAGTGATTTCAGTATGTATGACGTCCGTTTTAATACCGGAGAGGGTCTGCGCACACATCAGTGTTTTCACAAGGACCGTATGTCTGTATGGAGCATACGTGTGTTCCGCACGGAGACATGTCCATTTTTGTCCAGTAGCACTGATGTGATCCATGTGACACGTACCGGAGAAAACACGTGTCTTTGAAATAAAATAATTTTCTATACTCGCCTGTCTTTGGCACTGCTGTCACTTGCGTCATGGCCCGCTCATTATGCTCATGAATATTCACTGCACCATGGACCCGGAAGCAGCAGCGCCAAAGAATCAGCATCGGGGACAGTAGCGCCGAGGACAGGTGAGTAAAAAGTTCCTGCTCTCCGTATGTTATCACAGTTAGCACACGGTGAAAACGTGTGCCAAAATCACAGCACACGGAGGGCCATACGCACCTTCAACAAAACCGTGCAAAGTACGATTGTTTTTCACACATGTGTATTTTTTATACGTACAGTACCACTTCTACTGTCCCCCTATCTTCTGGCTAAGGGATGACTTTCCGTTCACTGCAAAATGTTGGGACCCCACAATCCAGAGAACCAGAGCTTTGAAGAGCACCATGTAATTAGAGCCGTGGTCAATCAAACACACTGCTGTGGGGGCCGCAGGGATCTGTACTGGGAGCAGTGGGGGCCGCAGGGATCTGTACTGTGAGCAGTGGGGGCCGCAGGGATCTGTACTGTGAGCAGTGGGGGCCGCAGGGATCTGTACTGGGAGCAGTGGGGACCACAGGGATCTGCACTGGGAGCAGTGGGGGCCGCAGGGATCTGTACTGGAAGCAGTGGGGACCACAGGGATCTGCACTGGGAGCAGTGGGGACCGCAGGGATCTATACTGGGAGCAGTGAAGGCCGCAGAGATCTATACTGGGAGCAGATGGGACCACAGGGATCTGTACTGGGAGCAGTGGGGACCGCAGGGGTCTGTACTGGGAGCAGTGGGGACCGCAGGTGTCTGTACTGGGAGCAGTGGGGACCGCAGGGGTCTGTACTGGGAGCAGTGGGGACAGCAGGGATCTGTGCTAGGACTGATTCTTTCTAATCTCTTTATTAATGACCTTGTGGATGGGATTGATAGTAAAGTGTCAGTTTTTGCTGGCGACACCAAACTATGTAGGATATTAAAAATTGACCTTTATAATACAATATTACAAAATGATCTGGATAAGATGTCGGAATGGGCAGACACCAGGCAAATGAGATTTAATGTTGATAAATGTAAAGTAATGCACCTAGGACGGAGTAATCCTATAACTGCGTATACATTAAATGGAAGTAAACTCGGGACTACAGAACAGGGGAAGGACCCGGGGATTCTCATTACAAATAAGCTGAGCAGCAGCTCTCAATGTCAGGCAGCAGCTGCTAAAGCAAACAAGATTCTAGGGTGTATAAAAAGAGAGATTAGATCCCGGGATCCCAACGTATTGTTACCCCTCTATAAGTCACTTGTAAGGCCACATTTTAAAAAGAATATTCAGAAGTTAGAGTCAGTTCAAAAGGTGGGTAACTAGATTATTACAGGGATGGAGGCCGCCCGTATGATGAGTAATGGAGGCCGTCCGTATGATGAGAGGTGGAACAAGACGTCTCAGAGGAGATCTCATTTATATGTATAAATACATGTGTGGTCAATACAAAGGACTGGCACATGACTTATTTCTTCCAAAGACAATACTAAGGACCAGGGGGCATTCACTGCGAGTGGAAGAAAAGCGATTCCGACAGCTAAATAGGAAAGGGTTCTTTACAGTTAGAGCAGTCAGACTGTGGAATGCCGACCACAAGAGGAAGTAATGGCCGATACTATAACAGCCTTTACATCAGGGCTGGAGGATTTCCTCACTACACACAACATTGTGAGTTATACAGTTAGGTCCAGAAATCTTTGGACAGTGACACAATTTTGGCGAGTTGGGCTCTGCATGCCACCACATTGGATTTGAAATGAAATCTCTACAACAGAATTCAAGTGCAGATTGTAACGTTTAATTTGAAGGTTTGAACAAAAATATCTGATAGAAATTGTAGGAATTGTCACATTTCTTTACAAACACTCCACATTTTAGGAGGTCAAAAGTAATTGGACAAATAAACCAAACCCAAACAAAATATTTTTATTTTCAATATTTTGTTGCGAATCCTTTGGAGGCAATCACTGCCTTAAGTCTGGAACCCATGGACATCACCAAACGCTGGGTTTACCTCCTTCTTAATGCTTTGCAAGGCCTTTACAGCCGCAGCCTTCAGGTCTTGCTTGTTTGTGGGTCTTTCCGTCTTAAGTCTGGATTTGAGCAAGTGAAATGCATGCTCAATTGGGTTAAGATCTGGTGATTGACTTGGCCATTGCAGAATGTTCCACTTTTTTGCACTCATGAACTCCTGGGTAGCTTTGGCTGGATGCTTGGGGTCATTGTCCATCTGTACTATGAAGCGCCGTCCGATCAACTTTGCGGCATTTGGCTGAATCTGGGCTGAAAGTATATCCCGGTACACTTCAGAATTCATCCGGCTACTCTTGTCTGCTGTTATGTCATCAATAAACACAAGTGACCCAGTGCCATTGAAAGCCATGCATGCCCATGCCATCACGTTGCCTCCACCATGTTTTACAGAGGATGTGGTGTGCCTTGGATCATGTGCCGTTCCCTTTCTTCTCCAAACTTTTTTCTTCCCATCATTCTGGTACAGGTTGATCTTGGTCTCATCTGTCCATAGAATACTTTTCCAGAACTGAGCTGGCTTCATGAGGTGTTTTTCAGCAAATTTAACTCTGGCCTGTCTATTTTTGGAATTGATGAATGGTTTGCATCTAGATGTGAACCCTTTGTATTTACTTTCATGGAGTCTTCTCTTTACTGTTGACTTAGAGACAGATACACCTACTTCACTGAGAGTGTTCTGGACTTCAGTTGATGTTGTGAACGGGTTCTTCATCACCAGAGAAAGTATGCGGCGATCATCCACCACTGTTGTCATCCGTGGACGCCCAGGCCTTTTTGAGTTCCCAAGCTCACCAGTCAATTCCTTTTTTCTCAGAATGTACCCGACTGTTGATTTTGCTACTCCAAGCATGTCTGCTATCTCTCTGATGGATTTTTTCTTTTTTTCAGCCTCAGGATGTTCTGCTTCACCTCAATTGAGAGTTCCTTAGACCGCATTTTGTCTGGTCACAGCAACAGCTTCCAAATGCAAAACCACACACCTGTAATCAACCCCAGACCTTTTAACTACTTCATTGATTACAGGTTAACGAGGGAGACGCCTTCAGAGTTAATTGCAGCCCTTAGAGTCCCTTGTCCAATTACTTTTGGTTCCTTTAAAAAGAGGAGGCTATGCATTACACAGCTATGATTCCTAAACCCTTTCTCCGATTTGGATGTGAAAACTCTCATATTGCAGCTGGGAGTGTGCACTTTCAGCCCATATTATATATATATATAATTGTATTTCTGAACATGTTTTTGTAAACAGCTAAAATAACAAAACTTGTGTCACTGTCCAAATATTTCTGGACCTAACTGTAAATGAGTTAGTGACAAAATGTATAATTGGTGGAGGAAGGGTAAAGTATATGGACGGGGGCTTTTTTCAACCAATGTAAGTATGATTAGTTAATAACATCGTTACCAGTGCAACTACTAAACTGAGCTTTACACCTATCTGTAGTCACAATCTAGCAGCCTGTAGTCTTTTTCTTGTCAGCAGTATTGGCTATGTGCCCACGTTGCGTATTTGCATGCAGTTAAGCTGCGTATTGCACCGCAGCGTAACTGCATGCGTCCTACGTCCCCAGCACAATCTATGAAGATTGTGCATAATCCATGCGCACGTTGTGTTTTAGAACGCAGGGTTTTGCATGCTGCCAAATCGCTGCATTCTAAAAAGCAACATGTCACTTCTTTCGTGCGCTCTGCATGCTGTCTCCATTCTGTCTATAGGGAGAGGCAGCATGCAGAGCGCACCAATTCTGCAGTCACCAAAGTTTCAGAACGCCGCTTTTCGGCATGCAGTGACTTTACGCTGCGGTGTAGAACGCACTCACGTGGGCACATAGCCTTATTGTAAATGTTCAGAAGCCTCCTCAGACCCCAAAATATCTGTGTAGTAAATAGAGAACAGGGATTAGGGGAGAGGAGGGAGATGAAGCTGCAATTCTGTCCTTAGAACCATGGAGGAGGAGCCGCATAAAACTGCATGCTGTGGCGGGAAGAGGAGGACTGGGAGAAACCATATACATCAGTAAGCTGTGAAGGAGACAGACACCACTGACTGTGATGCCAGGATATTGCTGCATATAGATGCTTCTTAAATATCTGTGTTTTTATTGTTTAATGCCTGTGTGCTGCTTTCCTCTGTTATCAGCCACATATCCTGCTGTCTTACCCTCCCCCTCTCTTACAGATGCCCAGCTTAGCTGTGCACAGCCCCGGCCGTCTCTGTCCCCTCACTACGGCTTCGGTGGGGTCTACACTATATTTAATGCAATGTTTGCTCTATGGTGGCCTGAGAGGAACAAACTAGAAAAAAAAATCAGCAACATCAACGTGTTTGATTTGTCCGAAGACACTGAATAATGATAACAGAATTGTATTATTTTTATAACATTAAACCAAATTATTATTTATTTTCTCACATAACATTAATAATTCTTATATTCCGTGTAGACGCTCGTGGACGTTCCTCCACTTTAGACTCGTATAGACCACGGCTTAAACGTTCCAGGTTCAGGGACCGGACACTGCAAGACAACAACACAGGGAGCATATATTACTGGATATTATTTTACAGCTCACAGTCATTTTTTTTTCGACTTCCATTCTAATAGTTTTATTGCCTGGAAACAATCAGCAGGCAGGTGAGGAGCTGCATTTCCAAAAGCTGTGCAGTCAAATTAACACTTTTATGAATTGTCCCTAAAGTGTTTACCCCACATTGCTGGATTGTTTTTGCACAATATGAGGTTGCGCAGAACGTTTGTGACCTTTGGTATTTTGATGACGGCTCCTCGTGGGTGGGACCGAATTCATAAAAAGTTACGCCAGAAATCTTACGTCAGTGTAATTTTTGGCGAGATGCAAGGAGGCGCTCCACTGAGAGGATGCCCTGCACTCATTATGGGGCGCGCACCTCCTGATGGATTTGATGCATCTTACCCCATCAAGACCATATGTGTATGGGGAACCTTGGAGGAGTTTTCTGGTATTAACAAGTTATCGCCACTCACACTGCTGCTGCATTAAAATGGGGGAGAGAAGTTCCCAATTACTGACAGCAAGCAGTGGTCTTAAGCGGAATTGATGCATTAAATGTATTAGAAGGCTGAAGAATTTGAAGATTAGTATACCATGAGAATTTAAACCTCAGGTATGAAGGAGTTAAAGAACTAATCAGCTCGGAATCTTCTCATCTGATCCTACCAGTTTGGTGAATTGATCCACGCAGGCATTACGGATCCTCTCCGGCGTGGCCGGACTGTCCAGTCTGAATGTCCCGGTGATGCCGGACTCTGCTCTGGCCGACATGATGGCGTCCTTAATGGCATAAAATATGGAAGCCGATAAGAAGAGTGGAGGCTCCCCGATAGCCTGGAGAAGAAATGCAAAGATACATTGTATCAATATAAACAAAAGAAAGCAACAATGTATCACTTATCTCATGGGATTGAATGAGCTCCATTGTGGGAGATGGGATAGACGCCTTATTTTGTCATTTCTCACTATGAAAACTCTTAAGGACGCTGATAGAAAGGCAAGACACTGCACATCTTCTGACCGTCCAACACAGTTGTCAAATTTTCTGCCAACCAACATTAGGGGGTAGCTCATTATATATAGAGTTGGGTTCTTTTTACAGGTCGGATTGCTTTTAGTATTCTTAGAATAATTCCATATAAATAAAGCAACACAACTGTTATCTGTATGCGGTCAACTTCCCTTGGTGTAGCTGTGTATTATGATTGAAGTGAGCTCCCTCTAGTGGTGGCTGTATAAATCTGTATGTAGTGAGCTCCCTCTAGTGGTGACTGTATAAATCTGTATGTAGTGAGCTCCCTCTAGTGGTGGCTGTATAAATCTGTATGTAGTGAGCTCCCTCTAGTGGTGAATATATAAATCTGTATGTAGTGAGCTCCCCCTAGTGGTGGCTGTATAAATCTGTATGTAGTGAGCTCCCTCTAGTGGTGGCTGTATAAAGCTGTATGTAGTGAGCTTCCTCTAGTGGTGACTGTATAAAGCTGTATGTAGTGAGCTCCCTCTAGTGGTGGCTGTATAAAGCTGTATGTAGTGAGCTCCCTCTAGTGGTGGCTGTATAAAGCTGTATGTAGTGAGCTCCCTCTAGTGGTGGCTGTATAAATCTGTATGTAGTGAGCTCCCCCTAGTGGTGGCTGTATAAATCTGTATGAAGTGAGCTCTCTCTAGTGGTGGCTGTATAAATCTGTATGTAGTGAGCTCCCTCTAGTGGTGGCTGTATAATCTGTATGTAGTGAGCTCCCTCTAGTGGTGCCTGTATAAATCTGTATGTAGTGAGCTCCCTCTAGTGGTGGCTGTATAAATCTGTATGTAGTGAGCTCCCTCTAGTGGTGGCTGTATAAATCTGTATGTAGTGAGCTCCCTCTAGTGGTGGCTGTATAATCTGTATGTAGTGAGCTCCCTCTAGTGGTGGATGTATAAATCTGTATGAAGTGAGCTCTCTCTAGTGGTGGCTGTATAAATCTGTATGTAGTGAGCTCCCTCTAGTGGTGGATGTATAAATCTGTATGTAGTGAGCTCCCTCTAGTGGTGGCTGTATAAATCTGTATGTAGTGAGCTCCCTCTAGTGGTGGCTGTATAAATCTGTATGTAGTGAGCTCCCTCTAGTGGTGGCTGTATAATCTGTATGTAGTGAGCTCCCTCTAGTGGTGCCTGTATAAATCTGTATGTAGTGAGCTCCCTCTAGTGGTGGCTGTATAAATCTGTATGTAGTGAGCTCCTCCTAGTGGTGGCTGTATAAATCTGTATGTAGTGAGCTCCCTCTAGTGGTGCCTGTATAAATCTGTATGTAGTGAGCTCCCTCTAGTGGTGGCTGTATAAATCTGTATGCAGTGAGCTCCCTCTAGTGGTGGATGTATAAATCTGTATGTAGTGAGCTCCCTCTAGTGGTGCCTGTATAAATCTGTATGTAGTGAGCTCCCTCTAGTGGTGGCTGTATAAATCTGTATGTAGTGAGCTCCCTCTAGTGGTGGCTGTATAAATCTGTATGTAGTGAGCTCCCTCTAGTGGTGGCTGTATAAATTTGTATGTAGTGAGCTCCCTCTAGTGGTGACTGTATAAATCTGTATGTAGTGAGCTCCCTCTAGTGGTGGCTGTATAAATCTGTATGTAGTGAGCTCCCTCTAGTGGTGGCTGTATAAATCTGTATGTAGTGAGCTTCCTCTAGTGGTGGACGTATAAATCTGTATGTAGTGAGCTCCCGCTAGTGGTGAGGACATCCCATGCAATTCTATTGTGAGGTTTTTATTCTAGTGCAATGAACGTACCTTGGATGAGTAGATTGCTTTGCTGTTTGGACAGTCCCGAAGAAGAGACACATTAAATTCGGCTGGGATGTCACCGAACGCTGGGATCTTGTACATCCCGGGGCCTCGTGTATACAAGTTACCATCTGGAGAATATTTTAACTCTTCCAAAGTAAAAAGACCGAGTCCTTGGACAAAAGCACCTTCAATCTGGGAACGCGACACAATAATTATATGAATCCCATGAAAAGAAAGGAAATTTTAAATTTTTTCACCATTTTGCTTGCTCAGAGTTGCCATAGTAACCACAATGGACTAACTTCTTAAGAATGCTGTTACCCACCTGTCCTATATCTATTGCAGGGTTAAGACTCCTACCAACATCCATCACTATATCCGTACGCAGGTTCTGTAAAACAAGAATGAGCATCATATATACTGCGTACCCGTCATTTCATGTTTAAGTATAGGGAATTGTTCCAACATTCTGCACTGATTTATTCCTCTATCTTTATAGTGTACTGAACTCCATTTTTCAGATAGAGATCCAATCCTCCTGCATAGACATAGAACTAAGTGTTAAAAGTCTACCTGCAGTCACCACTAGAGGGAGGTCACTGCATACTTTCTTATGATTGAATAGGGTCTGTATATATCAAATACAGTGAGCTCCCCCTAGTCTTGGCTGTACAAATCTGTATGTAGTGAGCTCCCCCTAGTCTTGGCTGTACAAATCTGTATGTAGTGAGCTCCCCCTAGTGGTAGCTGTATAAATCAGTATGTAGTGAGCTAATCATACTGGTGGCTGTAAAAATCTGTATATACTGAGCTCCCTCTAGTGATGGCTGTATAAATCTGTATGTAGTGAGCTCCCTCTAGTGGTGGCTGTATAAATCTGTATATAC
This sequence comes from Anomaloglossus baeobatrachus, assembly GCF_048569485.1. Classification (NCBI taxonomy): domain Eukaryota; kingdom Metazoa; phylum Chordata; class Amphibia; order Anura; family Aromobatidae; genus Anomaloglossus; species Anomaloglossus baeobatrachus. The sequence goes on from NC_134355.1 coordinate 23,645,477, forward strand.
TGAGCTCCCTCTAGTGGTGGCTGTATAAATCTGTATGTAGTGAGCTCCCCCTAGTCTTGGCTGTACAAATCTGTATGTAGTGAGCTCCCCCTAGTGGTGGCTGTATAAATCAGTATGTAGTGAGCTAATCATACTGGTGGCTGTATAAATCTGTATATACTGAGCTCCCTCTAGTGGTGGCTGTATAAATCTGTATGTAGTGAGCTTCCTCTAGTGGTGGCTGTATAAATCTGTATGTAGTGAGCTTCCTCTAGTGGTGGCTGTATAAATCTGTATGTAGTGAGCTCCCTCTAGTGGTGACTGTATAAATCTATATATAGTGAGCTCCCTCTAGTGGTAGCTGTATAAATCTGTATGTAGTGAGCTCCCTCTAGTGGTGGCTGTATAAATCTGTATGTAGTGAGCTCCCTCTAGTGGTGACTGTATAAATCTGTATGTAGTGAGCTCCCCCTAGTGGTGGCTGTATAAATCTGTATGTAGTGAGCTTCCTCTAGTGGTGGCTGTATAAATCTGTATGTAGTGAGCTCCCTCTAGTGGTGTCTGTATAAATCTGTATGTGGTGAGCTCCCCCTAGTAGTTGCTGTATAAATCTGTATTTAGTGAGTTCCCTCTAGTGGTGACTGTATAAATCTGTATGTAGTGAGCTCCCCCTAGTGGTGACTGTATAAATCTGTATGTAGTGAGCTCCCCCTAGTAGTTGCTGTATAAATCTGTATGTAGTGAGCTCCCCCTAGTAGTTGCTGTATAAATCTGTATTTAGTGAGTTCCCTCTAGTGGTGACTGTATAAATCTGTATGTAGTGAGCTCCCCCTAGTGGTGACTGTATAAATCTGTATGTAGTGAGCTCCCCCTAGTAGTTGCTGTATAAATCTGTATGTAGTGAGCTCCCTCTAGTGGTGACTGTATAAATCTGTATGTAGTGAGCTCCCTCTAGTGGTGGCTGTATAAATCTGTATTTAGTGAGTTCCCTCTAGTGGTGACTGTATAAATCTGTATGTAGTGAGCTCCCCCTAGTGGTGGCTGTATAAATCTGTATGTAGTGAGCTCCTCCTAGTGGTGACTGTATAAATCTGTATGTAGTGAGCTCCCTCTAGTGGTGGCTATATAAATCTGTATGTAGTGAGCTCCCTCTAGTGGTGGCTGTATAAATTTGTATGTAGTGAGCTCCCTCTAGTGGTGGCTGTATAAATCTGTATGTAGTGAGCTCCCCCTAGTGGTGACTGTATAAATCTGTATATAGTGAGCTCCCTCTAGTGATGACTGTATAAATCTGTATGTAGTGAGCTCCTCCTAGTGGTGACTGTATAAATCTGTATGTAGTGAGCTCCCCCTAGTGGTGACTGTATAAATCTGTATATAGTGAGCTCCCTCTAGTGATGACTGTATAAATCTGTATGTAGTGAGCTCCCTCTAGTGGTGGCTGTATAAATCTGTATGTAGTGAGCTCTCTCTAGTGGTGACTGTATAAATCTGTATGTAGTGAGCTCCTCCTAGTGGTGGCTGTATAAATCTGTATGTAGTGAGCTCCCTCTAGTGGTGGCTGTATAAATCTGTATGTAGTGAGCTCCCTCTAGTGGTGGCTGTATAAATCTGTATGTAGTGAGCTCCCTCTAGTGGTGGCTGTATAAATCTGTATGTAGTGAGCTACCTCTAGTGGTGGATGTATAAATCTGTATGTAGTGAGCTCCCTCTAGTGGTGTCTGTATAAATCTGTATGTAGTGAGCTCCTCCTAGTGGTGGCTGTATAAATCTGTATGTAGTGAGCTCCTCCTAGTGGTGGCTGTATAAATCTGTATGTAGTGAGCTCCCTCTAGTGGTGGCTGTATAAATCTGTATGTAGTGAGCTCCTCCTAGTGGTGGCTGTATAAATCTGTATGTAGTGAGCTCCCTCTAGTGATGGCTGTATAAATCTGTATGTAGTGAGTTCCCTCTAGTGGTGGCTGTATAAATCTGTATGTAGTGAGTTCCCTCTAGTGGTGGCTGTATAAATCTGTATATAGTGAGCTCCCCCTAGTAGTGGCTGTATAAATCTGTATGTAGTGAGCTCCCCCTAGTGGTGACTGTATAAATCTGTATATAGTGAGCTCCCCCTAGTGGTGGTTGCATAATTTCCGTACATTGAGCTCCCGCTAGTGGTGGCTGTATTTATTCCATACATTGAGCTCCCGCTAGTGGTGGCTGTATTTATTCCATACATTGAGTCCCCCCTAGTGGTGGCTGTATGAATCAGTTTACAGTGAGCTTTCCCAAGTGGTGTCTGCAGGCCATTATATTACCTTATATATATTATATATATTACAGCCTATAATACTGTGTTACATATGATATTTTACCTTGTGGTCACCAGTTAAACAATCAATTTCAACCTCAGAACAAGCCACCCCGTAGCTGAAGTAGTTGCTGACTTTCCCCTGATTCTTCACAGGGTCATAACAAATGTCATCAAGCCTTAAATTAACAAAACAAGACAGGTTTATTGAAAACTGATGGATACAAGTTGAAATATTGGAAAAATACGGGAACACGGCGTCACCACTGTGTGAGGACAGACAGTAACACATACAGGAATGGAATACCTGTAAAATCCGGTGGCGGAGAGGCTGACCTTGCCTTCATAAGCAGAACCGATCTATGGAAAATAAAAATCAGGAAACTTTTATCATATTTATGCCTATTATAATGTTTCAGTGTACTGCAGTTCTAATTTTGTCCACTAGGTGTCACTTTTTAAGTTACTAAAAAAAACTCAGTTTCCAGCTGCTGCAAAATGTCCATTGAGTTTTGCAGAAAGTTTTGAGCCACGGATTTTGCAAATAACAACAATAACCGCTCACATTAAACAATCAGTTATTTCCACGCCTGGTATGACCTTAATTTCTTTTTATGTCATTATTCTCACTCTTGACCCCCTATTATCAGTCTGAGCACCCATATACTACATGCATGATCATTCATTTGATGGTGGATTTAATATTGGGTGGCGTCATGCAGCCCCCCTGATTGGGGCATGTTAGTGTCACAGGCTGGTGCTTTATAAATGTTGACTAATCATAATAGCTACCTACCCAGCTTTCCCAGGTCCCGCTGGGGTTGGATGTTTTGTACGGCTCCAGCCTCTGCAGTAATGTCTGACATGCATTCTATAACGATAAAGGATGAGAGGATCACGGACAAAGAAAACAATCCACATCACAGTCTATATATATATATATATATATATATGAGCAAATCAGATAACGAACTAATGCCAGAGGGCATTCCAGGGCCAACACCCTCTACCTAAAAACTGCATCACAGAATCTTTTGGGGGCTAAAAACTTAGTTTTTGTTATACAGATCTCAGTTCTCAGTTGCAGATTTTTACAGTGACCACTAGAGGGAGCTCGCTACATACAGATTTATACAGTCACCACTAGAGGGAGAGCACTACATACAGATTTATACAGCCACCACTAGAGGGAGCTCACTACATACAGATTTATACAGCCACCACTAGAGGGAGCTCACTACATACAGATTTATACAGCCACCACTAGAGGGAGCTCACTACATACAGATTTATACAGCCACCACTAGAGGGAGCTCACTACATACAGATTTATACAGCCACCACTAGAGGGAGCTCACTACATACAGATTTATACAGCCACCACTAGAGGGAGTTCACTACATACAGATTTATACAGTCACCACTAGGGGGAGCTCAGTACATACAGATTTATACAGCCACCACTAGAGGGAGCTCACTACATACAGATTTATACAGTCACCACTAGGGGGAGATCACTATATACAGATTTATATAGCCACCACTAGGGGGAGCTCACTGCATACAGATTTATACAGCCACCACTAGAGGGAGCTCACTACATACAGATTTATACAGCCACCACTAGAGGGAGCTCACTACATACAGATTTATACAGCCACCACTAGAGGGAGCTCACTACATACAGATTTATACAGCCACCACTAGAGGGAGCTCACTACATACAGATTTATACAGCCACCACTAGAGGGAGTTCACTACATACAGATTTATACAGTCACCACTAGGGGGAGCTCAGTACATACAGATTTATACAGCCACCACTAGAGGGAGCTCACTACATACAGATTTATACAGCCACCACTAGAGGGAGCTCACTACATACAGATTTATACAGTCACCACTAGGGGGAGCTCACTACATACAGATTTATACAGTCACCACTAGAGGGAGCTCACTGCATACAGATTTATACAGCCACCACTAGAGGGAGCTCACTACATACAGATTTATACAGCCACCACTAGAGGGAGCTCACTACATACAGATTTATACAGCCACCACTAGAGGGAGCTCACTACATACAGATTTATACAGCAACTACTAGGGGGAGCTCACTACATACAGATTTATACAGCCACCACTAGAGGGAGCTCACTACATACAGATTTATACAGCCACCACTAGAGGGAGCTCACTGCATACAGATTTATATAGCCACCACTAGGGGGAGCTCACTACATACAGATTTATACAGCCACCACTAGAGGGAGCTCACTACATACAGATTTATACAGCCACCACTAGAGGGAGCTCACTACATACAAATTTATACAGCCACCACTAGAGGGAGCTCACTACATACAGATTTATACAGCCATCACTAGAGGGAGCTCACTACATACAGATTTATACAGCCACCACTAGAGGGAGCTCACTGCATACAGATTTATACAGCCACCACTAGAGGGAGCTCACTACATACAAATTTATACAGCCACCACTAGAGGGAGCTCACTACATACAGATTTATACAGCCACCACTAGAGGGAGCTCACTACATACAGATTTATACAGCCACCACTAGAGGGAGCTCACTACATACAGATTATACAGCCACCATTAGGAGGAGCACATTCTGAGTTGGGACCCAATAATTTGTTTGCACACCCCCGCAATTGCTCTTACATATATGGCCATGCCATTGAGGTCAGAGCTGATTGATGCAGCGGTCGGAGACGTGTTGGGGACGGTGTTGGTGCTGGTTTCACTAATATGGATTTTTGAGGTCGGTATTCCCAATGCTTTACTGGCAACCTGTGAAATAGAAGAAAATAAGGAAATTGGTGGGTTCAGTCATGTGTCCCCCTACTTATATGTAGTGGCATAGTGATTGCAGGATCCGACTACACTGTTTGTAGTCTGTTACCATGGAGATATATACAGCAGATCTGCATAGATGCTGTGTATACAAGACAGCAGGATATTTTGCAATGACAGCTATTAAATTGCTTCATTTTTTCTTACAAATAAAAGTGAGCAATAAGGTTTTATTAAATATATACACAAATTCACGCTGCATCTGACACCATCACCTGAATCATCTTGGTATGAAGTCCTTGGCCCATTTCTGTTCCTCCGTGAGTCAGGAGGACGGACCCGTCTTTGTATATGTGGACCAGGGCACCGGCCTATAACACATATATATATAATGGGAAATGTAGGAAGGAGACGATGGGACACAGAACACACGGGGAAGAGAATAAAGTGAAGAATAAACCTGATTGAGAAGCGTCAGCGTGAAGCTGATCCCAAACTTGGTTGGGACGACTGCGATGCCCCTCTTCTTCCAACGATGCTGCCTGTGAGAGGGCGCGAAATATGGGCATAACAAAGAAAAAAGAAATTACAATGGATAGATAGATAGAGGGATAGATAGATAGAGGGATAGATAGATAGATAATAGAAGGATAGATAGATAGAGGGATAGATAGATAGATAGAGGGATAGATAGATAGATAGATAATAGAAGGATAGATAGAGGGATAGAGGGATAGATAGATAATAGAAGGATAGATAGATAGATAGATAGATAGATAGATAATAGAAGGATAGATAGACAGATGAATAGATAGAGGGATAGATGGATAGATAGAGGCATAGATAGATAGAGGGATAGATAGAGAGATAGATAGATAGAGGGATAGATAGAGGGATAGATAGATAGATAATAGAAGGATAGATAGACAGATGAATAGATAGAGGGATAGATGGATAGATAGAGGGATGGATAGATAGAGGCATAGATAGATAGAGGGATAGATAGAGAGATAGATAGATAGAGGGATAGATAGAGGGATAGATAGAGGGATAGATAGATATAGATAGAGGGATAGATAGATAGATAGAGGGATGAATAGATATAGATAGAGAGATAGATAATAGAAGGATAGATAGACAGATGAATAGATAGAGGGATAGATGGATAGAGGGATGGTGTCAGGACCGGGAGGACTGGTGGGCCCAGGAGGTGGATCCACTGGACCGAGTACGCCACCAGGTGGCAGAGTACACGGAAGCCGGAGCACTGGCGTGGCCGGGACGGTTATAACCGGGTCAGCAGGATCACAGAGTTCTATGGGATAGTGCAGGAAACAGGCACAGGTACCCGATAGCAAAAAACAAACAGTCACAGGAGAGAGCACAAGGGGACCTGAGCATCTAGCTCTAAAGACAAGCTAAAGGACACGTTGATCAGGCAACGCCCCTATGGAAAGGCAAGTCTTATATACCCAGCACAGCCTCATGTCATTTCCTGCTGCAGGTGTGCTGGGCCTATAAGACCAGGAGAGTGGGCGCGGCCCGGTCCTATACAGAATCCTGAGGCCAATACTCAAAGTCAGACTCCTGAGACCAGGAGCAGGACTCAGGGGAGCAGGAGCGGGAGCGGCAGCCATGACTGGTGGACACATGGATTGGATCAGTGGGTAAGGAGTGGTGCTGGGACACGGGGAGCGTGACAGATGGATAGATAGAGGCATAGATAGATAGAGGGATAGATGGATAGATAGAGGGATGGATAGATAGAGGCATAGATAGATAGAGGGATAGATAGATAGAGGGATAGATAGAGGGATAGATAGATAGAGGGATGGATAGATAGAGGGATGAATGGATAGATGGATGAATGGATAGATAGAGATAGATAGAGGGGATAGATAATAGATGGATAAATAGATAGATGGATAGATAAATGATAGAAAAAGAGATGAGATGGATAGATAGATAGATAGATAGATAGATAGAGGGATAGATAGAGAGATGGATAGATAGATAGATGGATGAATGGATAGATAGATAGAGGGATAGATAGATAGATGGATGAATGGATAGATAGATAGAGGGATAGATAGAGGGATAGATAGATAGATAGATGGATGAATGGATAGATAGATATAGATAGAGGGATAGATAATAGATGGATAGATAAATGATAGAAAAAGAGATTAGATGGATGGATAGATAGATAGATAATACAAAGCATGGGAAGATATACGCCTGCTTTGTAGACTTTAAAAAGGCCTTTGACTCAGTGTGGCACCGGGGCTTGTTCTTGAAATTGCTGGAGAGCGGAATAGGAGGAAAGACCTACGATGTCATCAAAAGCTCCTACACCGAGAACCTCTGCAGCGTGAGTGTGAACGGTAGAAGAACGGCTTATTTCCAGCAGAGCCGAGGAGTCAGACAAGGCTGCAGCCTAAAGGCGGCGTCACACGCTACAATATATCGGGTGATATGTCGTCGGGGTCACGTCGTTAGTGACTCACATCTGCCATTGTTCGAGATATCGTACCGTGTGACAGCTACGAGCGACTGTGAATGAGCAAAAATACTCACCTTATCGTTGCTCGTTGACACGTTGTTCATTTTCATAATGTCGGTCACATTCCTGGATGCAGGTTGTTCGTCGTTCCCGAGGCAGCACACATCGCTCCGTGTGACACCCCGGGAACAATGAACACAGCTTACCTGCGTTCCGCCAGCAATGCGGAAGGAAGGAGGTGAGCGGGATGTTTATGTCCCGCTCATCTCCGCCCCTCCACTTCTATTGGGCGGCCGCTGTTTGACGTCGCAGTGACGCCGAACATCTCTCCCCTTCAGGAAGAGGATGTTCGCCGCCCACAACAAGGTCGTTCGGGAGGTAAGTGCATGTGACTGGGGTAAACGACTTTGTGCGCCACGGGCAACAAATTGCCCGTGACGCACAAATGACAAGGGCGGGTACGATCGCTCATGCGATTGCACGATACATCGTACCGTGTGACGGGGCCTTTAGTCCAACGCTCTTCAATATCTACATCAATGAGCGGCTACTGCTCTAGAATCTTCACCTGCTCCAGGTCTCACACTCCATGACGCCCAGGTGAAATTCTTGCTCTATGCAGATGACCTACTGCTGGTGTCACCAACCGAGAAAGGTCTCCAAGACAACCTACAAATCTTGGAGAAATTCAGCTCCACATGGGCACTACCGATCAATCTAAAGAAAACCAACATCATGGTGTTCCAGAAGAGAAAAAGAAGATTTGACCAGCATCCTTCATTTGTCGTAAACGGCTGCACTCTAAGGCTATGTGCGCACTAGAAATGTGAAGTTTCTCAAGAAAATTTCTTGAGAAACTTCTGCCAGTGAAAGATTTCCGGACCTGCGGAAAAAATCCGCACCAAATCCGCATGCGTTTTTGCCGCGGATTTGCCGCGGATTTGCCGCGAATTTGCCGCGAATTTGCCGCGGATTTACCGCGGATTTACCGCAGGTTTGTCCCTGCAATAAATAATAAAGATAATCGATAGACAGATAATGGATAGAGGGAAAGATGGATAGATGAATAGATAGATAGATAGAGGGATAGATAGATGAATAGATAGATAGATAGAGGGATAGATAGATAGATGAATAGATAGATAGAGGGATAGATGGATAGATAGATAGATAGATAGATAGAGGGATAGATGGATAGATAGATAGATAGATAGATAGAGGGATAGATAGATAGATAGAGGGATAGATGGATAGATAGATAGATAGATAGATAGAGGGATAGATAGATAGATAGATAGATAGAGGGATAGATAGATAGATAGATAGAGGGATAGATAGATAGATAGAGAGATAGAGGGATAGATAGATAGATAGAGGGATAGATAGATAGAGGGATAGATAGATAGATGAGAAAAACCTATATAATGTTCCACCTCCCTGCATTTTCTAAGCTGGCACCCTTTAGTGACTTTCATGTGGCACTTAGGCTACTTTCACACCTCCGGTTTTTGCTATGCGGCACAATCCGGCACTTTGCATGAAAATCGCAACCGGTTTTTTTTGCTGCCGGTTGCGATTTTCCTGCATAGACTTAAGTGCCGCATTGTGCCGCATGGCCTTGCGTTCCGTCCGTTTTTTGCCGCATGCGGCAGATGTAGCCGATGCGGCGGCCGGATGGAACGTTGCCTGGCACGTTTTTTCGTGCGGCAAAAAAAAACCGCATCGCGCCGCATTCGGCCGATGCGGCACATTTTTCAATACATGCCTATGGCGGCCGGATGCGGCGCGATGCGGCAATAACCGCATCCGGCCGCCGCATGCGGTTTTTGCCACTGCGCATGCTCAGTAGCATGCCGCAAGCGGCAAAAACCGGACTGGCCGCAAAGGAAAAACCTATGCAAAGGATGCGGTGTTTTCACCGCATCCGTTGCATAGCTTGCACAGCCGGATTGAGCCGCAGAGCTCAAGCCGGATGTGTGAAAGTAGCCTAAAGGGTGCTTAGCCTTGTATTTAGCCATAAAATAAATAAATAATTAAAAAAAAATGACGTGAGGTCCCCCCATTTTTTGTAGCCAGCTAGGGTAAAGCAGACGGCTGCAGCCTGCAGACCACCGCTGGCAGCTTCACCTTGGCTGATAATCCAAAACAGTGGGCACCCCACGCTGTTATTTTAAATTATATAAATAATTTAAAACAAAAAACGTGGGGTCCCCCCCCCATATTGGATCACCAGCCAAGGTAAAGCGGACAGCTGGGGTCTGATATTCTCAGACTAGGGAGGTCCACTGTTATTGGACACTCCCCAGCCTAAAAATAGCAGGCCGCAGCCGCCCCAGAAGTGGCGCATCCATTAGACGTGCCAATCCTGGCGCTTTGCCCCAGCTCATCCCGCGCCCTGGTGCGTTGGCAAACGGGGTAATATATGGGGTTGATGCCAGATGTGTAATGTCACCTGGCATCAAGCCCTGGGGTTGGTGAGGTCAGGCGTCTATCAGATACCCGACATCACCAACCCAGTCAGTAATAATTAAAAAATAGACAACAAAAAAAGTTTTATTTGAAAAAACACTCCCCAAAACATTCCCTCTTTAACCAATTTATTGAAAAGAGCACAATCAATTCCACGTCCGGCGTAATCCAATAAGGGGGGGGGGGGGGGGGCACGGCGATCCATACCATAGTCGCTGTCCCAGTCAATGAAAAACAGAATGTTCCCCATTGGCTGGGAGAGCAATGCAGTGACCTGAGCTAACATCAATAGGTCAGCTCAGGTCACTGCAGGGGATGACGAGCGCTGCCATCAGGAGCATAGATGAGATCATTAACTTCTGTGATCATCTCCTGTACTGCTGACGTCAGCGCTGTCACTGACTTATCGCGAGAGCCCGTGACGTCACCGCTAGTGACATTCTCGGGCCGCTCGCGAGTCGGGCATAGACGGCAGTGACAGCGCTGACGTCAGGAGGCAGGAGATCGTCACAGCAGGTAATGATCTCACCTCCTGACAGCAGCGATCGTCATCCCCGCGGCTCCCAGCACTGCAGGATGTCCGTGTCTGCCTGCGCTGCAGCGTGACAGGCTGCTGACACTGCGGGCAGACACTGACACCCTGCAGTGCAGGCAGCCGCGAGGCCGGAGCAGGACACACACTGCACGGGCACCTGGACGTCGCACGGAAGTGCTTCTGTGCGGCGTCCAGGGAGTGTGACGTGTGTTTCCTCTGCTCCTCTTCCTGGCATAATGACATCGCTTCCTGCAAAACCGCAGGCAGCGATGGGCATTACCGCAGGTAAATCGCGGCTATTCCGGTGGTATACCGCACATCATTGCTACCTGCGGAATACCCCCGGAATACCGCAAATGTGGCGCCCCTGACCTGGTCAGGCACCACTGAGTACTGCACCCATGCTGGGGACAGTACAATACAGGTAATCCAGAAGGCTGACAGGGGTGTGGAACACAGGCGCATAGTGATCAGCTCTCACACATGTACCCATGAGAGGACCCCTGGGGATCCCAGGAGGGGGAAAAGCCTTGACCTTCACTGGAATAGTGGAGGGGGCCAAAAGCCTCCATCTCCTCTCAAGGGGTGTGGTAAGAGAATCTGGTTGCTAGGTGGCGTAGGCAAGAACAGGAGAGGAGGAGCAGTGAGTCAGTTAGAGGAGAACTCCAGAGGGCTCAGTGAGGAGCAGACCTGTGGGGCTGTTGCTGTCTAACAGCGCCCGCGCAGTGGCTACTGACGGGGGAGAACGGTCAACTAGGAGTGCTACCTGAAAGCCAGCTTCAGCTAGAGAGAAAGCACGGAGTGGGAAGTAAGGAGACTGCTAGAGAGCACCAGGCCCAACCGGGCGGCAGATCCCGAAGCGAAGATAGATCCAGCTTTCTTCTGCTAAACCTGCCGGTGTGGGGCTCTCAAAGCCCACACCACAACACCACAAAAGCCGCAGCCACGTAACCGCAGTGAGGGCCCATAGGTCACAGGAGGCAAGCAGCTGGAGTGGCCTGGTCCGGGGAACAAGCAAACGGCAAACAAAAAGGGGGAGAGAGGCTGCAGCATCTTCCCTGGGCGACCCCCATAGGGACTCAAAGTCGGGGTCACCCCAAACCACCAAGGGCTAAGGAAGGCGAGTTGGTAGTCACCCTCATAAAGTCAGCCTGAAGGATACCTGGTTCCCACCTGGTTCATCTCAGCTACGCCCGGGCTACTCACCCTGCCATCAAATGTGAGTAAAGCCCTTGAAAGACAATTCTGCCTGTGTGGAGTTATTCTGCGCCTTGTGGTACTACAAACCTACACCGGGCCCTGGGGCTTGCCTCACTCTCAGGAGGCTATTCCAACTAACTGCACACACCATCAGCCCCAGGCGTCCCCTAACCTGCAGTGGCGGTCCCCACTGACCGCAATACTGAGAGTGGCGTCACGATCAAAACCGAAGATTTCCTACCTGTGACCAGCACCAGCTACGTGGAGTCCCTGAAGGTATGCACCGATACAGCACCGGCGGGGCTTCACATCTGGCGTCACGAACAGGATAAGGACTAGACCTGTTCAGACAGGTGACCATGTGCCTGGGCGGTCCGCTTGAAAAATTGGAAGCGCCGCCATATTGCCACCATGAAGAGCGCGCTGAAAAACAACAGCAGCCCGCGCTGGAAGAAGTTACCGCCCACGAAGAGGTGTGGCTACCCAGAGATCCCCTGCAGAGTTCTGAGCTTGCCAGCGAAGAGAGCGGAAGCGTCCGGAGACGGCGGAGCAGAAGGGAAGCCAGCAGCTTGCTAATGAAGATGGCGTCGGAGTGCAGAGATCCAGAGCCAGGCTCCGCTGCCTGGTGGTGTCGGGAGCTTGCCGAGTTCTGCGATCAACTAGAAGCCAGGGTCGGAAGGCTGATCAGAGAGGGACGCGAGGAGTTCCTATGGATGACCGCGGCGGTTCGGGCCTACGAGGAGAGAGCCGCGCACCGAGTGCCAGATCGGGCGGTGACAACTCAGACCCCGATGCTGCCAACGATGGGTGAGTCGAGTGATGCCCCGGCTAGCGCAAGTGCCCCGACCCCTACTGCCACGCCCGCGGTCCCTGAAGAGGCGCCCGGCGTGGCGACGCTGAACCAGGCCGCAGCCACGCCAGGTGCGGCCCGCCAAGCCCCGGCCGCCGCAGCGATGCCCTGCTCGGCCCGCCAAGCCCCGGCCGCCGCAGCGATGCCCTGCTCGGCCCACCAAGACCCGGTCCCTGCAGCGATGCCCAGCCCAGCCTGCACAGACCCCATCGCAGCTGCGACGCCGATCCAGGCCGCCGCCATACAGGGTGCGGCCCGCCAAGCCCCGGCCGCCGCAGCGATGCCCTGCTCGGCCCGCCAAGCCCCGGCCGCCGCAGCGATGCCCTGCTCGGCCCACCAAGACCCGGTCCCTGCAGCGATGCCCAGCCCAGCCTGCACAGACCCCATCGCAGCTGCGACGCCGATCCAGGCCGCCGCCATACAGGGCGCGGCCCGCCAAGACCAGGCCGCCGCCATGCCAGGCGCGGCCCGCCAAGACCAGGCCGCCGCCATGCCAGGCGCGGCCCGCCAAGACCAGGCCGCCGCCATGCCAGGCGCGGCCCGCCAAGACAAGGCTGACGTACCATTTACCCCGGCCTGCAAGGCCAGAGCAGACAAGGCTCCCCAGGTTCAGGAAGTCCCTGCTAGGCAATCTCTGGTAGGTGAGGACTCCGCATACTGGCAGCTAAAAGCCGACCTGGAAGCTAAGTTCCCACGGGAGATGGTGGAGCGGTACATGCTCCCTCCGCACACCCCAAAGAGTATCCCGACAGCTCCTGCAGCAACCACGGTAAAGAGTTCCCCACCTGGGCCGGCAGAAAGAAGTTACCAGATGAAGTTTTGAAAAGTTTTGGTTTGCAACGTTTACGTTTAAGCATGTGCCCACAAAAACTATTGTGAGAAAACCATAAACCTTAAGGCTATGAACTGGCTATAGCCACAAACTCTCGCAGTGTAAATAGTTACACCAGAGGGCACCACCACCACCAGAGTCAGCCTGTTTAGGGGCTTGGCTCGTCTGCAACCAGGAGGAGCCCGTCCGTATATAGGGCCTTGGCTCGCCTGCGACCAGAGAGCATGCCTGTTTATGGGGCCTGGCTCTCCACCACAAAGAGGGTACCTGGTCAGCACCAACTGTGGAGGCCGCCTCTGCATCCTGCCAGAAGAGGCTGAAGGCGCGGATCCACCAGGCCAGGTATACCCTGAAACCACCAGCCCATGTAAGCCGCCTCTACATCCTGCCAGAAGTGGCTGAAGCCGCGGCCAACGTGAAAGGGTTTTGGGTGGGTTAACGGACTTGTGGGTGGAGGGTGGTGATGTATGGTACCTGGTGCTTTTAAAAATGTTTTACATGTTTTAATGTTTTATGCATTTTAAAATGTTGTCTTGCAGCCCGAGGACGTGCTGGTGATAACTAAGGGGGAATGTGGCGCCCCTGACCTGGTCAGGCACCACTGAGTACTGCACCCATGCTGGGGACAGTACAATACAGGTAATCCAGAAGGCTGACAGGGGTGTGGAACACAGGCGCATAGTGATCAGGTCTCACACATGTACCCATGAGAGGACCCCTGGGGATCCCAGGAGGGGGAAAAGCCTTGACCTTCACTGGAATAGTGGAGGGGGCCAAAAGCCTCCATCTCCTCTCAAGGGGTGTGGTAAGAGAATCTGGTTGCTAGGTGGCGTAGGCAAGAACAGGAGAGGAGGAGCAGTGAGTCAGTTAGAGGAGAACTCCAGAGGGCTCAGTGAGGAGCAGACCTGTGGGGTTGATGCTGTCTAACAGCGCCCGCGCAGTGGCTACTGACGGGGGAGAACGGTCAACTAGGAGTGCTACCTGAAAGCCAGCTTCAGCTAGAGAGAAAGCACGGAGTGGGAAGTAAGGAGACTGCTAGAGAGCACCAGGCCCAACCGGGCGGCAGATCCCGAAGCGAAGATAGATCCAGCTTTCTTCTGCTAAACCTGCCGGTGTGGGGCTCTCAAAGCCCACACCACAACACCACAAAAGCCGCAGCCACGTAACCGCAGTGAGGGCCCATAGGTCACAGGAGGCAAGCAGCTGGAGTGGCCTGGTCCGGGGAACAAGCAAACGGCAAACAAAAAGGGGGAGAGAGGCTGCAGCATCTTCCCTGGGCGACCCCCATAGGGACTCAAAGTCGGGGTCACCCCAAACAACCAAGGGCTAAGGAAGGCGAGTTGGTAGTCACCCTCATAAAGTCAGCCTGAAGGATACCTGGTTCCCACCTGGTTCATCTCAGCTACGCCCGGGCTACTCACCCTGCCATCAAATGTGAGTAAAGCCCTTGAAAGACAATTCTGCCTGTGTGGAGTTATTCTGCGCCTTGTGGTACTACAAACCTACACCGGGCCCTGGGGCTTGCCTCACTCTCAGGAGGCTATTCCAACTAACTGCACACACCATCAGCCCCAGGCGTCCCCTAACCTGCAGTGGCGGTCCCCACTGACCGCAATACTGAGAGTGGCGTCACGATCAAAACCGAAGATTTCCTACCTGTGACCAGCACCAGCTACGTGGAGTCCCTGAAGGTATGCACCGATACAGCACCGGCGGGGCTTCACACAGGTACCTGCGGAAATTAATGGACATGCACATTTTCTCAAGAAAGTTTCTCGAGAAAATTTTCTCAAGAAATTTTCTTGAGAAAAATCCGCACAGTGCGCACAGCTATTTTTTTTTCTCATTGAATTTCATGGGAAATGTCTGCACAAAGATTGCAGACATTTCTCAAGAAATTTCCGGGGCAAATCCGCGGGTAAATCCGCGGGAAAAACGGTCTAGTGCGCACATAGCCTAACAGGAACAGACAAATACACCTACTTGGGCCTGGAAATTCACCAGTCAGGGAGCTTCAAACAAGCCATAGAGACCCTGAAAAACAAGGCCTCCAAGACCTTTTATGCCATCCGAAGGAAATTGTATCATCTGAAGCCACCAGTGAGGGTCTGGCTAAAAATCTTCGATTCCATCATTGCCCCAATCCTCCTGTACGGCAGCGAAGTCTGGGGCCCTCACACTTACCCAGATTGGTCAAGGTGGGATTCCAGCCCAACAGAAATATTCCACCTGGAATTCTGTAAGCACCTTCTCCAGGTCCATCGAAGCACCTCCAACAGTGCCTGTCGAGCCGAGCTGGGCAGATTCCCTCTACACCTAGCAGCTCTGAAGAGGTCACTATCATTTCAGGCTCACCTACAGAGCAGCAATCCAAGCCCCCATCACCACAAAGCTCTGATATATATACGTGGGCCAGATGAACCAGGACCCCGGGCACAGCTCTCGCAAACCCAACTGGACAAAATAACCAATCACAGCAGCCTGACAAGAACCAGAATCAGGAAGATGGTAGACGAGGGCCAGGAGAGGTATGTCAGTGACTGGAGGACCGACATCAACACCTCACAGAAACTGACCACGTACCAGAGACTACAGAGAGACTACAGACTGGCCCCATATCTGGAGAAAATCCCGGACCCCAGAGACCGCAGGACATATAGACTCAGTGCCCACAGTCTAGCCATCGAATCCGGACGTCACAAGCAGAGCTACAAGCCCAGGGAGGACAGACTGTGCCAACACTGTGACCTGGAGGCCCTGGAGGATGAAACCCCCCTCCTGCTACACTGCACCAAGTACTCAGCAGTGAGGGACACTCACTTCAGGAGACTCTCCCATCTCTTCCCGGATTTCAGCTCCATGAAGGAGGAAGAGAAAATATATATCCTGCTGGGGGAAGAAGAGAGCGCAGTGGAGATAGCAGCGCGGTATGTGAGCGAATGTCATAGACTTCGAGAAAGAGAACTATGATAAGTCATGGACTTCCATAGCCCCCCATCCCAGATGTGGCCCCCCCAATCCCCACCCTGGATATGCCCCAACCACCGTTACCACAGTCCCCACCCTGGATATGCCCCATCATAAGCCATGGACTTCCATAGCCCCCATCCTAGAAGTGCCCCCACAGTCCCCACCCTGGATGTGCCCCATCCATCCTTCCTACAGTCCCCACCCACCATCCCCACAGCCCCAGCCCCTAATGTACACTTGCTTTGGCAAAACTAATTTGTATTTGGTCCTGCCAATAAAGCTGATTTGATTTGATAATAGATAGATAGATGGATAGATAGGTAGATACAGTCATATGTAAAAGTTTGGGCACCCCTATTAATGTTAACCTTTTTTCTTTATAACAATTTGGGTTTTTGCTATTTCAGTTTCATATATCTAATAACTGATGGACTGAGTAATATTTCTGGATTGAAATGAGGTTTATTGTACTAACAGAAAATGTGCAATCCGCATTTAAACAAAGTTTGACCAGTGCAAAAGTATGGGCACCTCAACATAAAAATTACATTAATATTTTGTAGATCCTCCTTTTGCAGAAATCACAGCCTCTAGTCGCTTCCTGTAGCTTTTAATGAGTTCCTGGATCCTGAATGAAGGTAGATTTGACCATTCCTGTTTACAAAACAATTCCAGTCCAGTTCAGTTTGATGGTCGCCGAGCATAGACAGCCACTTCACATCATCCCTCAGATTTTCAATGATATTCAGGTCTGGGGACTGGGATGGCCATTCCAGAACATTGTAATTGTTCCTCTGCATGAATGCCTGAGTAGATTTGGAGCGGTGTTTTGGATCATTCTCTTGCTGAAATATCCATCCCCTGCGTAACTTCAACTTCGTCACTGGTTCTTGCACATTATTGTCAAGAATCTGCTGATCCTGAGTTGAATCCATGCGACCCTCAACTTTACCAAGATTCCCGGTGCCGGCATTGGCCACACAGCCCCAAAGCATGATGGAACCTCCACCAAATGTTACTGTGGGTAGCAAGTGCTTTTCTTGGAATGCCGTGTTTTTTTGCCTCCATGCATAACGCCTTTTTGTATGACCAAACAACTCAATCTTTGTTTCATCAGTCCACAGGACCTTCTTCCAAAATGTAACTGGCTTGTCCACATGTGCTTTTGCATACCTCAGGCGACTCTGTTTGTGGCGTGCTGCAGAAACGGCTTCTTTCGCATCACTCTCCCATACAGCTTCTCCTTGTGCAACGTGCGCTGTATTGTTGACCGATGCACAGTGACACCATCTGCAGCAAGATGATGCTGCAGGTCTTTGGAGGTGGTCTGTGGATTGTCCTTGACTGTTCTCACCATTCTTCTTCTCTGCCTTTCTGATATTTTTCTTGGCCTGCCACTTCTGGGCTTAACAAGAACTGTACCTGTGTTCTTCCATTTCCTTACTATGTTCCTCACAGTGGAAACTGACAGTTTAAATCTCTGAGACAACTTTTTGTACCTTCCCCTGAACAACTATGTAGAATAATCTTTGTTTTCAGATCATTTGAGAGTTGTTTTGAGGAGCCCATGATGCCACTCTTCATAGGAGATTCACATAGGAGAACAACTTGCAAGTGGCCACCTTAAATACCTTTTCTCATGAGTGGATACACCTGCCTATGAAGTGCAAAGCTCAATGAGGTTACAAAACCAATTTAGTGCTTTAGTAAGTCAGTAAAAAGTAGTTAGGAGGGTTCAAATCAAGAAATTGATAAGGGTGCCCATACTTTTGCACCGGTCAAATTTTGTTTAAATGCGGATTGCACATTTTCTGTTAGTACAATAAACCTCATTTCAATCCAGAAATATTACTGAGTCCATCAGTTATTAGATATATGAAACTGAAATAGCAAAAACCCAAATTGTTATAAAGAAAAAAGGTTAACATTAACCCCTTCACGACCGCGGGCAGTAAAATTACGTCCTATTTTAACGTGACTTAACGACCAGGGACGTAATTTTACTGCCTAAACTTCATTTGATTGCCGTGGCCATAGCAACGGCTTTCAAATGATGTCCCCTGCTGTTTCTTACAGCAGGGGACCTTTGCTTGACCCTAGGGGGGGCGGCATCGCCACCCCCTATCGACGATCGATGTGATTGGCTGTTCAAATCTGAACCGCCAACCACATCGATCGCACTAATTTCGGCAAAAATAATGCCCGAATTAGTGCGATCCTGTGAGATCCAGCTATGAGATGCCGCAGCTGCTGCAGCATATCATAGGTGGACCTCAAACATGTCTCCCCCAGCCCCTGCAGCACTGATTGGAGCGATCGTGCTATGACGCGCAATCGCTCCAATCAGTGTGCAGTGGGGCGGTGTGATTTGCCGGTGGCCGCCCTCCCCAGGCCTGTGCTGGCCTGCGAGCCCTCCCCCAACATGTCTGCAGCGTGCAGTGGCTGGTACTTGTGGTACCACGCCACCGCCGCTGCTGCCGCCGCCGCCGCCCTAGCTGTCACCGCTGCTGCACGTGAGTACTGTGCTCACTTTGCAGCCAGCCCGTGCGCGCTCCCGTGGTGCCCCTGCGCGCTCCCGTGGTGCCCCTGCGCGCTGCCATGGTAGCCCCTGCCGTGCCCCCCCGCGATCTGCTCCCCCCCCCCCCCGACATCCCGATCTGCTCCCCCCGCGATCTGACTGCCTCCCCCATTATCTCTGTTCTGCAGCTCCCTCTCCGGTCTCCCCCTCTGCTCTACCCCCCTCCCCCTCTGCTTCCCCCCCCCCCCTCTCTGCTCTCACTCCCCCCCCCTCTCCCCCTCTGCTCTCCCCCGACGTCCTCTTACCTGTCTTCACCGGCCTGATCACATCTGCGTCCATCGCTGGGTCCTTCCTGGGCATTCTGCTGATCTGCCTGCTGCTCCTGTAAAGCTGTCCATCTCTCTGCCATCTGTTCCTCTGCAGCTCTTCTGGTCAGTGATCCTCCTGCTAGTCCTCTGGGTACTGTGAGTATAACTTTTTTTTTTTTTTCCGTATCCCCTGTCCATTTTTACACCTCATCTGTCCGTGCGTCCCGCCAAGCGCTGATCAGGGATGCAGATAACGGATCGGCATCCCTGCTCAATTTTTGGCGTGACTTTTTTTTTTCCGTATCCCCGACGCTTTTTGTATCACATCCGTCCGTGCGTCCCGCCAAGCGCTGATCAGGGATGCACATAACGGATCGGCATCCATGGTCAATTTTTGGCGTGACTTTTTTCCATATTTGCGACGCTTTTTGTATCGCATCCGTCCGTGCGTCCCGCCAAGCGCTGATCAGGGATGCACATAACGGATCTGCATCCATGGTCAATTTTTGGCGTGACTTTTTTTTTTTTTACGTATCCCCGACGCTTTTTTTTATCGCATCCGACCGTGCGTCCTGCAGCGGCCGATCAGTGCACTGCGTCTGTGCGTTTGAAAAGTCAAATGGCGCTCCTTCTCTTCTGAGCCCCGCCATGCGCTCAAACAATTTATTTCCACCACATATGAGGTATCTGCGTACTCAGGAGAAATTGCACAATACATTTTATGGTGCATTTTTTCCTGTTACCCTTGTGAAAAAAAAAGCTACCTAGTTGAAGCAACCGTTTTGTGGTAAAAAAAAAAAATTTTCTTTTCACGGCTCAACGCTATAAACTTCTGTGAAGCCCCCAGGTGTTCAAAGTGCACATCAAACATCTAGAAAAATTATTTGAGGGCTCTAGTTTCCAAAATGGTGTCACTTGTGGGGGAGCTCCACTGTTTAGGCACCATAGGGGGTCTCCAAACGTGACATGGCGTCCGCTAATGATTCCAACCAATTTTGCTGTCAAATGGCGCTCCTTCTCTTCTGAGCCCCGCCATGCGCCCAAACAATTACTTTCCACCACATATGAGGTATCTGCGTACTCAGGAGAAAATGCACAATACATTTTATGGTGCATTTTTTCCTGATAGCCTTGTGAAAAAAAAAGCTACCTAGTTGAAGCAACAGTTTTGTGGTAAAAAAAATTTTTTTTCTTTTCACGGCTCAACGCTATAAACTTCTGTGAAGCCCCCAAGTGTTCAAAGTGCTCACCAAACATCTAGAAAAATTATTTGAGGGCTCTAGTTTCCAAAATGGGGTGACTTGTGGGGGAGCTCCATTGTTTAGGCACCTCAGGGGGTCTTCATACCCCACATGGCGTCCGCTAATGAGTGCAGCTAATTTTGCATTCAAAAATTCAAATGGCGCTCCTTGCCTTCCGAGCACTGCCGTGTGTCCAAAGATTTGATTTCCACCACATATGAGGTATCTGCGTATTCAGGAGAAAATGCACAATACATTTTATGGTGCATTTTTTCCTGTTACCCTTGTGAAAAAAAAAGCTACCTAGTTGAAGCAACCGTTTTGTTGTAAAAAAAATTTTTTTTCTTTTCACGGCTCAACGCTATAAACTTCTGTGAAGCCCCCAGGTGTTCAAAGTGCTCATCAAACATCTAGAACAATTATTTGAGGGCTCTAGTTTCCAAAATGGGGTCACTTGTGGGGGAGCTCCATTGTTTAGGCACCTCAGGGGGTCTTCAAACCCGACATGGCGTCCGCTAACAGGTGCAGCTAATTTTGCACTCAAAAATTCAAATGGCGCTCCTTGCCTTCCGAGCACTGCTGTGTGTCCAAACATTTGATTTCCACCACATATGAGGTATCTGCGTACTCAGGAGAAAATGCACAATACATTTTATGGTGCATTTTTTCCTGTTACCCTTGTGAAAAAAAAAGCTACCTAGTTGAAGCAACCGTTTTGTGGTAAAAAAAATTTTTTTTATTTTCACGGCTCAACGCTATAAACTTATGTGAAGCCCCCAGGGGTTCAAAGTGCTCACCAAACATCTAGAAAAATTATTTGAGGGCTCTAGTTTCCAAAATGGGGTCACTTGTGGGGGAGCTCCATTGGTTAGGCACCTCAGGGGGTCTTCAAACCCGACATGGCGTCTGCTAATGAGTGCAGCTAATTTTGCGTTCAAAAATTCAAATGGCGCTCCTTCCCTTCCGAGCTCTGCCGTGCGCCCAAACAATTGATTTTTACCACATATGGGGTATCAGCGTACTCAGGAGAACATGCACAATAAATTGTATTGTGTACTTTCTCTTTTCTCCCTTGTAAAAATGAAAATTTTATGGCTAAAGTAACATTTTTGTGTTAAAAAGTAAAATTTTCATTTTTTCCTTCCACATTGCTTTGGTTCCTGTGAAGCACCTAAAGGGTTAATAAACTTATTGGATGTGGTTTTGAGCAGTGTGAGGGGTGAAGTTTTTAGAATGGGGTCACTTTTGGGTATTTTCTGTCACCTAGGCCTCTCAAAGTCACCTCAAATGTAATGTGGTCCCTAAAAAAATTATTTTGTAAATTTTGTTGGAAAAATGAGAATTTGCTGATGACCTTTGACCCCTTCTAACTTCCTAACGGAAAAAAAATTTGTTTCGAAAATTGCGCTGATGTAAAGTACACAAGTGGGAAATGTTATTTAGTAACTATTTTGTGTGACATATCTCACAGATTTATGGGCATAAATTTTCAAAGTTTGAAAATTGCGAAATTTTCAAAATTTTCGCCAAATTTCCTAAATTTTCACAAATAAACGCAAAAAATATCGGCCTAAATTTACCACTGACATGAAGCACAATATGTCACGAAAAAACAATCTCAGAATCGCCAGGATCCGTTGAAGCGTTCCAGAGTTATAACCTGTCAAAGTGACACTGGTCAGAATTGCAAAAAGTGGCCCGGTCATTAGGGTGTTTTAGTGGCCGGGGGTGAAGGGGTTAATAGGGGTGCCCAAACTTAATAGATAGATAAATGGATGGATAGATAGATAGTTATATATTCATAATAAATAATAATGATAATTGATAGATGGATAGATAAATAGATAGCTAGATAGATAGATGGATGGATGGATAGATAGATAGTTATATATTGATAATTGATAGATGGATGGATCTAGTGTCCTCACTTGTTGAACCTTGTGATGGCGGTCTTCCTCTCCTGGTAGCGGGCGTTCTGGATGCACTCGTCCCAGCAGCGGTGGACATTGAACGCCTCCAGCTTCTGATTGAAGTGTGTGAGATCGCCCTCCTGGTACATGTTCATCTTCCGGACCTGCGTGTGGACAGGAGTCGTACAGTAATGTCAGAAATCCCGGACACGTTCGTCCTTCCAATGGTCGGAGAACAATGCTGGATGGGATTATAAAGACATTTCTGCCAGATACAGCGCCATCTTGTACATGGGATGGTATTGCAGATCAGCCCTATTTTAGAGAACTGCAGACCTGTAATACCAGCAATGGCCTGTGCAAAAGAGTGGCGCTGTTTCTGTAAGGAGGCATGGCTTGTAATCTGAATGTAGGATTTTCTTTTTCTCTCCGCTGGGGATCTTCTGGGACGTCACAGGAAGATCGTATCTGCCCAATCGGAGAGGGGGAACCTACCCACCTCCAAATCACTTGCCTTGAATTCCCCTTAAGAATATATTAGTCTGCTATCACTCACCTGTTCGGGCGGCAGTCCGCACACCTCGGCTATGTCGCTCATCCAGGTTTCCACCACCATCATTCCTTGTGGAGCCCCGAAGCCTCGAAAAGCTGTATTGGAGGGTAAGTTGGTTCTACACAAGTACCCCGTGCCTTTAATGTTGGGAATATTGTAAACGTTATCCATGTGGAATAACGTCCTGTCAATTATCTGCCAACAAGAAGAAGAAACAGCACTGACATGTATGGGAAACCGTCAGCAAGTATGAAATCCTACATTGCCCATGAGAGCTTAGCTGAGCGTCCATAATGCAGGGGGTGTAAAGATGGTGCGTCCCAGAAAGCAGACCACCAGGACAAGCTCCGAGCAGACACTGAACCAGCAGGGGATGCCGCAGGGAGACCCATACTATACCCCTGCACCCATCAGCGAGGGCGACACTTACCCCATGGGACAGGTCCATTGAGTTACCGGCATTTGAGTAATAAGAAACCTCCAGGGCCGTTATCTTTCCTGTTTTCTTGAAGCCGACCTGGAAACAAATACCGATATCATGCGTCAGTCAGTAGATGATGAGGAGGGTACAAAGAGGGGGGTCTGAGAACCTGGGCTTAGGGGTAATTCAGAGACTGAACCCAAACCTTAATATTAATGTTTAATGTAAAGAATGAGCTGTTGGTTATACAGTACAGCACTTTTTATCAGCTCAGTATGGTGCAATTATTTAGGTGCTGTATAATTGTATTATGTGTGCACTGTATGGCATTATTTTGGCACAGTTGGCTGATAATACTGCAGCACACATGGCACTGCATGGCTGTATTATATGGGCTCTCATAGTATTATTAAAGTATTTTAGGATACTAAAAAAATATATTAGGATACAGTTTTATGTTGGCACTGCATGGCGGTATTATTTGGGTTCTCATATTATTGCGGTATTTTACAATACTATTACTGGAGGAAATCATTGAAGCATTGTATTGTAGTGTTATGTTGGCACTGTACAATTGTTTTACGATTGCTTTGGCAGAGTATGGCGGTATTATTTTGGCACTCTGTAATGCTTTTATTTGGGCAATGCAGTATAGGAGAGCCTGAGCATAGGATATAACACCATTATTGGTGCATTGTTTTGTGGTGTAATTTTGGCACTGCCTGGTGTAACTAATTGGGCACCTGTATAGTTAAGTAGGCACTGTATACGACTAATATTGGTGCACTGTGATGCAGTATTATTCTGTTACTATATGATATTAGTGCTTGATCACTCAATACCAATAATTCTGGCATTGTTTTGTAGCTCCTGTTTGGCAATGCCTTGTCCTATAACGCCACAATGTGATGTAGATACATAAATACTGTACGGCACTATTAATGGGGCATTGTGATATCACTCTGGCCACTGTAGAATACTATTTTTTAGCTATTTTGTTCAGTGTTATTATTCGGTCACTATATAACAGTATTACTTGAGCACTTTATGTCATTAATATTTTCATATTGTGATTTTTTTTTTTGCCCTGTATGGTTTTGATTATTTACATATTGTGGTGTAATATATTTGGTGCTATTATTGATGCTTTAGGCTTATATTTGTGCTCTGTTTGACGCTCTTACTTGAGCACTGTATGGCATTATTATTTGTTGACTGTAGTGTGATCATTTTGCACTTTGTGAGGCTATTATTTGGACTCTATAAGATGCTTTTACTTCAGCACTGTATGGCAGTATTATGCACTTATGTCATGGGATATATTTGCACTTTGTGATGCTATTATTTGGACTCTATATGATGCTATTACTTGAGCACTGTATGGCAGTATTATGTACATACTGTCATGTAAAAAATTTTGCACTTTGTGCTTTGTGACGCTATAATTTGGACTCTATACGACGCTATTACCGGAGCACTGTATGGCAGTATTATGTACTTACTGTCAGGTGAAAATTTTGCACTGTGTGAAGCTATTATTTGGACTCTATATGATGCTCTTACTTCAGCACTGTATGGCAGTTTTATTTACTTACTGTGATGTGATAATTTTGCACTGTGTGATGCTATTATTTAGACTGTATATGACGGTACTACTTGAGCACTGTATGCAGCTATTTTTAATGATTGTATTCTGGTTTTGTTGCAAACTGTATAGCGGTATAATTGTATTTTAGTCGTATTCCTGACCTGAAATGAAATACATTTTAAGTAAAAAAAATAATTAATCTTCAAACTTACCTTATAACGTGCCAGATAGGGGTGTCTGCCGCCGGTTATGAGCATGTCCTCGTCTCTGTCCAGCATGCACCTCACCGGACGGCCCGTCCTACATAAAGGAGGGGCTCAGAATCACAATTATCACATAAGGGGTCTCGTATGTTTTATAAAAGCATGAAGTGAAAATAATAATTACTTGTATGCGGCCACCGCCACGACTGTGGACAGGACAGAACTCCGGGATTCCTTTCCGCCAAAGCCTCCCCCCATTCTCTTTACACGGACCACGATACGGTTTGCAGGGACCCCGATAGCATCGGCTGCAAAGTGCTAAGATGGAGAAGGCACAGTGTGGCGGGATTCAGTGCATTACTTCCATACCTACAGATGGCGGGCTTCTACAACCAACGATGTGATCCACCCAGTGCTGAATTCTGATTGGTGGCAATGGATAACATTGCTCTTACATCTGCTATTTTAACCCCTAATGGTCTCACCTGTGTCTCCATCGTATTCTGGGTGGAAGCGAACAGCTCCATCTCTCCGTCCTCGCCCTTCGGCACCGCAATGCAACAATTAGTCTCCAGATAGAAATGTTCTTGTCCGCCGATGTAAATCTCCCCTGAGGAACAACACAAATTTACAAAGTCCCATGAAGTAAAAGCTGTATATAGCACGACATCGGGAGCCGCGCACGTAAAGGGGGACCCTACCGGAGCAACAATATCGTAATTAGTCCAATGCATCCAGAATAAAAAATGAAGACACATTGGAAGAAATCTTGAAATTTTTCTTTTTTTGTATATACAATTCCTGTGCAGAATATGTGTGCTGTGTAGAGTATGTGCTGTGTACAGGCTGTGCTGTGTGTGCTGTGCAGATGATGTAGCAGTGCTGTGTGTGTGCTGTGTACAGGCTGTGCTGTGTGTGCTGTGCAGATGATGTAGCAGTCCTGTTTGTGCTGTGCAGATGATGTAGTAGTGTTGTATGTGTACTGTGTAGATGACGTAGTAGTGCTGTGCAGATGATGTAGCAGTGCTGAGTGTGTGTGCTGTGCAGATGATGTAGTAGTGCTGTGTGTGCTGTCCAGATGATGTAGCAGTGCTCTGTGTGTGCTGTGCAGATGACGTAGTAGTGCTGTGTGTGCTGTGCAGATGATGTAGTAGTGCTGTGTGTGTGCTGTGCAGATGATGTAGTAGTGCTGTGTGTGTGCTGTGCAGATGATGTAGCAGTGCTGAGTGTGTGTGCTGTGCAGATGATGTAGTAGTGCTGTGTGTGCTGTCCAGATGATGTAGCAGTGCTCTGTGTGTGCTGTGCAGATGACGTAGTAGTGCTGTGTGTGCTGTGCAGATGACGTAGTAGTGCTGTGTGTGTGCTGTGCAGATGATGTAGCAGTGCTGTGTGTGTGCTGTGCAGATGATATAGGAGTGCTGTGTGTGCTGTGCAGATGATGTAGTAGTGTTGTATGTGTGCTGTGTAGATGATGTAGCAGTGCTGTGTGTGTGCTGTGCAGATGATGTAGCAGTGCTGTGTGTGTGCTGTGCAGATGACTTAGTAGTGCTGTGTGTGTGCTGTGCAGATGATGTAGCAGTGCTGAGTGTGTGTGCTGTGCAGATGATGTAGCAGTGCTCTGTCTGTGCTGTGCAGATGACGTAGCAGTGCTGTGTGTGTGCTGTGCAGATGATGTAGCAGTGCTGTGTGTGTGCGCTGTGCAGATGATATAGCAGTGCTGTGTGTGCTGTGCAGATGATGTAGTAGTATTGTATGTGTGCTGTGTAGATGATGTAGCAGTGCTGTGTGTGTGCTGTGCAGATGACGTAGTAGTGCTGTGTGTGCTGTGCAGATGACGTATCAGTGCTGTGTGTGTGCTGTTCAGATGATGTAGCAGTGCTGTGTGTGCTGTGTACAGGCTGTGCTGTGTGTGCTGTGCAGCTGATGTAGCAGTGCTGTGTGTGTGCTGTGTACAGGCTGTGCTGTGTGTGCTGTGCAGATGATGTAGCAGTGTGTGTACAGTATGTGTACATTGTGTGCTGTATATGTACAGTATGTGTACAGTATGTGTGCTGTATATGTACAGTATGTGTACAGTATGTGTGCTGTATATGTACAGTATGTGTACAGTATGTGTGCTGTATGTGTACAGTATGTGTGCTGTATATGTACAGTATGTGTACAGTATGTGTGCTGTATATGTACAGTATGTGTACAGTATGTGTGCTGTATATGTACAGTATGTGTACAGTATGTGTGCTGTATATGTACAGTATGTGTACAGTATGTGTGCTGTATATGTACAGTATGTGTACAGTATGTGTACAGTATGTGTGCTGTATATGTACAGTATGTGTACAGTATGTGTGCTGTATATGTACACTGTGTACAGTATGTGTGCTGTATATGTACACTGTGTACAGTATGTGTATGATATGTGTGCTGTATATGTACACTGTGGACAGTATGTGTGCTGTATATGTACACTGTGTACAGTATGTGTGCTGTATATGTACAGTATGTGTACAGTATGTGTGCTGTATATGTACAGTATGTGTACAGTATGTGTACAGTATGTGTGCTGTATATGTACAGTATGTGTACAGTATGTGTACAGTATGTGTGCTGTATATGTACACTATGTACAGTATGTGTGCTGTATATGTACAGTATGTGTACAGTATGTGTGCTGTATATGTACACTATGTACAGTATGTGTGCTGTATATGTACAGTATGTGTACAGTATGTGTGCTGTATATGTACAGTATGTGTACAGTATGTGTGCTGTATATGTACAGTATGTGTACAGTATGTGTGCTGTATATGTACAGTATGTGTACAGTATGTGTGCTGTATATGTACAGTATGTGTACAGTATGTGTGCTGTATATGTACAGTATGTGTACAGTATGTGTGCTGTATATGTACAGTATGTGTACAGTATGTGTGCTGTATATGTACAGTATGTGTACAGTATGTGTGCTGTATATGTACAGTATGTGTGCTGTATATGTACAGTATGTGTGCGCTATGGAGCAGTGGTCTGCAGAGTCTACATTATTGTTGAACACAAGACCCTCACCCTCCGCAGTGTGATCGGCCTCCAGGAAACCTTTCTCTATGTTCCCGTTTTCTATCTTCTTAATAGGCAGAAAAAATGACTGATGTTGTATAGCCTCCTGGGAACAAGTACAAAAATACTGTAAGTAGGACGCAGTCACACGCAGCACTGGGCAGGTCCGGACCCCCAGGTTCTGGGGTGACACCAGGACCGTCCATAGAAGATTTCCTATCTCACGTCCATGTACCTGGATGGTAATAACCGTCTCCAGCTCCTCGTAGGTGATCTGCACAGCCTTAGCGGCGCGTTGGGCATGTTCCTGAGTGTCTGCAACGATGGCTCCAACAATGTGTCCGACACAAGTCACCTGCAAGGAACAGACCAGAAATAATCACATCCAGGGCTGCCGTCAGCGACCGGCCATCATGGGATGTGCCAAGGGTGGGCTGGACTTGTGAAGCCCGGCGCCATCGTGGTCAACAGCGCAGACAATGAGGAGACAGTGGTGGATGAACCAACAACGATTTATTCACTTAACACAAAGAAAAGAGGTCTTCAGCAAAGAACCAAGGAGCAGTAAAAACGATGGCAAAGAAATAGTTATATTGCAAGTAAAATATAGCAATGCAGATGAATAGGATATAAACACAATGTTATATACACACTACAGGTCTAGGTCTAGGAATACGTAACGGTTACCATAGCTAATATTGTAGTCTTAACACTCCCAACCCAGGAAACGTCAGTGCCACTACTGTACTCGTCACCATTGTCACTCTATAGGCTACACGAAACGCACCAACGGAGATCAACAAAACTACCCACTGGGCTACAAGTCCCAATTGGTGAGTTACTCTGTACACTGACCGTCTGTGTTCCCTGAAGCATGGCCCCACTCCCCACTTAGTACCATTCATTCACACAAACAGTCCTCCACTACGGCCTAGTCATCTCTTTCTGTTGAGTCTCCTGGGTCTTCTCTTGGATCTGGTCTCTCTTTTGGGTCATCTCTCGGATCTGGTCTCTCTTGGGTCATCTCTCAGAACTGGTATGTCTTGGGTCTTCTCTTGGATCTGGTCTCTCTCTGATCTTCTCTCAGATCTGCTCTCTCTTGGGTCTTCTCTTGGATCTGGTCTCCCTTGTGTCTTCTATAGACTCTTGGGTCTCCTCAAATCGGGTTTCTCTTGGGTCTTTTCTCGGCTTTGGTCTCTCTTGGATCTTCTCCCAGCTCTGCTATCTCTTGGGTCTTCTCTCAGATCTGGTCTCTCTTGGGTCTTCCCCCAGCTCTGCTATCTCTTGGGTCTTCTCTCAGATCAGGCCTCTCTTGGGTCTTCCCCCGGCTCTGCTATCTCTTGGGTCTTCTCTCAGATCTAGTCTCTCTTGGGTCTTCTCTTGGCCCTGGTCTCTCTTGGGTCTTCTCTCTCCTCTCTCTTGGCTCTTCTCTTGGATCTGGTCTCTCTTCAGTCTTCTCTCAGCTCTGATCTCTCTTGGGTCTTCACTTAGATCTGCTATCTCTTGGGTCTTTTCTCGGCCCTGCTATCTCTTGGCTCTTCTTTCAGATCTGGCCTCTTTTAGGTCTTCTCTTGGATCTGGTCTCTCTTGTGTTTGCTCTTTGACATTCTCTTGGATCTGGTCTTTCTTGGGTATTCTCTCAGATCTGGTCTCACTTGGGTCTTCTCTTGGATCTGGTCTCTCCTGGGTCTTCTCTTGAATCTGGTCTCTCCTGGGTCTTCTCTTGAATCTGGTCTCTTTTGGGTCTTCTCTCAGCTCTGGTCTCTCTTGGGTCTTCTCTTGGATCCAGTCTCTCCTGTTTCTTCTCTCGGCTCTGCTATCTCTTGGGTCTTCTCTTGGATCTGGTCTCTCTTGGGTTTTCTCTCGGAGCTGGTCTCTCTTGGATCTTCTTTTGGATCTGGTCCCTCTTAGGTCTTCTCTCAGAGCTGGTCCCTCTTGGGTCTTCTTTCAGATTGGTAGCTGTAAGCCAACTCCACTGCTCACTCACGCGGCTATCTTGCTAGAGGTCCAGGCGCCGATTGCTCCCCTTGTTGGCCGTTTCAAGCCTTTTATAATTAGGAACTGTGCCACAGCTGTCAACTGACCCAACGTGTCCTTCAATCTCTTCCCCAGGAAAACATACACTTCACTCAAATTCCTACTTCTCTTTTCTCTGTTATTTCTGACCAGCAGATGGCACTGTTTGCGGACACCCTGTGAGACATTAGTTGTGTGCGTCTTCTGTCCCGTCTACCTCCTTACAACTACATGGCAGCTGGTTTCGTTGGCTCATAGGGAGATCCTAGACTTACCGTCTGCTCTGCGAATATCTGCTCGTCGTGTCTGACCCCGGTAACGTTGCTTCCTGGAATATCTTTTGCCGAAAGGAAACAGACGAATCCTGGAGATGTCTCAGCCCTGGATTTATCAATGGATCTATAGAGAAGCAAAATCAAGGGGTCACATCAAAATAAGACCCTCAGTGCAAACATTTTGATAGTCCTTATTTTTCTGGACTATTTCACACAATTTTTCTACAAAAGGGGCGAGTGTGTTCTAATTCGTATTAACAGGCGGGTGGTCCATACTATGCGGGGGCAGTACTTAAAGGTAAGGCATGGCAATGAACGGGTTTCTAGGGTCTTCTGCAAGGAGAAGGGAGGGGGCTGGCATGAATTGCATGAATTGGGGGTCTTAGGCCTACTTCTTTACCCAGTGATCTGCACCCCAAAACCCATCCACTTACATGATCTTCGCGTGCGCCTTAGTGCTGGTAATTAACCCTAAATACAGCTCGTTTTCATAATGGGGGATATCGTCACAGTACACGGCTTCTCCGGTGGCTTGCTTCAAGGCGGACAAGTGCATGATGGGACGGCCGACAAAGTCTTCGGGGTTCTGACCGGCCGGAACTTCCTGTAAGGCAATGTGTCAATCGCTGCTGTTTAACCATTTAAACGCTGCTGACAATCACTGAAACTGGTTGCCAATGCATGCATGCGCTGGTCCAAATGCCCCTGCCCTGGATGCGATTGTAGGGTGCCGATTGGTTATTATTACGGTCGTGGCCCATTCCAATCCCTTATCTTGTGCATTGTCGATATTGTTGCAATGCTGCCACCCAGTGGACATATTGGCAATTACATTTTTCATTTAATTTTTGCAATTTTGTTCACTCTCCGGCTCCTATTTATATTAATTGGACAGTTCTCATCCAAGTTGAGCCCAAAGCACTTATTGCATCTACGTACCTGAAACAGCTGCACACCGGAGGTCGGGGGCTTGTGAAACAGCTCAGTGGCGCTCTCATATTCTGGGAGGACAGTCTCATGGAAATTATTCTTAGGGAATGATAAAAAAAAGAGTAGATTTAAAAAATTATCGAGAATGAGGTTCAATTCTGCATCTTTGTAATACACGTTGTGTTCCAATTTATCATCACTTGCAAGACCTCTGCTTGCTGCCGGCGAATACAAATATTCTCCAACTCTTAAAACTGTCCTTAGTCCTTAAAACACAGCAGAGGGTTTGTTACAATGTATTAGTATAGGGAATCTTAAATAACCATTTACTAATATAATCCTGATTTCATAGTCTTGTTCCCCTCCTAATTGCAAAATGTAAAACTCCCTCTAACCACCACTAGGGGGCAATCTGTCTCTGCTTCCATTCATTTCAATATGATCTATATAGTAATGTATACAGATCGCCCCCTGGTGGCCGTCTGACATTTCAGATTTTTACAAGCAAATTTAATTGGAGAATTGCTCTGTAAAAAAAAAAGAGGAGATCACTGGAATCTCACGAATATCACAAAATTAATCTGAATCATTCATGCCATTACTCAACAAGAATTGATAGGAATATGTAGTTTCCCTTTAAATTCCTAATATAAATGATCACTTTATAAAGAATTCCTTATTGTTGATAAAGCATTATAGACCAAAATAAGACGCGAGAGGAAGTAGAAAGCTACGTTCTTACATTTTCACCTAAATCTGTTGCCAATTTCTTAAGAACCGTGAGATAAAACTTAAAGAAGAAGCTGAGAGTCAGGATCTGACGAAATTCGACCATCCCTCCAGGCACGCTGGGTGACAGTGACATCTCTGCGGCTAGAAGTCGGCAGGCGTCTTGTAGTAAGTGGTCGTTCCATTCTCTTTGTGGAGAGAAAAAAGAGGGCTCAATGGGGTACAAACTGACACCTATTTAATAGTATATATCCATCTATATAATAGTATATATATACACCTATATAATAGTAATGTGCTGACATCTAGTGGCAAAAATGAAAACTGCAACACCTAATGTTTAGTATTATTATTAATAAGAATAATAATTATATTTTATTTCTATCTTTTTTTTATGCAGCTTTGGGTGTGACTAGAGTAGAAAATAAACTATTTTAAACTTAAAGATATCCACATTGAATTAAAAAAAAAATACATAAATCCATTGGGTTTTTTTTAGTAATAATGATGGATACTTTATGTCTTAAACTCTAGTTACATCCAAAGCTGCAATCAGATTTTTTTTACTATTCGCTTGGTGGTGACTTTACATGCTATTGGTATAAAGGAATGACATAAGTTGCCAGCGTGTATCGCTTTTGGTTGCCAGATTTTGAATGCAGCTTTGGGTGTGACTAGAGTAGATAAGTGGATCAGATCATCACCCGTTACCTCCCGGATAATGAGGAGCATGTGTCTTTTGCCATGACGGTGATGGGGGCCATTCCTCCATAGCTGAGCTGGATCTTCTCCACCCGGTGACTGTCAGGCCGGAACACAACCTTCATCCCACTGGTGACGATGGCGATATCGTCCTCCCGCCGTGATGCTTGTTTGTAGGCAGAGAAATATTCCCACTGTCACATCAACAAAGAGTTAACTGTCCCTGCACTCGTCAATTCTGTGACAATAAAGCATCAAGATTGTAATACGCAGGTTCCCGCTTGCTGTCAGTGAATGGAGACAAATTTATATCCAAAGGTTAAAAAAAAATGTGCTCAACTTCTCACAGGTGCGCTGGTGATGAAATGGGGGGCGGCAAATTCTATAATGGGGTGTCTGATGGTTAAAGTAGCAAGGGATGGCATTCGCTCTTCATTGATGTCTATGCAGAGTGCAGCAATCAAGATGAGTTTGTCATTGTCTGCAACGCTCTGCATAGACAACAATGCTCTCAGTGTGATTTGTTATCTCGCTTACTGTCTATGTACAGTGCAGAAGCGGATGACAAATGCATCTCACTTTCTGCACACTGCATAGGCAGCAACATGTGCATTGCACTATGATCTCCCGCTGCTTCCCATCTTCTCTCTCTTGTAATTTAATGAGAGGACCTAGTTTAAAAATAAATTAAAAATTAAATAAATTAAAAAAAAAAAAAAAATATATATATATATATATATATATATATATACACATATATTTAAAAATATATATTTATTTATTTTATTTATGTATATTGTATTTATATATATATATATATATATATATATAAATAAAATATACATATATATATATAATTTTCTATGGTTAGGGCTAGAAATAGTGCTAGGATTAGGTAGCAGGTAATATAATGCATAAAATGGAATAAAAAAACATTCTATTACATGTATAAATAATGACTTTCATATTATATGTTGGATTTTAGCAAAGAAATGAAGATTAAAGGGAAATCGATAATTATTCCAGTATTTCCTTAAAATAGAAAAATAGGATTAGGGGTTCAATACTGGACTTAGGGGAGCGCTAACAGTCCATGGGTAGGGGTGTAAAATAAGGGCTTTGCTCCAGGGCCTGGCAGGCCACACTACGGCACAGGTCTTATGCCTCAAAGTGGCGTTCCACTAAGCGAGGATCAGGGATCGGACTTTTTTGGGCATATTGGTATTGACCTTAAAAAAAAAAAAATAAATAATAATAGTTTGAGTGTATTTTTTTATAATGTCTCGTTGGGTTGTTCCTCTGTTATTCCTCCTGGAAATGTATTAAACACTTTAATCAGTTCTGTACAGACAGTATCAGATTATGTATAGGCAAGGGGAATGATACAACCTAGGTGACACTTTAGTCACACATTTCCAGGAGGAATAACAGAGTAATGACACAATATACAGGGAGAACAGATGCTCTAGTGTGGAGAGTGCATGTATTTACCAAATCAGACCCGCACAGATCCCTTTTTACAGTAGTTTTCTATGAACTTTTCACAAAGGATTCATGCTAATAGTAATCACCTTTTTGGAGAAGGGAACCTCGACCGACAGGAGGACGTCTTCTGGCTTTAGGATTGTTTTCCTGTATCCAGTAAAGAAATTCCCGTCCATCTGCAGCGTCCGCTTCTTTTCTGTAAAATGATTTGTAGACGGTCGGTTAATGCTGGATGCATCTGATCACATGAAAACCATTGTGCACCGATCTGCAGGGTCCGAGCACTGGGACCCGCACTGAACCGCAGAAGCGGGACATTTCTCCCCATTACCCCATTAAGAATGGAGAAGCCGTCTATATTCCTGACCGGTGCTCCAATTGTTCTCTAAGAGGCTGCTGAAAAAAGCCGAGAGCTGCAGACAGAATCTTATCATGTATCTCTGTATACAGGGAGCTCCCCCTAGTGGTGGCTGCAGACAGGATCTTATCATGTATCTCTGTATACAGGGAGCTCCCCCTAGTGGTGACTGCAGACAGGATCTTATCATGTATCTCTGTATACAGGGAGCTCCCCCTAGTGGTGGCTGCAGACAGGATCTTATGTATCTCTGTATACAGGGAGCTCCTCCTAGTGGTGGCTGCAGACAGGATCTTATCATGTATCTCTGTATACAGGGAGCTCTCCCTAGTGGTGGCTGCAGACAGGATCTTCTCATGTATCTCTGTATACAGGGAGCTCCCCCTAGTGGTGGCTGCAGACAGGATCTTATCATGTATCTCTGTATACAGGGAGCTCCCCCTAGTGGTGGCTGCAGACAGGATCTTCTCATGTATCTCTGTATACAGGGAGCTCCCCCTAGTGGTGACTGCAGGCAGGATCTTATCATGTATCTCTGTATACAGGGAGCTCCCCCTAGTGGTGGCTGCAGACAGGATCTTATCATGTATCTCTGTATACAGGGAGCTCCCCCTAGTGGTGGCTGCAGACAGGATCTTATCATGTATCTCTGTATACAGGGAGCTCCCCCTAGTGGTGGCTGCAGACAGGATCTTATCATGTATCGCTGTATACAGGGAGCTCCCCCTAGTGGTGGCTGCAGACAGGATCTTATCATGTATCTCTGTATACAGGGAGCTCCCCCTAGTGGTGGATGCAGACAGGATCTTATCATGTATCTCTGTATACAGGGAGCTCCCCCTAGTGGTGGCTGCAGAGAGGATCTTATCATGTATCTCTGTATACAGGGAGCTCCCCCTAGTGGTGGCTGCAGACAGAATCTTATCATGTATCTCTGTATACAGGGAGCTTCCCCTAGTGGTGACTGCAGACAGGATCTCATCATGTATCTCTGTATACAGGGAGCTCCCCCTAGTGGTGGCTGCAGAGAGGATCTTATCATGTATCTCTGTATACAGGGAGCTCCCTCTAGTGGTGGCTGCAGAGAGGATCTTATCATGTATCTCTGTATACAGGGAGCTCCCTCTAGTGGTGGTTGCAGACAGGATCTTATCATTTATATCTGTATACAGGGAGCTCCCCCTAGTGGTGGCTGTAGACAGGATCTTATCATGTATCTCTGTATACAGGGAGCTCCCCCTAGTGGTGACTGCAGACAGAATCTTATCATGTATCTCTGTATACAGGGAGCTCCCCCTAGTGGTGGCTGCAGACAGGAGCTTATCATGTATCTCTGTATACAGGGAGCTCCCCCTAGTGGTGGCTGCAGACAGAATATTATCATGTATCTCTGTATGCAGAAAGCTCCCCCTAGTGGTGGCTGCAGATAGGATCTTATCATGTATCTCTGTATATAGGGAGCTCCCCCTAGTGGTGGCTGCAGACAGAATATTATCATGTATCTCTGTATGCAGAAAGCTCCCCCTAGTGGTGGCTGCAGACAGGATCTGATCATGTCTCTCTGTATACAGGGAGCTCCCTCTAGTGGTGGCTGCAGGCAGAGTTCTTGCACATTATACATTAAATTACATCATTGGGGTTGTAGGGGTTCACTTTTAGTTTGACACCTAAGCCCACCATGTTCATGGCACCCCCTGCATCATATTAGAACAGTGCAATATATATGAGCATGTAGCCAAGCTGTCATCCTCACCGCCTCATTTAAAAGCACCGTGGCCATAAATAAGAGATCGCCTCTGTGGAGACACGGGGCTCAGTGGGTGCTCTCGTCCGCTGGCCCGGCTGCCTTTAGAAAGACAGCGTGGCTCAGGGCTCATCCCAACTGAACGCCGACCTCCTTAACCGTGGGCGTAACACTACTCAGACAACACAGGGTGAGGGAACCACAATAATTAGACTTTATTGGATCCCCAAAATATTAACGGCACATAACCAGCAAAACACAAATGTAACAGGCAACAGAGTCTCCCCCTTCCGCTGCTCACCAGGGATTTAGAATGTCCGTGCCTCAGAGGTTCCAGGGCCACTTACTCCAATCCAGCAGCACCCCGCTTTCGGCGGGCAACCACCGTGACTGGAATAACACCAGATTTAGGAAGCTGTA
This sequence comes from Anomaloglossus baeobatrachus, assembly GCF_048569485.1. Classification (NCBI taxonomy): domain Eukaryota; kingdom Metazoa; phylum Chordata; class Amphibia; order Anura; family Aromobatidae; genus Anomaloglossus; species Anomaloglossus baeobatrachus. The sequence continues at coordinate 23,682,380 of NC_134355.1, forward strand.
TGAGGTCTGCAAAGTCTGTACCAGGTGACGGGATTGTCCCAACCTAGGTTTCCTCCTTAAGTAGTCTCTGGTGTGATGATATAATCCTGTACTGTGCAGCATTATATTATATATATGGAGGATTAAGGGAGCTGCATTATAATATATGGAGGACTATGAGGGCTGCATTATAATATATGGAGGACTATGAGGGCTGCATTAGATTATTTGGAAGAATATGGGGGCTGCATTATATTATATAGAGGACTATGGGGGCTGCATTATATTATATCGAGGACTCTGGGGGGCAGTATACTATATGGGGGACTATGGGGTGCAGCATAATACATGGAGGAGTATAGGGTGCATTATAATATATGGAGAACTATGGGGTTCAATATAATATATGGAGGAGTATGGGGTGAATTATAATACATGGAGGGCTATGGGAGGTGCATTATAATAATTGGAGGACTATGAAGACTACCTTATACATGGAAGACTATGGTAAGTGCATTATAATACATACACCATGTTCCAAATTATTATGCAGATTGGATGTAAGTGTCCTAGCGATTAATAATGAAACTCATTGATGGTATTGGGTCTCAGGGTTCTTTGGATCACTGAAATCAATCTCAGATACCTCCTAAGAGCTTAGGCTGGATCATGCACATCCATCAACAACAACCTGGTGACTTAAAGAAATCCCCTTTTATAGCCACAGCATTCCCTGTGGATACACTGCGTCCTCATCGGATTGGTTGGACAAGATTGCTTCTCCCATTGGATGAATTTCAAGCTGCATGGATATTGTTCATTTAAATGATGTGGGACGGAAGACTAAGGATATCTACATGGAGTCTGCAAGTCACCGACTAGACAATGGCTACTAAGGTAATCACATTAGCAATACACAACTACATTACAATGATTACTGGAAGGGTCTGGAGAAACAACAGCTAAGCAAACATGAGGTAATAGACCAAAGAACAATACGTCTGGCTGAATGTTAAGAAACTTTAACCCATGAGAGTCCATGTCGTCACATTCCTCCCCCTTAATATTAGCCAGACATGATAGGCTTCTGATCATCCTTCTCCTCTTGACGGTATTGTCCTTTTTAATGGTGAGGTCAGCAACAGAGGCTTGCATCTATACACCTCCCCCTGATTACCTCCCCCAAGTTGAGCAGGCATATTGCGGACAAGCACTAAGGTGGGGTCCATGAGTTGGGCTTGCATACATTTCTTACTATCAATCTTCCCCCAGTCAATAGCCCCGGTGTGGTTAGGCTTACTCACAGTTCTTGGCTCAGAAGTGGATGCTGAAGACCAGGAATGTGAATTATCCTTGGAAAAGATGTTAGAAAGATCCACATCAGGGTCCTGCTTGACTTGGAAGTGGGTGATGGCTTCTTCAAACTGACTGGATAGTTCTTGTCCTAGGTCATACTCCAAAATAACTGGTGTGAGCAGGTAATCCACACACCCCACTTCCACTCCCCTCTGGGTGGTATCCAAAACAACAGGCTTGGTGGTGCCATCCATGAACCCGACTTCAATTTTCTCCTTGTTCGTCCCCGAAATAACAGAAATGGGGAGACCATGCATGAGCCCTACATCAACTTCATCCTGGTTAGTCCCCGAAACAACAGGTGTGGGGAGGCTATCCATAAACTCCATATGGACCTCTTCCTGGTCAGACCCCAAAATAACAGGTGTGGGGACGGTGTCCATAAGCTCCACATCAGCCTTGCTCTGGTCAGTCTCCACAATGACAAGTGTGGGTAGGCTGTTCACAAGTCTCACATCAACCTCTCCCTGGTCCTTTCCCGAAATAACTGGTGTGGGGACGGTGTCCATAAGCTCCACATCAGCCTTGGTCTGGTCAGTCTCCACAATGACCGGTATGGGGAGGCTGTTCACAATCCCCACATCGATCACTTCCTGGTTGGTCCCCCAAAAAACGGGTGTGGGGAGGCTATCCACAAGCTCCACCTCGACCTCTCCCTGGTCGGTCCTTAGGTCCAACTGCACACATGCCAGAGGGACGTCTGAGCGCTGGCCCTCAGCCAGGGAGATGGATAATTGGGAATCTGGTAAAGGGTCTTCTGGGGAAACAATAACTGGGCTTACCAGGGTAATGGAGGAACCAGTGTCTCGTAGTCCCTGGCTCTTGACCGGCTGAACTGGTAGATGGACTCCAAGCATGCGGCCTCTGTTTTGGAGACAATCTTTATCTGTATGTCCATGGCGCCCACATGTATAACAACGCCATAGATTGGGTGACTCACAGGCCCTGTTTGTAGTCCTTTGTTTTGGCGCAGCTTCTGCTGGGTAGCGGGACCATCCTTCTCGAGCAGCTGGTGTTAGCAGTACGCCAGCTGGAATACCATAAACATATTCCAGAACATAAGCCCTCTCTTCTCTTGAGGATTTAGGCCCCAATGCAGCCAACAACGCTGTGGCTTGGGCCATTTTGGACAAAGTTGATTCCCGATTGTCACTAGATCCATCATGTGGCACATAGTTTAAATCCTCTGGGTCAATATCGGTGGGATCCTCATCGTCTTCTGCATCATTCTGGGCATCCCAATGGACTAATTTCCAGATCAAGTCTGACCGAGTGTCAGCATTCCTGTAGTCAATCTTTCGCCTCTGGCACAGATCCTGTAGCATCCATTTACTGCTGCGGTTGTAACTCCTCTCTGGTCCTTGTCCCATGGCTGAGCTGGTGGGGTTGGAGATGGCAGCGTCCGAAACCTGAATGCCTCCCTTATGGCCCGCTAGGTATGCTTATGTGCCTCCCTGTTTGTTGAGCCCTGGACGGTGTCCACGAACACCAGTCCACTGCAGCTCCCCTGGGTAAACCAGGCTAAGTAGTATCCCACCGCTGCCACCAATTGTGGAGACACGGGGCTCAGTGGGTGCTCTCCTGTGGAGACACGGGGCTCAGTGGTTGCTCTCCTGTGGAGACACGGGGCTCAGTGGGTGCTCTCGTCCTCTGGCCCAGCCACCTTTAGAAAGACAGCGTGGCTCAGGGCTCATCCCAACTGAACGCCGGCCTCCTTAACCATGGGCGTAACACTACTCAGACAACACAGGGTGAGGGAACCGCAATAATTAGACTTTATTGGATCCGCAAAATATTAACGGCACATAACACATAACCAGCAAAACACACAAATGTAACAGGCAACAGAGTCTCACCCTTCCGCTGGCTCACCAGGGATTTAGAATGTCCATGCCTCAGAGGTTCCAGGGCTAATTACTCCAATCCAGAAGCACCCCGCTTTCGGCGGGCACCCACCGTGACTGGAATAACGCCAGATTTAGGAAACTGGCTGAGGTCTGCAAAGTCTGTACCAGGTGACTGAACTGTCCCAACCTGAGTGTCCTCCTTAAGTAGTCACTGGTATGATGATATAATCCTGGCAGCCGGAGTCGAAATCCCTAGACTGTGGATATGGTCTCCAATCGGAACCGAAGTCCCTAGATTGAAGCCACAAGGTATCCTGATCCTCTAGCCAGCTCCTAAGAGCTTAGGCTGGATCATGCACATCCATCAACAACAACCTGGTGACTTAAAGAAATCCCCTTTTATAGCCACAGCCTTCCCTGTGGATACACTGCGTCCTCATCGGATTGGTTGGTTGGACAAGATTGCTTCTCCCATTGGATGAATTTCAAGCTGCATGGATAATGTTCATTTAAATGATGTGGGACGGAAGACTGAGGATATCTACATGGAGTCTGCAAGTCACCGACTAGACAATGGCTACTAAGGTAATTACATTAGCAATACACAACTACATTACAATGATTACTGGAAGGGTCTGGAGAAACAATAGCTAAGCAAACATGAGGTAATACACCAAAGAACAATACGTCTGGCTGAATGTTAAGAAACTTTAACCCATGAGAGTCTATGTCGTCACAGCCTCTTCTTACCTTCAGAGATGATATGCAGTTTGCTGCCACTTGCCATAAAGACAGGATTCAGGTCAGATATCGGACTGGCCGTCATGATATTCCCACCAATGGCCTGAAAGTAGGAAATGCCAGGTAATTACAGCTTTGGCCCTTAAAGTGCACTCACCGTTCTGCAGTGTGAGAATTATCCTATAGTGTTTATATACATAGTGGATTGACTTTATTGGGGGATACACATATAGGGGGTCTTCCTTACCGCCACATTACGGATCTGCTGTCCTGCAAACCACCTCAGCTGCTCCAGCACGGCCCGGAACACTTCTGTCCTGTGCGGGGGATGGTCTGACACCGCTTTCTGGAGAACATCACCCAGGGTGGCCAAAGTGCAGGCAGCTCCAAACCGGATCCCTGTGAACAGAAGCATTGACTGAAGGACACAGACACATCCATAGGATCAGCTGATGGGGGATCTCCGCTCCTCACCTTCTTCACTCTGCTCAACTGCATTTAATTCTGCAACCCAACTCGGGGTGATGATGACCGGGTACAACATGTTCTTAAATTTCATTTCAATACCTAAAAAAAAAATAGTCAGGAGACTTCAAAAAAACAATGTCTATATCAATTATAGAAGCATAATAGACTAAAGCCAACCTGCTGATAGTCTCCAGGTTTTAAGGCTATGTTTGTATAGATTGGAAAAATATGTGTCATCTGCTAAACACAAAGCATTACTTATCTAGCACTGACTCAGGACAAGTACACAACTGCACCAGCAGAATAGTGACTGCAGCTCTGGAGTATAATACAGGAGGTAACTCAGGATCAGTAATGTATGTACAACAGTGACTGCACCAGCAGAATAGTGAGTGCAGCTCTGGAGTATAATACAGGAGGTAACTCAGGATCAGTAATGTATGTACACAGTGACTGCACCAGCAGAATAGTGAGTGCAGCTCTGGAGTATAATACAGGAGGTAACTCAGGATCAGTAATGTAATGTATGTACACAGTGACTGCACCAGCAGAATAGTGAGTGCAGCTCTGGAGTATAATACAGGAGGTAACTCAGGATCAGTAATGTATTGTATGCACTAATGAAATGACACAACTTTATTTTGGGAGGAGTAGTTTTTTCTGTGCTCATTATAGCCCTCAGGTAAATTTTGCATTTTGAGAATATAATATTCTCTGTGTCTCATATGCAGCAGGTAAAATAAGCATTGAACACAGAATAATACAGCGGGTGAAATAAGAATTGAAGTTGTCACCAATTTTGTAAGTAAATATATTTCTAAAGCTGCTATTGGTATACATTTCTCACCAGATGTCAGTAACAACTCATCCAATCCACACAGGCAAAGAAATGAAACCATAGATGTTCAGAAATTTATCAATGTGTAATAATGAGAAATTACACAGGGAAAAAGTATTGAACACATAAAGAGATGTGCAAAAAGCCATGGAAAGTCATGACACCAGCTGAAAACGATCAGTAAGTAGAGAGCAATCCTGACACTTAGTGAAAAACAATATCAGCTGGTACACCTGATGGCGTATAAAAAGGTGTCTCATTACCAAGGTGCCACACAACAAACATCTCAAGATGGGTAAAACCAGTGAGCTGTCTCAAGACATTCATATTGTTGGAATCATACTGATGGCGTTGGTCACAGAAGAAATTCTAAACTACTAAAGGTTGCAGTGAACAATGATGGGGCCATAATACAGAAGTGTAAAGAACATTATTTTACCATAAACCGGGCATGACCAGGTGCTCCCCGCAAAATGTCAGACAGCAATAAAAATAGTTATCAGAAGAGTTGTCCAAGAACCATCTGTGGAGAGCTACAGAAAGACCTGGAACGAGCAGGGACAATTTTTTCAAAGAAAACAATAAGTAATGCAGTCCGCCTCCATGGCCTGTATGCACGCTCCTGTATGCACGCTCCTGTATGCATGCTCCTGTATGCACACTCACCATAAAAGACTCCACTGCTGAGCAAAAAGCAGCTTCAAGAGAGTTTAAAGTTTGTTCAACAACATTTAGACAAGTCTGGGAAATACTGGAGAATATAGTCTGGTTAGATGAGACCAAAATTGAACTCTTTGGAGGCCATAATACACACCATGTTTGGAGGCCAAAAGGCAAATCACCCCCAAAACACCAACAACAATGAAGTGTGGAGGTGGGAACATCATGGTGTGGGGTTGGTTTTCAGGATACGACACTGGCAAACTTCATATAATTGAAGGAAGGATGAATGGACAAATGCACAGAGACATTCCTGATAAATATCTGCTGCCATCTACCAGGATGATGTGGATTAAACCAGGGAGGACATTTCACAAGACAATGACCCCAAACACACGGCCAAGGAAAGAAAATAAATCTGCTAGAATGGCCGAGCCGATCACCAGAGCTGAATCCAATAGAAAATGTCTGGAAGGAACTAAAGCTCAGAGATCATAGAAGGAGCCGGGACCTGCAGGATGTGAGGAGTGTGTGCGGAAGAATGGGCCAAACTCCACCTGAGCAATGCAGGCGACTAGTGTCTGCATACAGGATGTGAGGAGTGTGTGCGGGGGAAGAATGGGCCAAAATCCACCTGAGCAATGCAGGAGACTAGTGTCTCCATACAGGATGTGAGGAGTGTGTGCGGGGGAAGAATGGGCCAAATCCACCTGAGCAATGCAGGCGACTAGTGTCTGCATACAGGATGTGAGGAGTGTGTGCGGGGGAAGAATGGGCCAAAATCCACCTGAGCAATGCAGGAGACTAGTGTCTCCATACAGGATGTGAGGAGTGTGTGCGGAAGAATGGGCCAAACTCCACCTGAGCAATGCAGGCGACTAGTGTCTCCATACAGGATGTGAGGAGTGTGTGCGGAAGAATGGGCCAAATCCACCTGAGCAATGCAGGTGACTAGTGTCTCCATACAGGATGTGAGGAGTGTGTGGGGAAGAATGGGCCAAATCCACCTGAGCAATGCAGGCGACTAGTGTCTGCATACAGGATGTGAGGAGTGTGTGCGGGGGAAGAATGGGCCAAAATCCACCTGAGCAATGCAGGAGACTAGTGTCTGCATACAGGATGTGAGGAGTGTGTGCGGGGGAAGAATGGGCCAAAATCCACCTGAGCAATGCAGGAGACTAGTGTCTCCATACAGGATGTGAGGAGTGTGTGCGGAAGAATGGGCCAAACTCCACCTGAGCAATGCAGGCGACTAGTGTCTCCATACAGGATGTGAGGAGTGTGTGCGGAAGAATGGGCCAAATCCACCTGAGCAATGCAGGCGACTAGTGTCTCCATACAGGATGTGAGGAGTGTGTGGGGAAGAATGGGCCAAATCCACCTGAGCAATGCAGGCGACTAGTGTCTCCATACAGGATGTGAGAAGTGTGTGGGGAAGAATGGGCCAAATCCACCTGAGCAATGCAGGAGACTAGTGTCTCCATACAGGATGTGAGGAGTGTGTGCGGGGGAAGAATGGGCCAAATTCCACCTGAGCAATGCAGGAGACTAGTGTCTCCATACAGGATGTGAGAAGTGTGTGCGGAAGAATGGGCCAAAATCCACCTGAGCAATGCAGGCGACTAGTGTCTCCATACAGGATGTGAGAAGTGTGTGCGGAAGAATGGGCCAAACTCCACCTGAGCAATGCAGGCGACTAGTGTCTCCATACAGGATGTGAGGAGTGTGTGCGGGGGAAGAATGGGCCAAAATCCACCTGAGCAATGCAGGTACTAGTGTCTCCATACAGGATGTGAGGAGTGTGTGCGGAAGAATGGGCCAAAATCCACCTGAGCAATGCAGGTGACTAGTGTCTCCATACAGGATGTGAGGAGTGTGTGCGGAAGAATGGGCCAAAATCCACCTGAGCAATGCAGGCGACCAGTGTCTCCATACAGGATGTGAGGAGTGTGTGCGGAATAATGGGCCAAAATCCACCTGAGCAATGCAGGCGACTAGTGTCTCCATACAGGATGTGAGGAGTGTGTGCGGGGGAAGAATGGGCCAAAATCCACCTGAGCAATGCAGGTACTAGTGTCTCCATACAGGATGTGAGGAGTGTGTGCGGAATAATGGGCCAAACTCCACCTGAGCAATGCAGGCGACTAGTGTCTCCATACAGGATGTGAGGAGTGTGTGCGGAATAATGGGCCAAACTCCACCTGAGCAATGCAGGCGACCAGTGTCTCCATACAGGATGTGAGAAGTGTGTGCGGAATAATGGGCCAAACTCCACCTGAGCAATGCAGGCGACTAGTGTCTCCATACAGGATGTGAGGAGTGTGTGCGGAAGAATGGGCCCAAATCCACCTGAGCAATGCAGGCGACTAGTGTCTCCATACAGGATGTGAGGAGTGTGTGCGGAAGAATGGGCCAAAATCCACCTGAGCAATGCAGGAGACTAGTGTCTCCATACAGGATGTGAGGAGTGTGTGGGGAAGAATGGGCCAAAATCCACCTGAGCAATGCAGGCGACTAGTGTCTCCATACAGGATGTGAGAAGTGTGTGGGGAAGAATGGGCCAAAATCCACCTGAGCAATGCAGGGACTAGTGTCTCCATACAGGATGTGAGGAGTGTGTGCGGAAGAATGGGCCAAAATCCACCTGAGCAATGCAGGCGACTAGTGTCTCCATACAGGATGTGAGGAGTGTGTGCGGAAGAATGGGCCAAATCCACCTGAGCAATGCAGGCGACTAGTGTCTCCATACAGGATGTGAGGAGTGTGTGCGGAAGAATGGGCCAAACTCCACCTGAGCAATGCAGGTGACTAGTGTCTCCATACAGGATGTGAGGAGTGTGTGTGGAAGAATGGGCCAAATCCACCTGAGCAATGCAGGCGACTAGTGTCTCCATACAGGATGTGAGGAGTGTGTGCGGGGGAAGAATGGGCCAAAATCCACCTGAGCAATGCAGGTACTAGTGTCTCCATACAGGATGTGAGGAGTGTGTGCGGAAGAATGGGCCAAAATCCACCTGAGCAATGCAGGTGACTAGTGTCTCCATACAGGATGTGAGGAGTGTGTGCGGAAGAATGGGCCAAAATCCACCTGAGCAATGCAGGCGACTAGTGTCTCCATACAGGATGTGAGGAGTGTGTGCGGAATAATGGGCCAAACTCCACCTGAGCAATGCAGGCGACTAGTGTCTCCATACAGGATGTGAGGAGTGTGTGCGGAATAATGGGCCAAACTCCACCTGAGCAATGCAGGCGACTAGTGTCTCCATACAGGATGTGAGGAGTGTGTGCGGAAGAATGGGCCCAAATCCACCTGAGCAATGCAGGCGACTAGTGTCTCCATACAGGATGTGAGGAGTGTGTGCGGAAGAATGGGCCAAAATCCACCTGAGCAATGCAGGAGACTAGTGTCTCCATACAGGATGTGAGGAGTGTGTGGGGAAGAATGGGCCAAAATCCACCTGAGCAATGCAGGCGACTAGTGTCTCCATACAGGATGTGAGGAGTGTGTGCGGAAGAATGGGCCAAAATCCACCTGAGCAATGCAGGCGACTAGTGTCTCCATACAGGATGTGAGGAGTGTGTGGGGAAGAATGGGCCAATATCCACCTGAGCAATGCAGGTGACTAGTGTCTCCATACAGGATGTGAGAAGTGTGTGGGGAAGAATGGGCCAAAATCCACCTGAGCAATGCAGGGACTAGTGTCTCCATACAGGATGTGAGGAGTGTGTGCGGAAGAATGGGCCAAAATCCACCTGAGCAATGCAGGCGACTAGTGTCTCCATACAGGATGTGAGGAGTGTGTGCGGAAGAATGGGCCAAATCCACCTGAGCAATGCAGGCGACTAGTGTCTCCATACAGGATGTGAGGAGTGTGTGTGGAAGAATGGGCCAAAATCCACCTGAGCAATGCAGGCGACTAGTGTCTCCATACAGGATGTGAGGAGTGTGTGCGGAAGAATGGGCCAAACTCCACCTGAGCAATGCAGGTGACTAGTGTCTCCATACAGGATGTGAGGAGTGTGTGCGGAAGAATGGGCCAAAATCCACCTGAGCAATGCAGGGACTAGTGTCTCCATACAGGATGTGAGGAGTGTGTGCGGAAGAATGGGCCAAATCCACCTGAGCAATGCAGGCGACTAGTGTCTCCATACAGGATGTGAGGAGTGTGTGCGGAATAATGGGCCAAACTCCACCTGAGCAATGCAGGTACTAGTGTCTCCATACAGGATGTGAGGAGTGTGTGCGGGGGAAGAATGGGCCAAATCCACCTGAGCAATGCAGGCGACTAGTGTCTCCATACAGGATGTGAGGAGTGTGTGCGGAAGAATGGGCCAAATCCACCTGAGCAATGCAGGCGACTAGTGTCTCCATACAGGATGTGAGGAGTGTGTGTGGAAGAATGGGCCAAATCCACCTGAGCAATGCAGGCGACTAGTGTCTCCATACAGGAGGCGTCTGGAAGCTTCAGCATCAACAAAAACTTATGTACGAAATATTAAATAAATATCAGTAATGTGTTCAATACTTTTTCTCCGTGTAATTTCTTATTATTACAAATATCTTAATTTATGAACATCGATGGTTTGATTTCTTTGCCTGTGTGGATTGGATGGGTTGTTACCGATGCCTGGTGAGAAATTCATGTCAATAACAGCTTTAGAAATATATTTACTCACAAAATTGGTGACGTGTTGAATACTTATTTCACCCTCTGTATGATTGTTATTCCTTTAGTGATATCGGACACGTCGCCTCATTCCTCACCGACTTCTGTGTTCCCCACCACAAGTTTAGCATTCGGGTACTGGGCCTTTAGATGCAGCAGCTCGTTCAGGGTGGAGGGCTGATACCACGTGACATCTTCACCTTTAAATACCATCTGCTTTCGAGCTACATCCCGATACAGCTGTAGAGAACACATATACCATAGCAGTGTACACATATCGTTATCGTAGTAGTGCAGCTTATAAAATACATTGGGTCCGGTTCACCATCGCCATTTCTGCACTTTTTTGGACTAAAGGCCGCTTTACACGCTGCGACATCGCTAATGCGAACTCGTTGGGGTCACGGAATTGGTGACACACATCCGGCCGCATTAGCGATGTCGTTGCGTGTGACACCGATGAGCGATTTTGCATCGTCGCAAAAACGTGCAAAATCGCTCATCGGTGACATGGGGGTCCATTCTCAAATATCGTTACTGCAGCAGTAACGAAGTTGTTCCTCGCTCCTGCGGCAGCACACATCGCTCCGTGTGACACCACAGGAAGGAGGAAGCTCTCCTTACCCGCCTCCCGGCCGCTATGCGGAAGGAAGGAGGTGGGCGGGATGTTACGTCCCGCTCATCTCCGTCCCTCCGCTTCTATTGGGCGGCCGCTCAGTGACGTCGCTGTGACGCTAAACAAACCACCCCCTTAGAAAGGAGGCGGTTCGCCGGTCACAGCGACGTCGCCGGGCAGGTAAGTAGTGTGACGGGTCTGGGCGATGTTGTGCGGCACGGGCAGCGATTTACCCGTGTCGCCCAACAGATGGGGGCGGGTACCCACACTAGCGATATCGGGACCGATATCGCAGCGTGTAAAGCGGCCTTAATTTGCTCATTTTTAGTGATTTTAGCGCCTTTATTTTCTATATATTTTGCAACACTTTTTAAGCTGTTTATCTTTGTAAAATCATTTTTAGTTTTCCTCTACAACTTTGCTTGTCCCGGATGTTTTAGACAGATTTGTCCCGGGCGCGTCCTGCCCCAGAAGGGGTCGGACCACATGGATCCGGACGTCGCTACTCGGGTGGCTCGAGGATCTCTGTGCTCGGGGTCACACCGGTACGTGATGGAGGGTTATTTACAGGGGATTTAGGTAGTTTGTGACACCACCCATGGTGTGCGGTAATGGGGAGTACCGCTGCTGCCGTTGGGAGTACCCAGGGTGATGGAACGGGGGCCGCCAGATGACGTTACCCTCCATGGGTAGGGAAAGGCCCGGGGACCCCGATGGTGGGATGGATTGCAGGGGGATCACAAACTCGCCGGTTGCAGGGGTTAGTCAGGTACTCACTCAGAAGAAAGTAGATGCTGACAACGTAGTAAACCAAGTCTCTGGGTGCCGCTGTTTTCTGAGGGGAGCTCGTCCGGGTCCCGTCCCCTGCACCACTGCCTGGTGGTTTGTGGCCTACCTCCTGGCACAGTATTTTAGAGTGTCCTTTGTGGCCCATCAGCTTGGAGCTTCCGGGCCCCGCTCCCTGCTATGGGTAGTAGAGGAGCTTGCTCTCAGGAGCTCACGCTTGGGATTTCAGTGGTCTGCTTTGCTTGGACAGCCCTATCTCCCTCGTTGCGCTTGTGCCTCCGATCTCTGAGGTTCGTGGGAACAGTCCATAAAGGCCCTGTCCTCCGCAGGTTAATTGCTGGGTTGCCTGAAGCTTCTCCCCGACCTAGGGTCCGTGTATCCCGTCTTGCCTTCAGTCCCAGCCCAGCTATTGAACTGTGGCTGCTGGCTATCCTCCAAGACTAGCCAAGCACCCAGTCACAATCTCCCGCAACCGAGTCTCCGACTCCTCCTGGTCCAGACCACCATCTGCGACCTAGTCTCCTTTTCCCCTGGGAGCTCCAACTCCCAGCTTCCTCCAGCTCCTCACAGCTCGAGGGCTACCACTGAATTGACTTGTCACCTCCCACCTCCCTACCTGACCCCTAGGTGGGCAGCCCTATTCCAGCTTAAGCAGCCCACTGGTGTGCCTGACAGGGTGTGGTGCAAGGTGTGACTAGGATTTGGGAATGCTGGTGGAGGCAGTACTGCAGGATGGAGACCAAGAACCATGGGGGGTTGAGTCCTGCACTGGAGATAAAGAACGTGCAGTACCCTGTGACGACCTGACTAGTCCAGGGGCGTCACAGATTTATAAAAAGTGAATTTTACCAAATGTTGCACTTTTTGGGCACATCTGTCATGTGCTGTCGCGATCCACACACGCAGAATACTACTATGGCTCAGACTCTGATCAGATTGCAGATTCCGAAAGGCAACTTGGTCTCTTGTAAGTGCTCAGCTTTGCTGGGCGTCGGCTGAGTTGTTTCACTGCTCTTTACCGTGCAGAAGTTAATCCTTCTTTGGAGCAATGTGCAACTCTTCTAGAGAGCCAGTTTGCTAATTACCATCTCCAGCTGGTCTCGTCCTATTTAAGCTTGTGTAGTAGGAGATCGCTAAGACAGCTTCAGCGATCCCAGTCTCAGTGGTTGTTCCGTTCATGGTGAAGGACAGTTGCTATTCTGCGTGGTGTGAACTTTCCCCTGCTGTGAGTTTATTCCTTACCTGTTTCTTTATTCCCCTGTACACATATTGTCTCCCCTTTGTGTTTGAGTGCAGTGTGTATGAGGTTTTGTTCCCCCTTGTCCGGGTCTTTTCTGTGGGGGGTTTGTTTCTGGGTTTCCTTCCCGCTGAAGGGAAGTCAGATCAGGGTTCGGACAGGAGTCAGGGTCACGCTGGGGGCTTGGACCTAACTACCATCAAGCCTACCTCTGAGGTAAGGAACAGCGCAGGGCCTCGAGTCGGAGAGCCAGCCTTGGAGCCCCTGTTCCGTCACTACATACCTCGTGACAACATCTCACTCCAGTCACTGCCTGGAGTAAACTTTCTGGCGGAATTTCTAATTTGACGTATAAGTTGCTTTTATGAGATTTTGCAACTTTTCTGGCTGAAAAGTCCCCAAAACAGTGGTTGAAGACAAAAAAAAATATTTTTGTTTTGTTTTAAGCTCTTGAATCAGGTGCGTCACTTTGAAAAATTTGGCACAAAGAACATCAATCAATATGACAACACAAAAAAAAGGAAAAAAAATGGCTTCAAGAAATTGCAATTGATGAATCGGGGTCATAGTAGAGGCCCATGGCTGGATTCTACTCATGTGCAGTGGTAGCAGATGAATTGTGTTACAATCTACACATTGTCAAACCTCAAATTGGGCAGATCAGATTGTAAAGGATCGAAAGGATTAGAGACACCAGCAGACCATAAACTTAATTTATGCAACCGGTGTCAGGAAGCTGCTGCAAAGCCGAGGTAGATTTCAGGAAGTGTAAACAGGAAAGTATCTCCATGGAGGAAACATTATTCCTCGATATTTAATATGTTACTATGTATAAGTCTATCCAAGATGGGTACAAAGTAAGACGCTCGTTATTTTATAGCACAAGCGGCGCACCTACCAGTAACTCTGGAGGGAAGATTGGTTCTTGGGTTGGATCCAAGGGTCTGAAGTCCGATGGGTCAAACAAGGCCGGAGGTGACGGTGTCTATAAGAAATACAAGATGTGATCTAGAAGCAGTATTTATAGTGTATTTCATCTCTACAAGACATTCCCGGCCCTCGGGACACCCAAGAATTGGCAGGACAATGGGGTTAGGGCCAAAAGTGCCCCTGAGGTCTAGCAGTGGATAACCACGTCTGACGTCGATAGTACAGAATCCCACCAGATGCTGCTCTTTTATTGAGTTATTTCACAATAACTTATTATTCCTCACAAATGATAGTACCTTGCAAAAGTATTCACTCCCCCATAAAAAGTCATGTTTCACAAAAGACCGCATTAAAGATAATCTTGCTGGCTCTATTTCTCAGCCTTCAGGACTAGAGGTGGGATACAGCTGCGGGGTGCGGTATAATCTATGAATTCTAGGGGAGATGGGGGGAGGCTCCTGCTGGAGCTGGTTTTATTATAGCCGGACAGAGGACAGGGGGGCACAGCTGATCTCTGGGAAAACACACAGATAACATTTGTTTGTATATTTCCCAGGTTAAAGAGTAATTTAAGTCAAAATTAGATTTATTTTTTTTTTACGGTATTATTTTATCCACTGTATGGCACAGTAGTTTGAGTAATGTTTATAAATGGTATTTGGATTATATGCCATTACATTTTGGTCACTGGATGCACTGGATTTGCGGAGTGCATAATATTGCTATTTGGGTGATGTATGGCACAATTATTTAGGATTTATTTGGCATTTTTATTTGGTCACTGTATGATATTGTTTTTTGGGCACTGTAGTTTTATTAGCACAATTATTTAAGATATGTTTGGCATTTTTATTTGGTCACTGTATGGTATTATTATTATTTGGATATTGTATGTCACTGTAATTTTATTAACACTGTATGACACTATTATTTATTCAGTGTACGATATGAGCAGCGTATGGTATTGTTATTTAGGTAACGTCCCACTGTTTTTGAGCACTGTACTGATCTATTTGTTTGGCACTGCTATTTGCAAAGTGCATGGCATTGATATCTGGCACGATGTAGCACTATTATTTGGTCATATCACAGTTATATGCGCAGTTTAAGTGTCGCAAGTGTGTCACAATCACAGTTTACAGCTTATATTGGAGTTGATTTACTTTCATTTGATGCTTAAAGGGATGACTTCCCCATCTGGCTGAGATTACTCATAACCTTAATTACAGCTGCAGAATTTTGGCATCAGACCCTTCCTCTATATATACCCACTCCTGGCTTTTCTCTATACCGATGATAGATCTTCTATACTGACCATTTTGAAGGAGCCTATCTTTGGGGAAGCTGAGGTGTCATTTTAGTTGCAGCTGTGAAGTTTCCTGCTAAAGAAACCAATGATTGCTTTTTTTGTGTGTCTTTCCCTACCTGTTTGTCTTACCTTCCTCATGTTGTTTTATTTTAGTAGTGAGACTAATGTCCTGCTGGCCTACACCCTAGTCAGGGCCTAGACACATGATGGCGCACGGGGGGGAAGGACCCGTCTAGTGTAGGGATCAGCCTTAGGTGAAAGTGATGAGGTGACCCCATTTCCATCTCCCAGCACCAGGGCCTTCCTTTACACCGTCACTGGTTTTCCCGCTGGGCGTTCCATCAGCGTGCTGTAGCATTAAGGTACTGTTATTTGTTTTCTATAACACAATGTAACACAGTTACTACATCTTACATTTTTTTCTTCTTTGTTATCCATACAGCAGCCACTCTTTGTCTTTCCGCCACAACATCCATCCTGAGAATATAATAGCATGGCACTATTATTTGAGCACTGTATGACATCATTCTATGACCACTGTATTGCACTATTTCAGCACTGATATTTGGCATTGTTATTTGAGCACTATATAGCACTATTATCTGGACATTGCACGCTACCGTAATATACATAGTTTATGGCACTGCTATTTGAGCACTGTATGGCACTATTCTATGCCACTCTTTGGGCACTGTGTTGCACTATTTCAACACTGATATTTGGACAGCGCACGGCATTATTATTTCAGCACTATTATCTGCGCATTGCATGCTACAGTAATATGCATAGTTTATGGCACTGCTATTTGAGCACTGTATGGCACTATTCTATGCCACTTATTGGGCACTGTATTTTACTGCTTCAGTACTGATATTTGGCATTGTTATTTGAGCACTATATAGCACTATTATCTGGGCATCACATGCGATAGTAATATGCATAGTTTATAGCACTGCTATTTGAGCACTGTATGGCACTATTCTATGCCACTTATTGGGCACTATATTTCACTGCTTCAGCACTGATATTTGGCATTGTTATTTGAGCAGTATATAGCACTATTATTTGGGCATTGCACGCTACAGTACAATGCATAGTTTATGGCACTGCTATTTGAGCACTGTATGGCACTATTCTATGCCACTCTTTGGGCACTGTGTTGCACTATTCCAGCACTGATATTTGGACAGCGCACGGCATTGTTATTTCAGCACTATTATCTGCGCATGCTACAGTAATATGTGTAGTTTATGGCACTGTTATTTGGAGACCTCATGGCATATACAATACAACATTGTTACCTGGTTTCCTTCTTTTTTATCCATACAGCAGCCATTCTCAGCCTTTCTGCCACAGCATCCATCCTGAGTAACAAAAACTCCATATAAAACACTGGACGGACATAAAATAATTCATAGGGGCAGACAAAAGCTGTGACATCGCAGTCGATATATGGTAAATGGTTTTATTAAAAAGTTTTCCCCATTTGCCTCCTATGGCCTCTGTATTGCTGGCTGCAGAATGAGCTAACTGAGAATCCTTCAGTGAGCGCATTGTGTCAGGGAGTTGATATCAGTTTTATCTGTCTTTTTGTGAACTCCTCAGTTCTTATGAATGTTTAGCTGAACTTTGATGTGGTGATAATCCAGTTTGGATTATAAAAGATTTGTAAATTCCCCAGATCATGGACACATTCTGCTGCAGCCAGATATATACCAGAAAAACAAAGAATCTGTAAAAGGGAAGAAAGGGGAGAGGTTTCTGCTGCCTCCCAGCAAATGCCAAACATCCCAAACCTTACCCTCTTTCCCAAATCTATTGATCACTGAGGGTAACATTAAAGGGGAGAAGATAAAGTTAAAGCCCCTCTTTAAGATGACAATAAAAGGAATCCATAAGGATGATGAGAGTAGTCAGACGTACGTTACCAATCATGGCCTCCAGACAACGACCGGGGTACTCACTTTGGCAAATGTCCTGAATCCCTGCAGAATAGGCCGATATCCCGTACAGCGGCACAGATTCCCTGTTGTGGGGACGGTCAGACATTAAATCCAGCTATGAATGAGTCCCATATTAAAAAAGCATGTTTGCGTCCTTCCAGAAACAGCGCCACATCTGTCCACAGACTGATAATGCAGCTCACTACCGGAATTGACGTTAACGAGGCTGAGCTGCAATACCACTGGCAGCCTGTGGACAGGAGGGGCGCTGTTTGCTTTGTAAGAAAGCTGCCCTGATTTGCTGACGCTAGAAACCTCCTTTAAGAAGTCATCCAATCTTATGCACATAAAGCCGATTTATTGTAGAAGGAGTTTGTGCATCTATTCCTCACCATGTTAAGATCTCTGCTTGTTGTCAGTGTATAGATTTGAGGCCAAACCCTGCTCCTGATCCTGATCTGCTCTGTTTATAGCTGATATTACTGTAATAAACCATGGATGAGCAGAACGAGGTCAGGAATCAGCCTCTAAATGTAAACATTCAAGTTCATATTCACTGACAGCAAGCATGCTGAACATGTAAGAGGTTATGTCACTGCATGGACTGAATATAGTCCATACCTCATAGATCAGTATATGTAGAGCAGCTGACATATTCTAACTTTGGTTCTGGACCAGAAAGACCCAAAAATGTACACAAAACCCATCTTCACCCCCGCTAGGCGGAGCATTTTTTGGGAAATAGAGGTAACTGGGGACAACTGGGGACATTAGGTGCATATGGACACTCCTGTTCTATGATTACTGCTCAGATCAGCACATCTTCTCCTGAAATACTCTGTGCTGCTGTGCTAGCGCAGTTCTCACACTAAGGCTGTGTGCACACATTGCATTTTTCCTGGCAAGAGATGCAGATGTGGTGCAGAAATTTATGAAACCAAATTTGCAACGTGACACATTCCTTATCTGGTATCTTGTCACCTTGGAAGGCGTCCTCTATCTCCTCCATGCTGGGCTGCGGGGTATTACGCAGTAACGCATACAGAGACATGACAATGCCGGGCGTGCAGAAGCCGCACTGGGAGCCGTGACTCTTCGCAATTCTTTCCTGCAATTGAAAAATAAGTAAAAAATATATATATATATATTATGATCATGACCAAGACTCTAAGTCCCCCGCACGGCTCATGACTATGGCTACTAAGTCCCCCGCACGGCTCATGACTATGGCTACTAAGTCCCCCACACGGTTCATGACTATGGCTACTAAGTCCCCCACACGGTTCATGACCATGGCTACTAAGTCCCCCGCACGGCTTATGACTATGGCTACTAAGTCCCCCGCACGGTTCATGACTATGGCTACTAAGTCCCCCGCACGGCTCATGACCATGGCTACTAAGTCCCCCGCACAGCTCATGACCATGGCTACTAAGTCCCCCGCACGGCTCATGACCATGGCTACTAAGTCCCCCGCACGGCTCATGACCATGGCTACTAAGTCCCCCGCACGGCTTATGACTATGGCTACTAAGTCCCCCAGACGGCGGCTCATGACCATGGCTACTAAGTCCCACGCACGTCTCATGACCATGTCTACTAAGTCCCCCATACGGTTTATGACCATAGCTACTAAGTCCCCCGCACGGCTCATGACCATGGCTACTAAGTCCCCCGCACGTCTCATGACCATGTCTACTAAGTCCCCCGCACGTCTCATGACCATGGCTACTAAGTCCCCTGCACGGCTCATGACCATGGCTACTAAGTCCCCCACATGGCTGATGACCATGGCTACTAAGTCCCCCGCGCGTCTCATGACCATGTCTACTAAGTCCCCCACACGGCTCATGACCATGGCTACTAAGTCCCCCGCACGGCTCATGACCATGGCTACTAAGTCCCCCGCATGGCTCATGACCATGGCTACTAAGTCCCCCTCACGGCTCATGACCATGGCTACTAAGTCCCCCACACAGCTCATGACGATGGCTACTAAGTCCCCCACACGGCTCATGACCATGGCTACTAAGTCCCCCGCACGGCTCATGACCATAGCTACTAAGTCCCCCGCACGGCTCATGACCATAGCTACTAAGTCCCCCACACGTCTCATGACCATGTCTACTAAGTCCCCCACACGTCTCATGACCATGTCTACTAAGTCCCCCACACGGCTCATGACCATGGCTACTAAGTCCCCCGCACGGCTCATGACCATGGCTACTAAGTCCCCCATACGTCTCATGACCATGTCTACTAAGTCCCCCGCACGTCTCATGACCATGGCTACTAAGTCCCCTGCACGGCTCATGACCATGGCTACTAAGTCCCCCACATGGCTGATGACCATGGCTACTAAGTTCCCCGCGCGTCTCATGACCATGTCTACTAAATCCCCCACACGGCTCATGACCATGGCTACTAAGTCCCCCGCACGGCTCATGACCATGGCTACTAAGTCCCCCGCACGGCTCATGACCATGGCTACTAAGTCCCCCACACGGCTCATGACCATGGCTACTAAGTCCCCCACACGGCTCATGACCATGGCTACTAAGTCCCCCGCACGGCTCATGACCATAACTACTAAGTCCCCCACACGGCTCATGACCATGTCTACTAAGTCCCCCACACGTCTCATGACCATGTCTACTAAGTCCCCCACACGGCTCATGACCATGGCTACTAAGTCCCCCACACGGCTCATGACCATGGCTACTAAGTCCCGTACACGGCTCATGACCATGGCTACTAAGTCCCCCACACGGCTCATGACCATGGCTACTAAGTCCCCCACACGGCTCATGACCATGGCTACTAAGTCCCCCGCACGGCTCATGACCATGGCTACTAAGTCCCCCACACGGCTCATGACCATGGCTACTAAGTCCCCCACACGTCTCATGACCATGTCTACTAAGTCCCCCGCACGGCTCATGACCATGGCTACTAAGTCCCCCACATGGCTGATGACCATGGCTACTAAGTCCCCCGCACGGCTCCAGTGGCTTCTAATCAGGGGGCAGTATTGTCGCAGGCTTTCTTGGTGTTTATATACCGGCCAAACATCCCTGTCATAATTATTAGAATCGCATCCCCGAAAATATTACCACAATTGTGTGACTAAAAATCACTGTGACCTCTGCAGCCACATGAGCCATTCCTCAATCACAAGCCCCTGTGACACTGACAGTGGAGGCTCCATAGCTGCAGGCTACGGTGGGGGAGGGGTTACATGCCATATACTGGGGTCTCAGGGTGGGGGGGAGATGCTGACACTTATGGGGGAACCATAAATAGTAGCTGTAAACAGTGGCTAAAGCTCCTCCATATATAAAGCTGTCTACTATGGGGTCACTGCGGGGTCTTAATTATGGGGTCATTGTAGAGGTCATTATTATGGGGTCACTGTAGCTGTCAGTATTATGGGGTCACTGTGGCTCTCAGTATTATGGGGTCACTGTTACTGTCAGTATTATGGGGTCACTGTTGCTGTCAGTATTATGGGGTCACTGGTGCTGTCAGTATTATGGGGTCATTGTAGAGGTCATTATTATGGGGTCACTGGTGCTGTCAGTATTATGGGGTCACTGGTGCTGTCAGTATTATGGGGTCACTGGTGCTGTCAGTATTATGGGGTCACTGTTGCTGTCAGTATTATGGGGTCGCTGTTGCTGTCAGTATTATGGGGTCACTGTGGCTGTCATTATTATGGGGTCACTATAGATGTCATTATTATGGAGTCACTGTGGCTATCAGTATTATGGGGTCACTGTGGCTGTCATTATTATGGAGTCAATGTGGCTGTCAGTATTATGGGGTCACTGTAGATGTCATTATTATGGAGTCACTGTGGCTATCAGTATTATGAGGTCACTGCGGCTGTCATTATTATGGGGTCACTGTAGATGTCATTATTATGGAGTCACTGTGGCTGTCAGTATTATGGGGTCACTGTAGCTGTCAGTATTATGGGGTCACTGTAGATGTCATTATTATGGAGTCACTGTGGCTGTCATTATTATGGGGTCACTGTAGATGTCATTTTTATGGAGTCACTGCGGCTGTCAGTATTATGGGGTCACTGTAGCTGTCAGTATTATGGGTCACTGCGGCTGTCAGTATTATGGGGTCACTGTAGATGTCATTATTATGGAGTCACTGCGGCTGTCAGTATTATGGGGTCACTGTAGCTGTCAGTATTATGGGGTCACTGTAGATGTCATTATTTTGGGGTCACTGTGGCACTTTATTAAGGGTCACTCTATCTGCTGATTTTCTTATTATGGGGGGCTGTAATGGCGTGCCCCAACAGCGCGCCCTCTTCTCTGTATGCTCAATCTTATAATGAGGACATATATTGGGGTACTGCTTTACCGCGGACAAAGCTTTACAATGGCTGCAGGCGTCCTACTCACCTGTATGGGGTGCAGTCTTGTTTTCGTGCTGCCGATCCCTTCCACCGTGGTGACCGCCGCACAGTTCAGAGAACAGATTGGAGCGAGGCAGGCGTTCACTGCATAGTGTCTACGACGGATGGGTATAGGATGTCACCGGTATATACAATATTTTACATACAAGGATGATTAGCGTCAATATTTTAACATTGTGTCTCTGTCTTTCCGCCATGCTTTACACTGCAGCTCTACTCAAGCAAGCACACAAGCTCCGGATGAGGTCAGTGCATTGCGACACAACCTCGTACAACATGGACTAAAAGGGGAATAGCGGGGTTATCATGAAGGGACTGCTGCGCACAGGGCGGAGCTTCAGTAAGGGGGTGGAGCCTGAAAATAGGCCCTAAAGCTATGTGGACCTTTTTTTGCAATATAAATGTGGAAGGATACAGGATCTTCTGCTGGAATTCGCAGAATCTAGAGATCATCACGGTGCAGGCTCCGCAGCCTCCTTCTCCGCAGCCCAGCTTCGTCCCGGGTAACCCCACTGGGGAAGGTGATGTTAAGGTGATAATAAAGGAAATCAGACCTGTGTAAAAGTATTGGCGCCCTCCTTTCTGGAAAGATTTAGTTTCCTATTATCAAAGTTGTCTAAAGAGAAAGTAGGCCTTCGTTGCCCATAGCAACCAATCAGAGCTCAGCTTTCATTTCTAAAGCTGCTCTGTAGAAATGAAAGCTGCGCAGTGATTGGTTGCTATGGAGGTTGTTTACAACACATTGTACGGTAACATGCCTCGGGTCATTCAGACCCAAAATTCATCCCTCAATCAATAATGTGGATGGAAAAGTAAATAAATAGTTATGTCATGAGGAACCCAAAAATGAAAATTAGACGCTGACAGAAAAGGGGGTAAAGTCCCAAATAACCAGCTGAAATCGATCAACATCCGTGTTAACCTTTATCCCCGATTCGTCACTTGCGGTTTTATTTATTTTTTTTATCTTGTGGCATTTGTAGTCTTTGTTTGGGTGAACTACAAATACCATAATGCCATCCTAGTCACGTCATATATAGGTAAACCCCTGAATATACGTGCGTTATGGATACATTTCCTTCGAAGATAAGTCAATAATGTCATTTTAGGATCTGCATTTTTCTCGATAACCTGCAAAAAAAGGACAAAATAAATATACATATATATCACGGGGTAAAACTTAAAAACGCAAAGCTTCCTTGAACCCCAAGTCTGGACCACCCCTTTAAAATACATATATTTAAAGCTAAAAAATAATTCAACAATTTCCAGTTAGTCTTCTACAGTCTCTTTGAATCCCTTTTTTGCTGTTGAATGAGCTAACTGAGAATCCGTCAGTGAGTTCTTTCTTGTATCTGTCTTGTTGAGCTGCTCTCAGTTGATTTATGACCATATTAACATTCCTCGGACCTCTGAAGCGATATCTGTTCATAAATCAATTAAGAGGAACTGGGGGGGGGATACACAAACTCCCTGCCAAAATTAGCTCACTGATGAATTCTTAACCATTTTTCATTTTGAAAGAAACCATTAGTTTTACCATATATTGTACTGGAAAACAGGAAAAAAATTCAAGTGCGGTAAATAGCAAACAAAGTGCAATTTCACGATTGTTTTGGGTGTTTTTTATTCACTGTGTTCACTATATGGTAAAACCGATGTGTCGCTGTGATGCCTCATTATAGTACGAGTTTGTAGATACCAAACATGTATAGGTTTACTTTTACCTAAGGGGTTAAAAAAAAAATCAAAAATTTGTCCCAAAAAAAAGAATAGGGCTTTTGTCGCCATTTTCTGAGACCTGTAACGTTCTCATTTTTCGGGATCTGGGGCTCAGTGATGGCTTAACTTTTGCATCCTAAGCTGACATTTTTAATTACACCATTTTTGTGCAGATGTGAAGTTTTGATCGCTTATTATTGCATTTTAAAGAAATGTTGTGGCGACCAAAAAACGTAATTTTGACATTTGGATTTTTTTTCTCGCCATGCCATGTACCGATCAAACTTACTGATTTTATATTTTGATAGATCAGGCATTTTCGATACAAAATATGTGTTTTCTGTTTGTGTTTTTTAACTGTTTAATTTTAAATGGGTCGAATGAGGGGTGATTTTAACATTTAGTTGTTTTTTTTTTTTATTTCTTCATATTTTTTAAAACTTTCTTTTACGGTCTTTACTTATTTTGCTAGTCCCCCTAGGGGACTTTATCACTGCACGGTCCGATCGCCTGAGCATTTCTGCTGATCAGAGCAGCATCGCACTGATCAGCAGAAATGCTCATCTCTTGTGAGTACCGGCGCTCTGTCAGCTCTCACAGGAAATTAGTCATGGCAGCGTCAGGGGTTATCAGCTGACCTGGCGCTACCATGACAACACATTGGCGCCTGGTGATCGTGCTATGGGACCACCGATAGCGGTGGGGAATGGCGCGATCCTTGCCGCAGCCCTTTAAACACTGACAGCGTGATCTAAGGGGTTAACTGGTGCGGGTGGATCTCCAATCAACCTGCGCCTGTTAGCCACACATGTTAGCAGACATGCGGGGAATACCGCAGCTTCGCCGCTGGAGCCTGCGGTAACCGGAGGGAGGCGACCAAGGACATACCAGTACGTCCGTGGTCGTAAAGGGGTTTAAGGGAATTTGTCAGCAGATTTTTGCTGTGAAATCTGAAAACAGCATCCTCTAGGCCGGGTTAACGCACATATTTCAGTGATGAGTCTTATCAAATTGTGGGCTGTTTACCTGCAATGTTTATTTTAGATTCAGAAGATTATAATTGCTGGACTAGGTCAACTAGACTTCAGCTAGTCCAGTACACCCCGTCCTGTGATTAGCAGCTCACTGTCTATAGTCATTGTATATAGAGAGCCGTGTGTGTGTGCGTGTGTGTGTGTTCGTGACGGGGGGGCAGTCCTCAACTCTGCTGCATTGCTAAATCTAAAAACTCTGTGTCAGAACTGATGAACCCAGTAATCTAAGGGACACATCACTAGAATCAGGGTCTCTGTCTCTACATCATGACACTCTCAGATGAGGTAGAAAAACCCTGGTAGCAGATCCCCTTTAAATGCAGATCTGGATGTGACTAGAGTAGTTGTCATTAAATATGAGTTACTTAACAAAATATAAAACCATAAAATGCTGTTTTCTAAGGGATCTGTGCTTTGTGTAACACATTAAATAACCACCTCAAGGAGATTCACTTATTAAACTTGACAGTGACAAATATGCTTGGCCCAGATTTCCTCGCTTGCGGTGCTTTGTGCTTGTTCCACACTTGTTAGCTGCAAGTTTGGGTGACATCCAATAGTGTAGATACCGGGGGGCAGAGTTGCCGGTAGCCTGGGCCCCGCGCCCTGAGGGGCCCACCCAAAGCGATGCTGGGGACTCGATCTTCCTGCCGCTCTCTGTATTGAATGTTGTAGGGCTCTATAGTCCTGCGTCTTACAGATCAGCAGATCCAGAGCGGAGTGACGCGATGATGTCATTGTAACGGGGTGCCAGGGGTGCCTCGGGGCTTGTAGTCGTGGCCCCAGTTTCTATCAGGCTAACCCCCGGCTCCGCCGTCACTATTGGGATGGGAGGTGGCTTGGTGGGGCAGAGTGTGGTGGTGCAGATGCCGCCATCAGTTGTACAAAGAATCTGCAGACGTAGATCAATTGAACCAGCAGGCAAGTTTATTGTACACTTCTCCATCGTAGAGGCAAAACACATCAGATGACTTCACACTTTTGCTAGGGAAAAACCTGTTCCGGACGTCTCCTCTAGTGGGGATGTGCCCGGCTACTCCACTTCACCTGGCTCCCACTCCGGCTAACACAGACTGGACCCACACCAATACTGCTTCACACTTGAGGATACTCCTTCTCTTCTTTTCTCTCGCTTTCATGTCCACCCAGCTCCCACACTCTGCCCCTCTCTGCTTCTTCTCTCCCGTCCCGGACTCGACTGCCTCTGACTAAAAACTTTTTCCTTAACAACTCTTTTCCTCCCTCCCCTTTCTGCTGCCGGCTCCTCCTTTCCTCCTGTACAGTTTCTATGGGGACAGCCGTCCCACCCGGCCACTAGGGGAAACCCACTGAAACAGTGCAATAACAATAAAACATTTTTATTAAATAACATCAGCATTCAGGGGAAAACTGCACCTCCTTGTAAGGGGTCTGCCCATCCCCTACATGCCTCCCCTCTTTCTGCCTAAGCCTCCCGGCAAGGCATAAACCTAAAAAACACATTTTATCAACAAAGTCATTTTTTATAAAACTCTACACATGTCCACACCAAGGCACACTCAAGGGCGCACCAGTCTGGCGCCCGGAGTCCCTCCTGGGAGCTCCCGGTCTTAGTAGATGGTGTGCCCGGAGGCTTTCACAGCACTCCCGGTCTTTGAAGGCAGAATCATAAAAACAACACAGAAGGAGCCTCTGGCTCAGTCCAGCGTCAGGTTCCTTCCGGGCTCCATAGCTTAAACCTGGTTGCAACGGTGAAACTTTTCCGGCTCTTTAACAATGCCGGTATTCAACACAAACATGTCCATCACCTCCGGTCGTTACGGTCACTCAGGATGGTAAGCGCGCTGCCATTCGGCCCGCTGAGCCCTCACATAATCAGAAAGGGACTGACCTGGCAAGCGACGCAGTCTCCGGAACGGCTCGTAGTTGACGGTTGGTTCTGGTGCCTCCGTCTCCGGTCTTGCCTCCTCAACCCCCGACGGGGGTGACGGGGTCGCTGAACGGGACGGCTGGGGACTGCCCACTACGATCACTGGGTGTGTGACCAGACTCTGTTGAATTGCCAACACCGCCGGTGTCCCCTTCTCTGGGTCGGCACTCAGTCCTGTCTTGACTTCGGGCGATACCGCCAGCGTGCTTTTCGGCCGAGGAACTTCAGCCAGCACCGGTCTCTGTTTGGCACGCCTCTGGTATTGGCACTTGTCACGCTCCCCGGGTCCCCTGCGCTGTCCCCCGGCTCACCTGTCACGCGTCCCGGCTCCCCTGCCTCGCTTCCCGGTTCCTTGGTTCGGTCACCGCCGCTCCCCGCTCTTCAGCATCCATTGCCAGCCCGTCCCCGGCGTCCTGGTCCCCGCTCCCGGCGCCCGTCAGCTTCTCAGCCCCAGCCCAGCCCTGCTGCTTCCTCCTCGCAGCTTCCTGCCCTGGCTTCTGGCACTCGGGCCGCGCGCATGCGCATTAGGGCGCGCGCGCGGTCATTGACCCTTTCTTAAAGGGCCAGCGTCCATTAACAGGAAATGATGCAAACAGGTACAGGGTATAAAGGGGTTTAATGACCAAGGGGGCGGGGCCTGATCTTCGTGTTTCCCAAGCTAGGAGTCAGGTCTCCTGGTGTCTATATGATATACTCACCTATCTCTCTTGTAGAGCCGTGCCTGCCTCGCCATCCGGTCCTGCTGAATCCCGAACCCCGAACGCTGTCCATCTGCCATCCTGACAGTCCGTACCATCTCGGATCCCTGCGGTGACCCGTCATCTCGCTCCGAAGGTTCCGGACCCCGCCTGACATCTTCTCGGCTTCCGAACCTGAGCTACGTCACCCGGACTACCTACAGTGACTCCGTAGTCCCAGGGACTTCTCCGTTAAACTCATATGCACGGACTGTTCTGCTGCCTATAGTGCTCCAGCTACCGGACCCCTTACCACCATCTAGGAGTTCGGCCCAGTGGATCCACCTCCTGGGTCTGCCCGTCCACCTGGCCATGACAGTAAGATCAGGCCATGGATCCCGCTGCAGCACTAGCAGCCGTACAAGAGGAACTCCAACGCCAGTGTGAGACTCAGACCCGCATGCTGCAGTTCATGTCTTCTGTGGACGCCCGCCTGAACACGCTACAAGCAGCAGTTGCGTCTTCAACATCCCGGGCTTCCACTAGTCAAGCCACGGCTCCAGCTCCCGTGGCGACTTCTTCAGATACTTCCAGACTTCGTTTGGCCTCACCACCCCGGTACGCCGGAGACCCCAAGACCTGCAGGGGATTCTTAAACCAATGCTCCCTCCATTTCACGCAGCTGCCGCATTTGTTTGCCTCCGACCAAGCCAAGGTCGCCTTCATCATGTCCCATCTAGAGGGTGAGGCACTGGCGTGGATGAACCCCTTGTGGGAGAAGGGGGATCCTGTGACCACGAACATCCAAGAGTTCCTGCAGGCATTCCGTGGCACCTTTGATGAGCCCGGACGCGCCTCCGCGTCTGCTTCGTCTCTTCTCCGGTTGCGTCAGGGGACTCTGACGGTGGGTCAGTACGCAGTCCGGTTTCGCACCCTGGCTTCGGAACTCGGCTGGAACAACGAGGCCCTAACCGCCGCCTTCTGGGAAGGACTCTCGGGGCGAATTAAAGATGAGCTGGCGGGTCGTGACGTACCGACCACCCTGGATGCCCTGATTGCCCTAGCGACACGAGTAGACATTCGCTTTCAGGAGCGAGCCAAGGAAGTGTCCCGTGAGAGACGTCCGGTACGGCATTCCTCTCCTCCGCAGAAGCCCTCCGTACTTCTGTCATCGACAGCTGGGGCCCCCGTCCACGAGCCCATGCAGATCGACCGAGTGCGGCAATCTGAACAACGTCGAGCAGAGCGGCTCGCCAAGGGTCTCTGCTTTTACTGCGGAGAGGGCACACACCTGCTACGCTCCTGTCCAGAGAGGCCGGGAAACTCCAAAGCCTAGGGTTGGTAGGAGAGGCCACCCTAGGTGCTGGGACTCTCTCAGACCCGGTTACGTGGACTGTGCAAGTGACAACAGGAGAGACGCGGTTCACGGCTGAAGCATACCTCGATTCCGGGGCAGCAGGCAATTTCATCCAGCAGGCCACGGTGGACAAGTACCAGGTGCCTGTTACTCCACTCGACAAGCCCCTAGTGATTGCCTCTGTGGATGGGAGACCCCTCTCTTACACCATCTCCTGGGTCACCAGGCCGGTCGAACTGCGTATCGGTGCCCTGCACACCGAGAACATCGCTCTCTATGTCCTTCCACGCATGTCCCATCAGATCCTGCTGGGACTTCCCTGGTTGCGGACACACGAACCATCAGTCAGCTGGGGCACTGGCGAAATCACCCGATGGGGCTCTTCGTGCCATGAGAAGTGTCTGAGGTCCATACAACCCATCCGACGGCCTCCGGTTCCAGAGAACCTACCGGGACTGCCCTCGGCCTATTGGTCCTTCGCAGACGTCTTTGATAAAAAGGAGTCTGAGGTACTTCCGCCACATCGTCCTTACGATTGTGCCATTGACCTGCTCCCAGGAACAACACCACCTCGAGGACGGATATATCCATTGTCTCCAGCCGAAACAAGGGCCATGTCTACTTACATCACAGAGAGCCTGGCAAGGGGATTCATTCGGAGATCCTCCTCTCCTGCTGGAGCAGGCTTCTTCTTCGTGAAGAAGAAAGAGGGCGACCTACGCCCATGTATAGACTACCGGGGATTGAACCAGATCACCGTGAAAAACAAGTACCCTCTGCCGCTCATCCCCGAATTGTTTGACCGGCTTAGGGGAGCTCGTGTGTTCACCAAGCTGGATCTTCGGGGTGCTTACAATCTGGTACGCATCCGCTCTGGGGACGAATGGAAGACTGCGTTCAATACTCGCGATGGGCACTATGAATACTGCGTGATGCCCTTCGGCCTGTGTAACGCCCCAGCCGTCTTCCAAGAACTGGTGAACGACGTTTTCCGGGACCTTCTCTACGTCTGTGTGGTAGTGTATCTGGATGACATCCTTGTCTTCTCTCCGGACCTCCAGACCCACAGAGAGAACGTACAGCTGGTTCTACAAAGACTGAGAGAGAATCGTCTGTACGCCAAGTACGAGAAGTGTGTCTTTGAGCAGTCTTCTCTTCCCTTCCTGGGTTACGTCATCTCCGATACCGGACTGCAGATGGATCCAAAGAAGGTCTCCTCCATTCTCAACTGGCCTCCTCCTTCTGGACTGAAGGCAATCCAACGTTTCCTGGGATTTGCCAACTACTACCGCCAGTTTATCCCTCACTTCTCTGCTCTGACTGCACCTCTCTCCGCTTTGACCAAGAAGGAGGCTAATCCAAAGGACTGGTCACCTGCGGCCGACGCCGCGTTTTGCTCTCTGAAGCGGGCATTTGCCTCCTCTCCTGTACTCCACCATCCGGAGTTAAACCGCCAGTTCACCTTGGAGGTGGATGCCTCCTCCTCGGGAGCCGGAGCAGTCCTCATGCAGAAGTCCTCCTCCGGGAAGATGGTGACTTGCGGTTTCTTCTCCAAGAGCTTCTCTGCGCCTGAACGCAACTACACCATCGGTGACCGAGAGCTCTTGGCAGTCAAACTGGCTCTGGAGGAATGGCGCTACCTTCTGGAAGGAGCAGTGTACCCCGTGATTATTTTCACGGACCACAAGAACCTGGAATACCTGCGGTCCGCTCAGCGACTGAACCCACGGCAAGCCAGGTGGTCCTTATTCTTTGCCAGGTTTGATTTCCAGCTCCATTTCCAACCTGCGGACAAGAATGTACGCGCTGATGCCTTGTCCAGGTCTTTCATGCCCATGGAGCAGGAGGAGGAGACTACCCAACCCATCATCTGTCCTAGCAAAATCATTCCGGTGGCCCCTGTCACCCTGGCCCAGATACCGCCCGGGAAGACCTATGTCTCTGAGACTAACAGGCAAAAAGTCTTACACTGGGGCCATGCCTCGAAAACAGCCGGTCATGCTGGTCAAAAGAGAACATGGAGCACGATTGTACGCCATTACTGGTGGCCATCTCTTCGCACGGACGTCGCTGCTTTTGTCTCTGCCTGCTCCTCTTGTGCCAGGAACAAGACGCCCAAACACCTGCCATATGGCCGTCTTCTGCCTCTGCCGATACCCTCAGTTCCGTGGCAACACATAGCGATAGACTTTATTACGGACTTGCCATTGTCCTCCGGACACACAGTCATATGGGTCGTGGTGGATCGTTTCTCTAAAATGGCACATTTCGTCCCTATGACTGGACTGCCCTCTGCTCAGGAACTCGCGGACGCCTATATACATCACATTTTCCGCCTGCATGGCTTTCCATCACACATCGTATCCGACAGAGGAACTCAGTTCACCTCCCGCTTCTGGAGGGCGCTCTGCAAACATCTGGGAGTGACTCTGGACTTTTCTTCTGCTTACCATCCTCAGTCTAATGGCCAAGTGGAGAGGGTCAATCAAATCTTGACCTCCTTCTTACGTCACTATGTCAACGCCCATCACGACGACTGGTCCACGCTTCTTCCTTGGGCTGAATTCTTCCATAACCACCACATCAGTGAGTCATCCTCCAGCTCTCCCTTCCATGTCGTTTACGGACTTCAGCCCTCCGTCCCATTGCCTGTATCCCCTTCTTCGGATGTCCCTGCTGCCGATACTGTAGCCCGTGACTTTGCAACCATTTGGGACTCTGTCAAGGCGTCCCTTGGGCGTGCTTCCCTACGGATGAAGAGACACGCAGACAAGAGACGTCTGGACCCTCCATGTTTCTCTCCTGGAGATCTAGTCTGGCTTGCTTCCAAGTACGTCCGATTGAAGATACCATCCTACAAGCTGGGTCCTCGCTACATCGGGCCGTTTAAAGTCCTCAACAAGATCAATGAGGTCTCCTACAAGCTACAGCTCCCGGCCACGATGAGAATACCCAATTCCTTCCACGTCTCCCTGCTCAAGCCGGTTGTCCTTGGTCCCTTCTCCGCTGCTGCCAGTTCGGCTCCTCCTCCTATTGCCGATGACGACATATATGCGGTAAGGGATATCGTGGCCATGAAAACCGTCCGGGGTCGACAGTTCTTCCTGGTGGACTGGGCAGGGTATGGTCCTGAGGATAGATCCTGGGAGCCCCGGGAGAATGTGGGTACTCCGCTGATCCGTGCCTTCCTGTCCCGGTTGCGGGGAGGGGGGCGTGGGGGGGGGTACTGTCACGCTCCCCGGGTCCCCTGCGCTGTCCCCCGGCTCACCTGTCACGCGTCCCGGCTCCCCTGCCTCGCTTCCCGGTTCCTTGGTCCGGTCACCGCCGCTCCCCGCTCTTCAGCATCCATTGCCAGCCCGTCCCCGACGTCCTGGTCCCCGCTCCCGGCGCCCGTCAGCTTCTCAGCCCCAGCCCAGCCCTGCTGCTTCCTCCTCGCAGCTTCCTGCCCTGGCTTCTGGCACTCGGGCCGCGCGCATGCGCATTAGGGCGCGCGCGCGGTCATTGACCCTTTCTTAAAGGGCCAGCGTCCATTAACAGGAAATGATGCAAACAGGTACAGGGTATAAAGGGGTTTAATGTCCAAGGGGGCGGGGCCTGATCTTCGTGTTTCCCAAGCTAGGAGTCAGGTCTCCTGGTGTCTATATGATATACTCACCTATCTCTCTTGTAGAGCCGTGCCTGCCTCGCCATCCGGTCCTGCTGAATCCCGAACCCCGAACGCTGTCCATCTGCCATCCTGACAGTCCGTACCATCTCGGATCCCTGCGGTGACCCGTCATCTCGCTCCGAAGGTTCCGGACCCCACCTGACATCTTCTCGGCTTCCGAACCTGAGCTACGTCACCCGGACTACCTACAGTGACTCCGTAGTCCCAGGGACTTCTCCGTTAAACTCATATGCACTGACTGTTCTGCTGCCTATAGTGCTCCAGCTACCGGACCCCTTACCACCATCTAGGAGTTCGGCCCAGTGGATCCACCTCCTGGGTCTGCCCGTCCACCTGGCCCTGACAGCACTCTTCCCACTCAATTTCTTGCTGCCACTGTGCAGCCTCTTGCGCCGTGGGCATCCGGGTCACTCCTACGGCAAATAGGCCACGGCATCCCACATCTCTCCGGAACTTCACCTTTTCTCCCGGGTACAGCGTATGAAGGCATTGTGGCAAGCCCTCAGTGTCCAGGTTAACCCGGTTGTAGAAGAAATGGTCTCCGGTCTCTTCATCTTCAATGAATCCATAGCCCTCCTTCTGGTTAAATTTGACTACGGTGCCCACGGTACACTGCCGTTCAAACTCCTCGCTGAGGGGACCGGCCATTATCTCGCGGGCCACGGTCTCGGCAAGTAACCTCTCCTGCTCCGGATCGGGTTCAGGCGATGGGGACTTTCGCTGAGTCAGGGGCATCGGCTTTACCGGCTCCCAAAAGAATCCCCACTCATCCTCTTCTAGCTCCCGGGCATATTGCTCTTCCGGGGCCGGAACTGCTGTGGGGGTTGAAGATCCCACCTCGACTGGCGGGAACGGCTCCGGACACTGGTGTGGAGTACCCAAGACTTTGCTTCCTGTATGCAGCCACGCCTGGTATGTGGCCCGGACTTCGGTCGAGGTCTCACCGGTCGCGGCATCCCAGGTAGTGACCCAGGTTACTTTTGTGGGCCGCTCCGGTCCTTCTGGCACGGCCGGTAAAGCAAGGGCAAGTCCTTCTGCGTCCACAGTCTGCTTCGGGCGTCCTCTGCCCAGGCTGGTTGCTACCAGCGCGCCCACTGCAGTATGTTGCTTTCTCGGAGCCTCCATTTTGCTCGGTGTTAGTCTCTGCGTTGGCGTCTCTTGCAATGGCGTCGGGGACAGTGGAGATGCTGGGGAAGGTGGAGGCGGGCATTCTTTTCCCGCTCTTGGGTATACTCCACCCCCAGTCTCGCACATCACATCAACCCGGCCAAGGCGGCTCTTCTTTCTTCCTGTAACGCCGCCCACTTCACATGTCTTCGTCAGCATCCTGGGGCCAGCACCTCCCCTCTTTAAACGGCGCACTCCGCACTTCTTTTTCTTTACCGGCCAGCCCCAGGCTTTTCTTTTGGTGCCAATTCTTCGCGCGCTCTCAATGTTCATGAAGACGGCGACCATCTTGCCGCCATCTTGTGCCCGGTCCAACGCCTTAGGCACCACTTGGTCTCCATCTTCTTGGTTCGGGACCCCTTGCATATAATCCGGATCCTGCCGACTACGCCACATGTAACGGGGTGCCAGGGGTGCCTCGGGGCTTGTAGTCGTGGCCCCAGTTTCTATCAGGCTAACCCCCGGCTCCGCCGTCACTATTGGGATGGGAGGTGGCTTGGTGGGGCAGAGTGTGGTGGTGCAGATGCCGCCGTCAGTCGTACAAAGAATCTGCAGACGTAGATCAATTGAACCAGCAGGCAAGTTTATTGTACACTTCTCCATCGTAGAGGCAAAACACATCAGATGACTTCACACTTTTGCTAGGGAAAAACCTGTTCTGGACGTCTCCTCTAGTGGGGATGTGCCCGGCTACTCCACTTCACCTGGCTCCCACTCCGGCTAACACAGACTGGACCCACACCAATACTGCTTCACACTTGAGGATACTCCTTCTCTTCTTTTCTCTCGCTTTCCTGTCCACCCAGCTCCCACACTCTGCCCCTTCTGCTTCTTCTCTCCCGTCCCGGACTCGACTGCCTCTGACTAAATACTTTTTCCTTAACAACTCTTTTCCTCCCTCCCCTTTCTGCTGCCGGCTCCTCCTTTCTTCCTGTACAGTTTCTATGGGGACAGCCGTCCCACCCAGCCAATAGGGGAAACCCACTAAAACAGTGCAATAACAATAAAACATTTTTATTAAATAACATCAGCATTCAGGGGAAAACTGCACCTCCTTGTAAGGGGTCTGCCCACCCCCTACATCATCACACTGCGACACGCACAGGACGTGAACCCCGGCAGGATGATGTCACTGCAGTCGCCGGCCCGGGACCTGTGTAATGCTGGACCCTCAGGGGTAAGGTGACTAGCTGATGTTTATATTTTCTTTTAAAATTGTGTTATGGTCATAATGTAAATTTAATGTAATGTATAAAATAGTTGGGTATACAAAGGGAAGGTCATCGTACATAGTGGGGGCCACTAAGTGGGCTATCAGGGTGTGGGGGCTACTAAGAGGGCTATGACAGTGTAGGGGCTACTAAAAGGGCCATAACACAGTGTGGGGGCTTCTAAGAGGGTCATGACAGGGTGGGGGAAAATAAGGGGGCCATGACTGTGGGGGGGCTACTAAGAGGGCCATGACCGTGTAGGGGCTACTAAAAGGGCCATGACAGTGTGGGGGCTGCTAAGAGGACCATGACAGTGTGAGAGCTACTAAGAGGGCCCTGACAGTGTAGGGGCTACTAAAAGGGCCATGACAGTGTGGGGCTACTAACAGGGTCATGACAGATTGGGGGCTAATAAGAGGGCCATGACATAGTGTGGGGGCTACTAAGAGGGCCATGTCAGTGTGGGGGCTACTAAGAGGGCCATGACAGTGTGGGGGCTACTAAGACGGTCATGACAGAGTGGGGGCTACTAAGAGGGCCATGACATAGTGTGGGGGCTACTAAGAGGGCCATGTCAGTGTGGGGGCTACTAAGAGGGCCATGACAGTGTGGGGGCTACTAAGAGGGTCATGACAGAGTGGGGGCTACTAAGAGGGCCATGACAGAGTGGGGGCTACTAAGAGGGCCATGACAGATTGGGGGCTAATAAGAGGGCCATGACATAGTGTGGGGGCTACTAAGAGGGCCATGACAGTGTGGGGACTACTAAGAGGGTCATGACAGAGTGGGGGCTACTAAGAGGGCCATGACAGATTGGGGGCTAATAAGAGGGCCATGACATAGTGTGGGGGCTACTAAGAGGGCCATGTCAGTGTGGGGGCTACTAAGAGGGCCATGACAGTGTGGGGGCTACTAAGAGGGTCATGACAGAGTGGGGGCTACTAAGAGGGCCATGACAGAGTGGGGGCTAATAAGAGAGCCATGACATAGTGTGGGGGCTACTAAGAGGGCCATGACTATGTAGGGGCTACTAAGAGGGCCATGACAGTGTGGGGGCTACTAAGAGAGCCATGACATAGTGTGGGGGCTACTAAAGGGGCCATGACAGTGTGGGGGCTACTAAGAGAGCCATGACATAGTGTGGGGGCTACTAAAAGGGCCATGACATAGTGTGGGGGCTACTAAGAGGGCCATGACAGTGTGGGGGCTACTAAGAGGGCCATGACAGTGTGGGGGCTACTAAGAGGGCCATGACAGTGTGGGGGCTACTAAGAGAGCCATGACATAGTAGCCCCCACACTGTATGTATCATAGTCCTCTTAGTAGCCCCCACACTAAGAGGACTATGATACATACAGTGTGGGGGCTACTAAGAGGGTCATGACAGAGTGGGGGCTACTAAGAGGGCCATGACAGAGTGGGGGCTACTAAGAGGGCCATGACAGATTGGGGGCTAATAAGAGGGCCATGACATAGTGTGGGGGCTACTAAGAGGGCCATGACAGTGTGGGGACTACTAAGAGGGTCATGACAGAGTGGGGGCTACTAAGAGGGCCATGACAGATTGGGGGCTAATAAGAGGGCCATGACATAGTGTGGGGGCTACTAAGAGGGCCATGTCAGTGTGGGGGCTACTAAGAGGGCCATGACAGTGTGGGGGCTACTAAGAGGGTCATGACAGAGTGGGGGCTACTAAGAGGGCCATGACAGAGTGGGGGCTACTAAGAGGGCCATGACAGAGTGGGGGCTAATAAGAGAGCCATGACATAGTGTGGGGGCTACTAAGAGGGCCATGACTATGTAGGGGCTACTAAGAGAGCCATGACATAGTGTGGGGGCTACTAAAGGGGCCATGACAGTGTGGGGGCTACTAAGAGGGCCATGTCAGAGTGGGGGCTACTAAGAGAGCCATGACATAGTGTGGGGGCTACTAAAAGGGCCATGACAGTGTGGGGGCTACTAAGAGGGCCATGACAGTGTGGGGGCTACTAAGAGAGCCATGACATAGTAGCCCCCACACTGTATGTATCATAGTCCTCTTAGTAGCCCCCACACTAAGAGGACTATGATACATACAGTGTGGGGGCTACTGAGTCAGTCATGATACCATGTAGGAGCTAATGTGGGGTCTGTGTACAGTTTGAAGGCTATTAAGGGGTCAATATACTGTGTGGGGGCTACTATACAGTGTGGGGGCATCATACTGTGTACGGGGGGGGGGAGACTCGGGACATTATTGTTATGGGGCACGGTTATTGCGACTGTCTAAGGGGAACTCAGGGCATTATTACTTTCTAGAGGGTAAAATATGGGCACTGTTTTCTAGGGCAGTTGGACAGGTCATTAATATATTCTAGAGCTTTGTTTTACCATCTATCGGGCACACAGTAGGGGCACATATGGCAGCAGCGGCTCAGTATTGGGGTATCAGCAGGAGGAAACGTTTGTGTGGGTTGGAAATCAATAAGGATGGTGCTGGAAATGTGAGGTCAGATGTGTCTGTGCTGTAATCTCTGTACAGGAGTTGTGGCCGGAGAAGTCGTCATGTCGGTCTGGGCCAGATGGAAAAGACAGGAAAAGTGACCGACTCCACCAGAAAGAACGTCAGCTGCAAGTCTCCATCTATAACTGTACTGTAACCTCATATATATTCTGCAGGACTGGTATTATATCACTATATGATTAGCGGTAATATCAATGTTAATCTTTGCATAGAGATTTTTTTTTAGTAACTGCTGAAGTTCTCCTACATCCAATATCGGGGTGCGCCACCATAGTTGTAATTAGGGATATCTGGTTAGGGTTCCACCCAGACGTTTCACCCCTGCCCTCCCCACCACCCCCCAAACCAAACCCCTAGCTATGCCCTTCGTGACAGCTATGTAAAATCAACAAATTCAGACTTTTCAAGACTAAATCCTATACAGGATAAGTCATCATATCAGATCAGAGTTTACTGTGGCAGATTAGACGCAGTGTACAGAGCTCCGTACACCACGTATTGGCCGATCCCGGGGACTGCAGCTTTAGCGGGCTTTACACGCTACGACATCGCTCAAGTGATCTCGTTGGGGTCACGGAATTTGTCACGCACATCCGGCCGCATTAGCGATGCCGTTGCGTGTGACACCTATGAGCGATTTTGCATCGTCGCAAAAACGTGCAAAATTGCTCATCGGTGACATGGGGGTCCATTCTCAAATATCGTTACTGCAGCAGTAACTAAGTTGTTCCTCGTCCCTGCGGCAGCACACATCGCTCTGTGTGACACCGCAGGAACAAGGAACCTCTCCTTACCTGCGTCCCGGCCACAATGCGTAAGGAAGGAGGTGGGCGGGATGTTACGTCCCGCTCATCTCCGCCCCTCCGCTGCTATTGGGCGGCGGTTCAGTGACGCAGCTGTTACGCTGAACGAACCGCCCCCTTAGAAAGGAGGCGGTTCGCCGGTCACAGCGACGTCGCAGAGAAGGTAAGTCCATGTGACGGGTCCGGGCGATGTTGTGCGACACAGGCAGAGATTTGCCCGTGTCGCACAAGCAATGGGGGCGGGTACGCACGATGGCGATATCGGGACCGATATCGCAGTGTGTAAAGCGGCCTTTAGTCTCTATTGAAGTGAATGTGACCTGAGGCATAGTATCCAACAATAACCATTACACAGTGTTACTGGCTACAGCAACACCTGATAACAGATGATCAGTAGGGATTCCAGCTGATACTGAAGACCTGCATAGGTTCTGGACCTCCCCTTTAATTCAATTTAAAGTATCTTTCTGGAGGCGAAAGGTGAATTGACTTAATCGGACATTAATATCCTTATTTTTCTAGATTTGCAGCTTCCTTACATGGGAGGCATCGGATACTCGATGTCATCCACTGGACAAAACAGCTACTAGTCCAGTAGCAGAGGAGTGCCACAATCACCCCCTATCCCTAAATGAGGTGGAAAAGGGCTCTGTACAGACAAAATTTAAACCATCTCAGCACGCAGAATCTTTGCTCCCCTCCACAACCAGAAAAGATGTCTTCATATTGTAGAACCTATAACTTTCTAATATACTTTCTGTAT
This sequence comes from Anomaloglossus baeobatrachus, assembly GCF_048569485.1. Taxonomy (NCBI): domain Eukaryota; kingdom Metazoa; phylum Chordata; class Amphibia; order Anura; family Aromobatidae; genus Anomaloglossus; species Anomaloglossus baeobatrachus. The sequence goes on from NC_134355.1 coordinate 23,721,005, forward strand.
CAATTTTTCACTTTTCAAGGTCTCCGTTTACTGTCAGTGAATTTGGAACATTCAATATTTACATTCCGAGGCTGAAGACCTTAACCTAAAGCTCCTCAGTTCTCTCTGTGCAGGACCGAGGATACATTTGTGCACCGCTACATTGTAACCAGAGCCATAGGTCACTGGAGCTGAATGTAGCCATTTCCAAGAACAGTTCTCTAGAAAATTCACTTTAAAGTCAAACATTACATGAAGTTATAAAGTAACAAAATCTTCTTATTCTACAATACAAAAATAAACAAAACTATTAACTCCTTTAGGACGCAGCCATTTAAGTCAATTTTTCATCTCTGCATTCGAAAGCCTAATAGACATATGAGGGCTCTTTTTTATGAGATGCGGAGTCTTTTGGGTATATATTACAATGTAAAATGTTTTATTTTTTTGTTTAGTGTGGGTTCGGAAATAGAAACAAATGACACCATTATTTTTGGGAATTTTCACTCTTTTTAGTTGCTGCGCATTTGGTAATATATTGTGAGGTCAGTGGTGTTTCGCAGACTACGTGGCCACTATTGAACCCAGTGGCGGAACGATCGCGGTCGCAGGGGGCCCGCCAGCCATAGCCCCTGCTTCAGCTGGATGTGCATCCGAGAGCACACATCCAGCTGAAATGCATCGCAGTGCAGAAACGCGTCGGGTCCCTACACTTCTATTACACACTGCTGGCCAACCAGAAGCTGGCAGCTTTCACTGGCATCCCCGTGATTGAGGCGGTGCATGATAATGACGTCATGTGTTGCCATAGCATGGACGCCGATGAAAGCTGCCGGCCACTACAGGGCGGCTATAGAGGATGCCGCTCGATGTGGGAGCCAGGAAGGGGGTGAGTACAGTACATACCAAGAGAGAGACAGTATATACCAGGAGAGGCCCAGGAGAGTAACATATATACCAAGAGATGTAATGTATATTCTAAGAGAGGCCCAAGCGAGGAACCTATATACCAGGAGAGGGACAGTATATACCAGGAGGCACCCATGAGAGGAATATATATACCAGGAGGGGGACAGTATATACCAGGAGGGGGAGAGCATATACTAATAGGGGCCCAGGAGAGGAACATATACACAAGAAGGGAGGCAATATATACCAGGAGGGGCCCATGAGAGGACCATATATACCAGAAGGGGGACAGTATATACCAGGAGGGGGGAAGTATATACCAGGAGGTGCCCAGGAGAGGAACATATATACCAGGAGGGGGATAGTGTATACTAGGAGGGGCCCAGGAGAGGAACATATATACCAGGAGAGGGACAGTATATACCAGGAGGCACCCAGGAGAGGAATATATTTACCAGGAGGGGGACAGTATATACTAATAGGGGCCAAGGAGAGGAATATATATACAAGGAGGGAGGCAATATATACCAGGAGGGGCCCAGGAGAGAAACATATATACCAGGAAGGGGACAGTTTATACTAGGAGGAGATCAGGAGGGGGACAGTAAATACCAGAAGGGGACAGTATATGCCAGTATGAGGGACATATATACCAGGATGGGGGACATATTTACTAAGATGGGGGGCATACCAGGATGGAGGGCATATATACCAGGATGGAGAACATACTTACCAGGATTGGGGACATATATACCAGGATGGGCCAAGGATGGGGACATATTTACCAGGATGGAGGATATTACTACATAATAGGGGTAGGGCCACTCCTATGTCTTTATATGATTTAGACCACTAAATGTGTACAAACATCTGACCAACAAGCGGGAATGTGGGGGCCCAGGTCTAAAATTTGCACTGGGGCCCATCGAACTCTAGTTACGCCACTGATTGGGCCCGTGAGTCAGGGGACGTTCCTCTATCATTCACCCTGGGCATCTGATGTCTCAGCGCAGTGGACGCAATGTCACTATATGTGCAAAGTTTCAGACTAAACGATGCAGAAACGGAAGAAGCGATTTATTGAGGGGAGTATTTTTCTTTTTAACTCAATAAGTACTTTGTGGGGGTCATCATAATATTCATAGAGCTATATAGCTGCCATTATATTATTTAGAGGGTATTTTGGGGGCCATCATGATTTTTGGAAAACTATTTCCAGTGGCATTGAAAAGTTTGTACACATCTAGTAAAAATTACTGTTATTGTGAATAGTTAAGCAAGTTGAAGTTGAATTTTAAAAATTGCAAAAATGAAAATGGGCCAAAGCAAAAGTTTGGACACCCTTGGCGTTTTGTGTGCTGAGATACATTATGAGATCCCCAGCTTTCTGGATAGCTTTGCCCCTGGAGGTCTTAGGCAGAAATATCATGGTCATATTTCTTAGCATGATTTTACCTTTCTATAGAGATGAAACATGGCATGGATAGTATCATCTATCTGACTGATATTAATTTGGAGCTCATAGGCAGGACTCACAATTATGAAAAATATACATGTTCTTATCTCGTGATCACGGTGCAATAAATGTGTCTCCCATAATTATGAGATCGATAAAAACTCCAATATTCATCACTACCCACCGGACCCAAAAAGTCTAGAATATTATTTTGAAGCTCTGAAGAGTTATCTCCGGGATTTGCTACATTTGACACGTCTTCAGTTTTTATATACGGTCTGCAGACTTTTTGCTTGTTTCCCAGCAAATAACCAGTTGAATTACCTGTCCACACAAGGGGGTCCTAGCTGAAGAGGGGCATATGAAGTATTAGCTTTTTCTATCTTCATCAGTTATAATTAATCCCATATGTTCATTATGGGGGTGGATATGTCCCCTTTCCAAAGACAGAGATGTCTTTTATGGATTTTACAATTTTCCTCTAGGCCTCATTCAGAACTCTGATTTTCCACGTATGAGAAAAAATGGACCAATTTTTCGGGATCAGACTTTGATCAGAGTGTGATTCGAGTGCTATCAGTTTTTCTCCAATGTGAAGAATAAAAAAAAGTTTCCACTTTTTGCTTTCTGATAGTCCAGGAAAATTGCGCCACACTCGCATGTCATCCGATTTTTTTCATAAACCCATAGACCCATATAGATATTTTTGATCAAGACCCTGCGAAACCTTATGGACATGTGAATGGCCCCATAGACTATCACAAGTACTAAACGTGAAAAGCACAGACACCACTTGTACGCAAAAATCGGAAATCAGAATGAGGCTTTATGCAGATTCTCAACTATTCCACAGCCGGTAATATACAGTCTAACAACAATGAGGATATTTATGGTGCAACATTTTTTATGAATTTCAACTGATAATTTGATAAAACAAACTGCAAAAACCTCTATGTATTAAATTAATAATTGCATCAATTTAAAAAATAGTTTCATAGTGCAATGTGTTTACTCAGTATATGCAATGGGAAGGTGCCTCCACCGAATTAATGCATAGCGCCTCACCGAGCCGATGGACATCAACAGAGGGTCCTTAATAATATGCAATTGTGGCCACGTCCCTATAAAACTGATAGGGAAGGCTTTTTAGCAGGGGCCACCTCGGTGATATCGGGTAAACTGGAAGTTAACGTGACATCACCGAATCTCAGAGGTCACGGAGCCCGGGGTTACGTGATGGGGATGAGCGATAGCGCCACTCAGAGGCAGAACTGGCTAAACAAAGTATTTAGAAAAAGTCTTCCCTATCAGTTTTACAGAGAGGTGGCCACTATTGCAGAGTAGTGAACATCCCCATTAAGGCATATGCCTCGTCCATTATGTGTTTATACATGGAATTTTTTTACTCACTTTTTAATTTAGAGATTGAAAGTCAAACATTTGAGACTTTTTTGAAGATATCGCCGTGTATCATATGTATACTTAGTGCTAAATTATATTACCGACAAAATGCAATTAAAATTCAGCTTATAAAAAAACTATTTTTTTTCTACCTTTTTCAATTCTCAGAAAATATTGTTTGTAAATTGTGACAGGGTGTTAGAAAGATCGATGGCAATATTGTGTTATTAACCAAGAATGAAATAAAGATGAAGGGGGATATGTATATGTGTGTGCCTGTGTATGCGTAGGTTACATGATGAGAACTATAAGAAAACAATATAGGTATAATGTGTGTGTGCGCATATATATATATATATATATATATATATATATCTGCAGTTTACATTGCTGTGAAGTATAAGAAAATAATATATATTATTATTATTTCTATATATAAATATTATAAATAAATATATACATATATAAATATATTTATTTATAATATTTATATATAGAAATAATAATAAAAAGATATATATATACTATTGTCTTACAATTCACAGCAATGTATCCTGCAGATACTGTATATCTATATATATAATTGCCTTATTCTGTCTGTCTGTCTGTCTGTCTGTCTATCTGTCTGTCTGTCATGCTCCAAAATTGTGTCCTTACGGTGACACAAAGCTGATTGGCCGCTGGGCTCGCCATGGCCCCGCCCCCCCACACCGATTGGCCGCTCGCCCAGGCTGCGCCCCCACACGGATTGGCCAGCCGCTCGCCCAGGCTCCGCCCCCCCCACAGATTGGCCTCTCGCCCTGGCACCCTGCAGGCATTGGCAATTCGGCCACGCCACGCCCCGCCCCCTCACGCAATGCAGGCTAGCTCTGGCCCCGCCCCCTCCCTCCCCCCGCGCATTCCCCGAACTGACACGGCTGTCACGGAGGTGAGTACTGTACTCCCCCCCCCCGCGCATTCCCCGAACTGACACGGCTGTCACGGAGGTGAGTACTGTACTCCCCCCCCCCCCTCCCCCCCGGCCCCCGCTCGCACGGGAGTGGTGTGGATACGTTGGTAACCATGCTCGCATGGTTACAAGCGCATCAAGGTCCTGCTGCGGCGGAAGATCCACACGCACACACATAACAGCACACACACAAACATACACACACATCAGATCACACTCACTCTCACACACACACCTCACATCGCATCCACATACTCACAGCATCCGGCGATATCGCTTGCTTCTCGGCCTCGATACTGTGCTGTTGTGACCTTCCAGGACCTGACGGAGGATCACATGGCCAGAGGCATGTGGTATCTCCGGATGTTGTGAGTGTGAGCGCGTATGTGCGATATCGTCAGTGTCTGTGTGTGTGAGTGTATGCGATCGGGTGTGTGTGAGTGGATGCGATCGGGTGTGTGTGAGTGGATGCGATCGGGTGTGTGTGAGTGGATGCGATCGGGTGTGTGTGAGTGTATGCGATCGGGTGTGTGTGAGTGTATACGATCGGGTGTGTGTGAGTGGATGCGATCGGGTGTGTGTGAGTGGATGCGATCGGGTGTGTGTGAGTGGATGCGATCGGGTGTGTGTGAGTGGATGCGATCGGGTGTGTGAGTGTCGGCAGAGGAGCACGGCGTGCTGGAGGAGGCTGGGAGCAGAGAGGCTGATCATGGGGAAGGCTGGGAGGGGGAGGCTGATGCTGGGGGAGACTGGGAGGGGAAGGCTGATGCTGAAGGAGGCTGGGAGGGGGAGGCTGGGAGGAAGGAGGCTGGGAGGAGAGAGGCTGATCCTGGGGAAGGCTGGGAAGGGGAGGCTGATGCTGAGGGAGGCTGGAAGGAGAGAGGCTGATGCTGGGGGAGGCTGGAAGGAGAGAGGCTGAAGCTGGGAGGAGAGAGGCTGATGCTGGGGAAGGCTGATGCTGAGGGAGGCTGGGAGTGGAAAGCTGATGCTGGGGAAGGCTGGGAGGACGGAGGCTGGGAGGAGAGAGGCTGATCCTGGGGAAGGCTGGGAGAGGGAGGCTGATGCTGGGGGAGGCTGGAAGGAGAGAGGCTGATGCTGAGGGAGGCTGGAAGAAGAGAGGCTGATGCTGGGGGAGGCTGATGCTGGGGGAGGCTTGGAGGAGAGAGGCTGATGCTGGGAAAGGCTGGGAGGAGAGAGGCTGATGCTCGGGACAGAGAGGAGAGGCTGATGCTGGGAGGAGAGAGGCTGATGCTGGGATGAGAGAGGCTGATGCTGGGAGGAGAGAGGCTGATGCTGGGGGAGGCTGGGACGAGGGAGGCTGATGCTGCTGGAGGCTGATGCTTGGGGAGGCTGATGCTGGGGGAGGCTGGAAGGAGAGAGGCTAATGCTGGTGGAGGCTGATGCTTGGGGACGCTGATGCTGGGGGAGACTGGGAGGGGAAGGCTGATGCTGAGGGAGGCTGGGAGGGGGAGGCTGGGAGGAAGGAGGCTGGGAGGAGAGAGGCTGATCCTGGGGAAGGCTGGGAACGGGAGGCTGATGCTGAGGGAGGCTGGAAGGAGAGAGGCTGATGCTGGGGGAGGCTGGAAGGAGAGAGGCTGATGCTGGTGGAGGCTGATGCTTGGGGAGGCTGATGCTGGGGGAGACTGGGAGCGGAAGGCTGATGCTGAGGGAGGCTGGGAGGGGGAGGCTGGGAGGAAGGAGGCTGGGAGGAGAGAGGCTGATCCTGGGGAAGGCTGGGAAGGGGAGGCTGATGCTGAGGGAGGCTGGAAGGAGAGAGGCTGATGCTGGGGGAGGCTGGAAGGAGAGAGGCTGAGGCTGGGAGGAGAGAGGCTGATGCTGGGGAAGGCTGATGCTGAGGGAGGCTGGGAGGGGAAAGCTGATGCTGGGGAAGGCTGGGAGGACGGAGGCTGGGAGGAGAGAGGCTGATCCTGGGGAAGGCTGAGAGAGGGAGGCTGATGCTGGAGGAGGCTGGAAGGAGAGAGGCTGATGATGGCGGAGGCTGATGCTGGGGGAGGCTGGAAGGAGAGAGGCTGATGCTGGTGGAGGCTGATGCTTGGGGAGGCTGGGAGAGGGAGGCTGATGCTGAGGGAGGCTGGGAGGAGGGAGGCTGGGAGAGGTAGGCTGAGAGAAGAGAGGCTGATGCACACACACACACACGCGCGCGCACTGCACAACACACCACACACACACACACACACACACTGGGAACCACAAACAACTGCCCTACACAGACACCCACACACACAGACAACGCTGCACACGCACAACACCCAACACACAAACACCGCGGCACACACAAATATACGCACATACCGCACAACACACACATTGCACAAAACATACCTCCCACCAAAACACACCACACACACACAAACCGCGCAACACACACACAACGCTACAGACACACAGCGCTCCACAAACAACGCAACACACGCAACACACATACAACACCGCTCTCACCCCCCGTCACACCCAGACAACACCCACAACATGTACAGTCCCTACACAAACACTTGGTAACTACACACAACAACATCTCTCTCTATATATATATATATATATATATATATATATATATATATATAAAACAAAAATCATACATGAACTACACAATACGTAAATTAAACAAAGAAACAACAAAGAGCCAGCACCAGTGTGCACTAAGGCATCAAATATTCCAAACTGCATTATAAAAATATTTTTGCCAAAAATCTCAAAAAAAATTTTTATAATGCAGTTTGGAATATTTGATGCCTTAGTGCACACTGGTGCTGGCTCTTTGTTGTTTCTTTGTTGAATTGGTCGGTGGTTGACCTCCACCTTGCTATGCACCCCAATTTGGGATGTATTCCATCTGTATAGATTTTGGCGTTTGGTGACTGTTCACATTGGGTCATCAGGCTTTGTCCACAGGCTATATATATACTTCATGCAGCATTTGCTTGGACCTGTCCCGCCCACAGCCATGACTCAGTCATGGGTACGGGACTGCAATAGACCAGGTGAGTGCTGCTGAGAGCAGTTCTGCTATTTATATGTGAGGCCGCATGGCACATTTTATAAAAATATTTTAGTGTAGGACTGCTTCAAATGAGATTTGCCGTGACGTGGCGAAGCAGCTCAAGAAATTGCAATTTTTTGCCAAAAATCTCAAAAAAAAATTTTTATAATGCAGTTTGGAATATTTGATGCCTTAGTGCACACTGGTGCTGGCTCTTTGTTGTTTCTTTGTTGAATTGGTCGGTGGTTGACCTCCACCTTGCTATGCACCCCAATTTGGGATGTATTCCATCTGTATAGATTTTGGCGTTTGGTGACTGTTCACATTGGGTCATCAGGCTTTGTCCACAGGCTATATATATACTTCATGCAGCATTTGCTTGGACCTGTCCCGCCCACAGCCATGACTCAGTCATGGGTACGGGACTGCAATAGACCAGGTGAGTGCTGCTGAGAGCAGTTCTGCTATTTATATGTGAGGCCGCATGGCACATTTTATAAAAATATTTTAGTGTAGGACTGCTTCAAATGAGATTTGCCGTGACGTGGCGAAGCAGCTCAAGAAATTGCAATTTTTTGCCAAAAATCTCAAAAAAAATTTTTATAATGCAGTTTGGAATATTTGATGCCTTAGTGCACACTGGTGCTGGCTCTTTGTTGTTTCTTTGTTGAATTGGTCGGTGGTTGACCTCCACCTTGCTATGCACCCCAATTTGGGATGTATTCCATCTGTATAGATTTTGGCGTTTGGTGACTGTTCACATTGGGTCATCAGGCTTTGTCCACAGGCTATATATATACTTCATGCAGCATTTGCTTGGACCTGTCCCGCCCACAGCCATGACTCAGTCATGGGTACGGGACTGCAATAGACCAGGTGAGTGCTGCTGAGAGCAGTTCTGCTATTTATATGTGAGGCCGCATGGCACATTTTATAAAAATATTTTAGTGTAGGACTGCTTCAAATGAGATTTGCCGTGACGTGGCGAAGCAGCTCAAGAAATTGCAATTTTTTGCCAAAAATCTCAAAAAAAATTTTTATAATGCAGTTTGGAATATTTGATGCCTTAGTGCACACTGGTGCTGGCTCTTTGTTGTTTCTTTGTTGAATTGGTCGGTGGTTGACCTCCACCTTGCTATGCACCCCAATTTGGGATGTATTCCATCTGTATAGATTTTGGCGTTTGGTGACTGTTCACATTGGGTCATCAGGCTTTGTCCACAGGCTATATATATACTTCATGCAGCATTTGCTTGGACCTGTCCCGCCCACAGCCATGACTCAGTCATGGGTACGGGACTGCAATAGACCAGGTGAGTGCTGCTGAGAGCAGTTCTGCTATTTATATGTGAGGCCGCATGGCACATTTTATAAAAATATTTTAGTGTAGGACTGCTTCAAATGAGATTTGCCGTGACGTGGCGAAGCAGCTCAAGAAATTGCAATTTTTTGCCAAAAATCTCAAAAAAAAAAATTTTTATAATGCAGTTTGGAATATTTGATGCCTTAGTGCACACTGGTGCTGGCTCTTTGTTGTTACAATACGTAAATTCTAGAATACCCAATGCGTAGAATCGGGCCACCTTCTAGTATATATATATACGTATATATATATGTATATATATACCTATATATATATATAATATATATATATATATATATATATATATATATATATATATATATATATATATATATACAGGTTACATTGATGTGGATTATAAGAACACTAAACATAAATATAAAATAAATATATATATATTCATATTTAGTGTTCTTCCAATCAATACACAGTAATGTAACCTGAAGGTATATATATAATTTATATATAGATATAATAATAGAAATATATTGAAATATATATATATATATATATATATATATATATATATATATATATATATATATATATATATGCAGGTTACATTGTTGTGGATTATAAGAATGATAAATAAATATATAATATATATATATATATATAATATATATACGGTGTATATATATGTTATATATACACATATATATTCTTTATACTAATATAAATGAATATGAATAATACATAAATAATTTACTATTTTATTATTTTTTTTATTATTGTTGTTATTTTTATTTATTTTTTTGCATCTTATTCAAATTTGATTCAGTCATATTTCACACACAATGTTGCTTATATACAGATATAAAATCCCTGCATCTTTTTACCTAGTTGGAATGAATATTCATTTCCTAGAAAAAAAAAATTACAAGTGGGAAAAGCAATTGCATGAAAACTAAAAAGAAATCTGTAAAGCAATTCTTATCATTTTTTACGTGATCGCAAAAAGTATTACAATTCCTTTTTGTGATTTTACGTTAAAACTGTATATTGTTACTATTTTAATTAGTAATGAAAATATCATTAAAAAAATCCAATTTAATTAAAATAAAAAAAATACAATTTATTTTTACCTTTTTCCCATTCACAAAAAATATCAGTTCATCTGGCAGACTGTGCGGCTCTGGAGATTCCTGATTTCTGACCATGGCTGCGGCAGGCGTGATCACATGCAGATCAGCAGAACATCCGAGTCCTCAGGCACAGACAGAACATAATAGGTGAATGAGCAGATGTGACTCTTTATAGAGTGTAAATGTCATTTTTCTGGGGAGGAGCAGTCCGGCCCATGCTGGCAACCAATGATGGGACATACTGTAGATATCACAGTGCATCTGCCGGCGTCCCCGCTCTGCTGACAGTTCTCATATGATATGGCGGTGGTGGCGGTGGCACTGTTATATACCACATTTTCCTGGGCGCTCCACCGCACTCAATCAGTTTTCATTACCAGCCTGAGGCATCAGTTCCATAACCTTTCCTCAATGCTCCCTGGAAATATACTATTTAGTTGATTTTCCGAGTCTGGTAACGCTGTCAGCTGGTTGAGCCTCCTAATTTTGCATAATGGTGCATTACAAATGGACAGAGGAGAACTGACTTGTCCCTATAACCTCGATAACCTCCCCTGATCAACAATTAAACACAAAGTGTGCTCTATCTTTATTTTCTTGGCAGCTAAACCCAGAAGTGCTGATATTGGCAGATATAAATATTTATAGTGAGCACGCGCCTCTACAGCACAGTGATTCATGCTTTTTTGTTAACCTGCAGGCTAGATTGATCACTACCAGATATTTTGGGGCTAATCCAAAACCCCCATCTATTTGTTGGAGCAGAGGGTGAATGATCTGGCCTCTGGAGGACTCAAGATGTCCATGAATTACCCTAATGTCTTAGAGAACTATGCAATGCTTCATTTATCCTGCGGGGGTGCTATTGGGAAAACAAAATCAAAAACACAGTTCCTTGGAGGGGTGGTTTGAAGTCCAAAGTTTACCTATCTATTTAGTGCTGTAATCTAAACTATGTTCTAATATACTTGAATTAAAAATTCTCTACCATTCCCTATCTACACTAACTGCTTTTCTATTTATTTTTTTATTTCCTTTTTGATGACGTTTCATTTTAAAATGCCAGTGCATGCTGGGATACTGAAAAGAAGCGTCATCAGGAGGAAAGATACAAATCAAAAAGGTCCGTGGCGCCTCTGTTAGGAGTCTCGACACAGAAAATAGCCAGATATCCCTCCGGGAAGGACCTAGCCAAGGAGTGGCTCTTTTTAGAAGACCACCATAACCAACATATTAAGTGGCCCTTTTAGTCAATATCCAGCTCTTGACGAGTTTAAAGATATGACAAGGGAAATACCAAGGCCAGGTTAGATGGTTAGGTTATGGTGGTCTCCTAAAAAGAGCCACTCCTTGGCTAGGTCCTTCCCGGAGGGATATCTGGCTATTTTCCGTGTCGAGACTCCTAACAGAGGCTCCACGGACCTTTTTGATTTGTATACTTCCCAGGGGGCAATGCACCTAGGATTTCACTGTGTTGAGCGCCTTCGCTGGCTGCCGGCAGTGTTTTCTCTGGCTGGTCTCCTCGAGATCAGTGATTGTTTTGTCTATCAGGAAGAAAGAGGCTATAGTCTCTGCCTCTCCCTGAAATGAAGCGTCATCAGTGGGCAGCATCTGCCCTTTCCCTTAAATGAAGCGTCATCAGGAGGGCAGAGGCTGCAGTCTCCGCCTCTCCCTAAATTATGTGTCATTAGGAGGTAGCCTGTGCCTCCTCCCTTAAATGAAGCATCATCAGGAGAGCAGAGGCTGCAGTCTCCGCCTCTCCCTGAGATAAAGCGTCATTAGTGGGCAGCCTCTGTCCCCTCCCCTAAATGTAGCGTCATCAGGAGAGCAGAGGCTGCAGTCTTCACCTCTCCCTGAAATCAAGCATCATCAGTGGGTAGCCTCTGTCCCCTCCCTTAAATGAAGCGTCATCAGGAGGACAGAGGCTGCAGTCTTCGCCTCTCTCTGAAAATAAGCGTCATTAGGAGGTAGCCTGTGCCTCCTCTCTTAAATGAAGCGTCATCAGTGACACTTGTTCCACGAACTGCTTTGTTCTTGCACACAGTGCGATGTGCACAATGACAGTGCACTCTCTGTTGCTGGCTCATATCAGCAGTAACTAGCCGGCATGAGAGGGCGTTGTCAGAATGCCTGACTTGCAGAGACCAGTGACGTCACTTGTAGGTAATTTGCTCATTTTTAATGGTTTTAATATTTTTGCTTTATCCTCTATATGTTTTCCAACACTTAAAATTCTCTTTCTTTCCTTGTCTTTTTTGTAATTTTTCATCAACAGTTTTGCTTTTCCAGATGTTTTAGACTGAAGAATCGTGACTTTTACCAAATATCACATTTTTTTGAAGCCCATCACTCCATTTGTCCCCCCTGGAGTAAGGTTTCTGGCGGTGTCTTCAATCTGGAACATTTATAAAAAAAAAAAGGTTGACTTTATGTCGTTTTTTTTTACTTTTGTTGCTTAAAAATTGGAAACAATAACCCGCTAAGGACAAAAGTAAAGTACATTTTATATTTTGCACCAAAATCCATAAACAATTTTGAAGAATTTGGTGCAAAAGATTGTCAGTAAATACAAGACAAAGAAGGAAATGTAAGAAATCCAAATCCTGAATCGGACTCTTTGTGTTTACAGAACTAATTGTAGACGTCTGCTAAAGTAAAGGGATAGGGACAATACTTTTAGGTAAATATTTACAGATTCTATTTCAAAAACATGTTTGGATAGCGGCAATTCTCGGAGTGGCCAAATCTACCCCAAGGGATTCTGGTGCCTAAGAGAACTATGTCTTCCACAAGTGCTCCCAATTCTGGGGACATTGTTTGTATTGGACCTCAGGCTCAAGATTTGCAGCACTTTGGGAATTTTGGAAATCTAAGGGGCAAAAAAGGATGGAGGTTGCAATTTTCTTCTACTCACACATCTGCAGTTTGTTGCAATGTCGGTTCCTTTGAGTGTACAAGGGAAATTGTCACTTTTTTAAATCCTACCCGACCACCGTGCAGAGCCGCCGCCCGACCACCGAGTGGAGCCGCCGCCCGACCACCGTGCAGAGCCGCCGCCCGACCACCGAGCGGAGCCGCCACCCGACCACCGAGCGGAGCCGCCACCCGACCACCATGCGGAGCCGCCGCCCGACCACCATGCGGAGCCGCCGCCCGACCACCGAGCGGAGCCGCCGCCCGACCACTGAGAGGAGCCTCCGCCCGGCCACCGAACGGAGCTACCGCCCGGCCACCGAGCGGAGCCGCTGCCCGACCACTGAGAGGAGCCGCCGCCCGGCCACCGAACGGAGCTGCCGCCCGGCCACCGAGCGGAGCTGCCGCCCGGCCAATCTTCACCCCACCTACTGTCTCCTCCCCAAAATCCTATAGAATGTAAGCCCGCAAGGGTAGGGCCCTCTTCCCTCTGTACTAGTCTGTCTATTGTAACGTGTATATGTATTCTGTATGTAACCCCCTTCTCATGTACAGCACCATGGAATCAATGGTGCTCTATAAATAAATAATAATAATAATAATAATACCCTTCATTATAATCTATAAATGATAGCGCTCATCAATACTTTAGCCACAGTAAAGTCATACTTGGTAAGGAATGAACATTATTTAGCTAAACCTGACACAATGTATCTTATTTACCACCCACCACAATGTCCAATCCACCAGTTCTAAGAACTAAAAAATGATTTCTGTCTTGGGGTTAATGATTGGTGAGAAGTGAACGCTCTGCCGCTCTACAAGTGATCTGTACAAGGTCCTCAAAATGTCCAAAATGGGTACTGTAAAAAACAAACAAACCAAAAAGCAAAAAAACTACTACTCCAGGATACAGTGGAAACTGTTCATCCAGGGCTATCGGGTTCATAAACATATGAGGCTAAAAGAGGACCCGAAATCTACCAGCATCGACAAACAAAGAAAGAAAGTGGTCTACCTTATCCGAACACAAAGAGAACCCACAGCAAGCATGAATTGCAAAATTACCAACCAACAAAATGCTTATAAATAAAAGAATGTAAGAAAACAGGCTGAATTGAATAAATATATATAACACATAGAGTTGAAAGCAGCAGTTTCCAAACCTGCAGATGTGTCTTTATAGAGAGGGGAGGGAAAAACCTGCAGATGTGTCTGTATAGAGAGCAAAGGGGAAAACCTGCAGGTGTGTCTTATACAGAGCGGAGGGAAACTAAGGGTTTCAACTGTATGTATGCAGAGGAATTACTCAGTATAGAAAGGTGCGAGAGTTATCATTTGAGTAGTCTGGCTTTGAATAATAGATAATTTGTATCAAAGAGCATACAGTTAGGTCCAGAAATATTTGGACAGTGACACAAGTTTTGTTATTTTAGCTGTTTACAAAAACATGTTCAGAAATACAATTATATATATAATATGGGCTGAAAGTGCACACTCCCAGCTGCAATATGAGAGTTTTCACATCCAAATCGGAGAAAGGGTTTAGGAATCATAGCTCTGTAATGCATAGCCTCCTCTTTTTCAAGGGACCAAAATTAATTGGACAAGGGACTCTAAGGGCTGCAATTAACTCTGAAGGCGTCTCCCTCGTTAACCTGTAATCAATGAAGTAGTTAAAAGGTCTGGGGTTGATTACAGGTGTGTGGTTTTGCATTTGGAAGCTGTTGCTGTGACCAGACAACATGCGGTCTAAGGAACTCTCAATTGAGGTGAAGCAGAACATCCTGAGGCTGAAAAAAAAGAAAAAATCCATCAGAGAGATAGCAGACATGCTTGGAGTAGCAAAATCAACAGTCTGGTACATTCTGAGAAAAAAGGAATTGACTGGTGAGCTTGGGAACTCAAAAAGGCCTGGGCGTCCACGGATGACAACAGTGGTGGATGATCGCCGCATACTTTCTTTGGTGAAGGAGAACCCGTTCACAACATCAACTGAAGTCCAGAACACTCTCAGTGAAGTAGGTGTATCTGTCTCTAAGTCAACAGTAAAGAGAAGACTCCATGAAAGTAAATACAAAGGGTTCACATCTAGATGCAAACCATTCATCAATTCCAAAAATAGACAGGCCAGAGTTAAATTTGCTGAAAAACACCTCATGAAGCCAGCTCAGTTCTGGAAAAGTATTCTATGGACAGATGAGACAAAGATCAACCTGTACCAGAATGATGGGAAGAAAAAAGTTTGGAGAAGAAAGGGAACGGCACATGATCCAAGGCACACCACATCCTCTGTAAAACATGGTGGAGGCAACGTGATGGCATGGGCATGCATGGCTTTCAATGGCACTGGGTCACTTGTGTTTATTGATGACATAACAGCAGACAAGAGTAGCCGGATGAATTCTGAAGTGTACTGGGATATACTTTCAGCCCAGATTCAGCCAAATGCCGCAAAGTTGATCGGACGGCGCTTCATAGTACAGATGGACAATGACCCCAAGCATACAGCCAAAGCTACCCAGGAGTTCATGAGTGCAAAAAAGTGGAACATTCTGCAATGGCCAAGTCAATCACCAGATCTTAACCCAATTGAGCATGCATTTCACTTGCTCAAATCCAGACTTAAGACGGAAAGACGCACAAACAAGCAAGACCTGAAGGCTGTGGCTGTAAAGGCCTGGCAAAGCATTAAGAAGGAGGAAACCCAGCGTTTCGTGATGTCCATGGGTTCCAGACTTAAGGCAGTGATTGCCTCCAAAGGATTCGCAACAAAATATTGAAAATAAATATTTTTTTTTGGGTTTGGTTTATTTGTCCAATTACTTTTGACCTCCTAAAATGTGGAGTGTTTGTAAAGAAATGTGCACAATTCCTACAATTTCTATCAGATATTTTTGTTCAAACCTTCAAATTAAACGTTACAATCTGCACTTGAATTCTGTTGGACAGGTTTCATTTCAAATCCAATGTGGTGGCATGCAGAGCCCAACTCGCGAAAATTGTGTCACTGTCCAAATATTTCTGGACCTAACTGTAACTAATTTAAAACTAACCCTATGTACAAGAATATAACTACTATAATACTGCCCCTATCTACAGGAATATAACTAAAATACTACTTCCCCCTAAGTACAAGAATATAACTACTATAAAACTGCCCCCTATGTACAACAATATAACTACTATACTACTGCCCCTATGTACAAGAATATAACTACTATAATACTGCCCCCTATGTACAAGAATATAACTGTTATAATACTGCCCCTATGTACAAAAATATAACTTCAATAATACTGCTCCTATGTACAAGAATATAACTACTATAATACTGCCCCTATGTACAAGAATATAACTACTATAATACTGCCCCTATGTACAAGAATATAACTACAATAATACTGCCCCCTATGTACAAGAATATAACTACTATAATACTGCCCCTATGTAGAAGACTATAACTACTATAATACTGCCCCCTATGTACAAGAATATAACTACTATAATACTGCCCCCTATGTACAAGAATATAACTGTTATAATACTGCCCCTATGTACAAAAATATAACTTCAATAATACTGCTCCTATGTACAAGAATATAACTACTATAATACTGCCCCTATGTACAAGAATATAACTACTATAATACTGCCCCTATGTACAAGAATATAACTACAATAATACTGCCCCCTATGTACAAGAATATAACTACTATAATACTGCCCCTATGTACAAGACTATAACTACTATAATACTGCCCCCTATGTACAAGAATATAACTACAATAATACTGCCCCCTATGTACAAGAATATAACTACTATAATACTGCCCCTATGTACAAGACTATAACTACTATAATACTGCCCCCTATGTACAAGAATATAACTACTATAATACTGCCCCCTATGTACAAGAATATAACTACTATAATACTGCCCCTATGTACAAGAATATAACTACTATAATACTACCCCCTATGTACAAGAATATAACTACTATAATACTACCCCCTATGTACAAGAATAGAACTACTATAATACTGCCCCCTATGCACAAGAATAGAACTACTATAATACTGCCCCCTATGTACAAGAATATAATGATATCTGATAACCAGCACAGGTAAAGTACACAGCTGTGAGTTTCAGCCCCCCAGCTGTGTGCTTTATCTTGGCTGGTTATCAAAAATAGAGGCTCCCCCACAACTTGTTTTTTTTTAATTATTTAAATAAATAATAAAAACAACATTTTTTTTATAACCACCGTCAACAAAGTAGACAGCTGGGAGTTGGTATTCTCAGGCTGGGGAGGCCCAAGCTTAGTAGGCACTTCCTAGACTAAAATAGCAGCCCGTAGCTGCCCCATAATTTGCTCATTCCCTATACACATTAATATTTAGTATATCAGTATAATGTGTAGCATCATTAATTCCATAGCGCTTTACTCCAGCAACACTGTGCCCATTGTGGCTCATAATCTTAATTCCCTATTAGAGCTGAGTGGACCCATGAAGTTTCGGTGAGTTCAGCCAAACTTTAGAGAAAGTTTGGTTTGGGACCGGACTTGACCTGAACCCCAATGGAAGTCACTAATTTGGCAGTTCGGGTCTCCACCCACATGTAGCCAGCCATAAACTCGTCACTTCAGGAGGTGGATGGGCAGAGGGCTTCCATTTTTTGTGGTGCACACTACATCCCATCAAGTTGTTGTCACTCCCTGTGCGAGACGCTCAAACACAGCAAGTGGCTCGCATAGGGCTGAGCACTGAGTGTACCCAAGCACAGCGATGCTTGTCTGAGTGGTTTGCATATGTAAAGCACCAGAACTCGAAATCTGTTTTTCTTTTGTCTGTGTTTAGTACAAACACCGAACCTCGGGTTCACTCATCACTATTCCCTGTGTCTATGGAGTGTGGGAGGAAACCCTCGCAGACACGGGGAGAACATACAAACTCCTTGCAGATGTCGTCCTTGGTGGGATTTGAACCCAGGACCCCAGCCACCACACAGTGCTAACCACTGAGCAACAATTTAGTGCTAACCACTGAGCCGCCATACAGTGCTAACCACTGAGTCACCATACAGTGCTAGCCACTGAGCCGATATACAGTGCTAACTACTAAGTCACCATACAGTGCTAACCACTGAGCCACCATACTATGTTAACCACTGAGCTACCATACAGTGCTAACCACTGAGCCACCATACAGTGCTAGCCACTGAGCCAACATACAGTGCTAACCACTGAGCCACCATACAGTGCTAACCACTGAGCAACAATTCAGTGCTAACCACTAATCCGCCATACAGTGATAACCACTGAGCCACCATACAGTGCTAGCCACTGAGCCGACATACAGTTCTAACCACTGAGCCATTGTGCGGTTTATCTGGTTATTTCCACACGTTTAGTATTTGCAGTTGGATTTGCTGCAACAAAAACCAGAGTGTTGGGAGGAAAGATGCTACAAAAAATATTCATGGATTTGAAGCTTTTTTTTTTTTTTAAGTGTATTTTTTTCCGATTCATTTAGATGGAGGAAAAACATTGCAAACTGCTGAAGGAATTGCTGCAGACGTAAGAAAAGTGTTTTGCAAACATGAGCATCATCTACAGGAAAATGCAGAAATCTGATTCACTTTGCTGGTTGTGTAAAATATTGCAAAAATGCAAAGAAAAAAAAAATCAGTAAAAGCAAAACATTTAATCAAATCCAAAGGTGTCAATGTAACGATGTGTGCAATCAGTATCATAAAGTCTGATCATTACTAGATGGGGGCGCAGGGGGGGACAATTCCACCACTGCTGCAGCTTGGACTTTCCATGGACAGAAGATACCTGGAAGGCACGGTGACTCAGTGGTTAGCACTGCAGTCTTGCAGAGATGGGGTCCTGGGTTCGAATCCCATCTGCAAGGAGTTTGTATGTTCTCCCCGTGTTTGCGTGGGTTTCCTCCGGGGTCTCCGGTTTCCTCCCACACTCCAAAGACATTACAGATAGGGGATTTAGATTGTGAGCCCCAATGGGGACAGTGTTCCTGATGTATGTAAAGCGCTGTGGAATATGTTAGCGATATATAAAAATAAAGATTTATTATATTTTTTTTATACCTGTGCCATTTGCAGGACAGTGATGCTCGATGTTACATACTCTGTATATATCATTTGGGTTCATGCTCTGTCTAGTTTTTTATACTATGGTCTCCATTGACTCCTTGGACTGTTGACCTGCGGGTTAATAAAATGCAATAAAGTGTGTGACACAATGTACCGCACAGGTTAGTATTAATCACCTTACATAACGCTGGCATATTATTGTCAGAAAGAAATAAACAACAAGAACACTGATCACTCAGTAACTCAGCTTCTCCTTCGCCCTCCAATAACCCGGACTTCATGCCAACCTCGTCTTCCTTATCACTCTCACACAGTCCCTTAAAGTGTCCCTCAATGATGCCTCCCCGTTGATGTTCCTCCAGGTAAAAGAATATCTGCTGGATGGAAATTTACCATGAAAGAATGAATGACAGTTGCACATTTCCCACTACAGCTTGGTAGATTTCACATCTTGAAGGCCATGTATGTAAAAATTCACTTTATTTATTTATTTATTATTGTTCATTTGCTTTCTTTACTGCTTTGCAAAAATGTTACAAATCCGTCGGCGCTCCGGATCAGTTGTGTTAACTTTCTCTACTCCTACAGTACATCCATTCCCTCAGTGTTAGGCAAGGAGAGATTTGTACACAGATACCCAGTGGAAAGGAAGAAAGCATATACAGCTTCAGGGAGGGCAGATAAAAAATGACTGTAGCATAGGAGGAGAGCACGAGGAGGAAATGAGGACAGGCTAGAAAAAATGCTGCTGTATAAGTTAATCAAGATGGCAGCAAAATGAAGACAATGTGTGGATACACAGAGACCTCATATCCAGCCTATATTACTGGGAGAGACACACAGACCTCACATCCAGCCTATATTACTGGGAGAGACACACAGACCTCACATCCAGCCTATATTACTGGGAGAGACACACAGAGCTCACATCCAGCCTATATTACTGGGAGAGACACACAGAGCTCACATCCAGCCTATATTACTGGGAGAGACACACAGACCTCACATCCAGCCTATATTACTGGGAGAGACACACAGAGCTCACATCCAGCCTATATTACTGGGAGAGACACACAGAGCTCATATCCAGCCTATATTTTTGGGAGAAACACGGAGACCTCACATTCAGCCTATATTACTGGAGAGACACACAGACCTCACATCCAGGCTATATTACTGGGAGAGACACACAGACCTCACATCCAGCCTATATTACTGAGAGAGACACACAGAGCTCACATCCAGCCTATATTACTGGGAGAGACACACAGAGCTCACATCAAGCCTATATTACTGGGAGAGACACACAGAGCTAACATCCAGCCTATATTACTGGGAGAGACACACAGAGCTCACATCCAGCCTATATTACTGGGAGACACACAGAGCTCACATCCAGCCTATATTACTGGGAGAGACACACAGACCTCACATCCAGCCTATATTACTGGGGGAGACACACAGAGCTCACATCCAGCCTATATTACTGGGAGAGACACACAGAGCTCACATCCAGCCTATATTACTGGGAGAGACACACAGACCTCACATCCAGCCTATATTACTGGGGGAGACACACAGAGCTCACATCCAGCCTATATTACTGGGAGAGACACACAGACCTCACATCCAGCCTATATTACTGGGAGAGACACACAGAGCTCACATCCAGCCTATATTACTGGGAGAGACACAGACCTCACATTCAGCCTATATTACTGGGGGAGACACACAGACCTCACATCCAGCCTATATTACTGGGAGAGACACACAGACCTCACATCCAGCCTATATTACTGGGAGAGACACACGGACCTCACATCCAGCCTATATTACTGGGAGAGACACACATAGCTCACATCCAGCCTATATTACTGGGAGAGACACACAGACCTCACATCAAGCCTATATTACTGGGAGAGACACACAGAGCTCACATCCAGCCTATATTACTGGGAGAGACACACAGACCTCACATCCAGCCTATAATACTGCCATATCATTAGAACATCATCTATATATTGGCCACAAAATAAAGCTTTTACAATGTGGTCAAGTTCATCAGGATTATTCTCCAGATTATTAAAAGTTTTCATAACGATTCAGTTTCTATATCTGTGATATGATCGGAGCCTTTTATCATCTCCGCATTGAACTGTGACGCGTTTTGCCCATTTTGGCCATTTTCATGCACATTTAGCCATATCTGCATGGTGGTGATGAATGGGTGATATGTTCTGTGGAGAAGTGTATGATGCACATTGTATCTCTAGAAGAATCTGACATATTAGGGGAATCACCACCGTGTCAGCATCCGCCCCATCACAGGACGTCACACTGATTTCCAGATAGTGATTATGGAAGAAAAGTCATAAAGGGGAGACCAGACATCATTAAATAACAATCTGTAATTTAGAAGCCTGTGGTGCACTGTCATGCCGGCTGCCAGAGAACTCCCAGCGAGCATCGCAACACAAAGGGAAAACCAGTATAGCCATACAATGGAAAGACCTGGTGCTAGGGATCATGGGCGGCACGATCGCGGTCACAGGGGTCGCCTTCGCGACCAGGCCTGGGGGTTCAGGGGGCCCGAGGACTTCTACCAGTGGCACACTGTCAATGGCGGCAGGCCACACAACCGCTATGGGACCCGGTGCCAGTGCTGACATCGGACCCCCAACGAAGATCGCATCTTCATTTGTATCGGTATCGCAGACACTGATACAATTGAAAGCAATGATGAGAGAGTGAGTGATGCACTCCCTCTCTCCTCATTCTCCCGCTGTGTCTGCGCTCTGCACACCTCAGCACAGCGGAGCATGGTAACATCACTGCTGCACGCCTGCTGTGCTGAGATGTGCAGAGCGGCAGAACAGTGGACATGCTGAGGAGACCATAGTCTCACTGCTGTTACAGTAAAGAATCCATAGTCTCACTGCTGTTACAGTAAAGAATCCATAGTCTCACTGCTGTTACAGTAAAGAATCCATAGTCTCACTGCTGTTACAGTAAAGAATTCATAGTCTCACTGCTGTTACAGTAAAGAATCCATAGTCTCACTACTCTTACAGTAAAGAATCTATACCCTCACTGCTCTTACAGTAAAGAATCCATAGTCTCACTGCTGTTACAGTAAAGAATCCATAGTCTCACTGCTGTTACAGTAAAGAATCCATAATCTCACTACTCTTACAGTAAAGAATCCATAGTCTCATTGCTCTTACAGTAAAGAATCCATAGTCTCATTGCTCTTACAGTAAAGAATCCATAGTCTCACTGCTGTTACAGTAAAGAATCCATAATCTCACTGCTCTTACAGTAAAGAATACATACCCTCACTGCTCTTACAGTAAAGAATCCATAATCTCACTACTCTTACAGTAAAGAATCCATACCCTCACTGCTCTTACAGTAAAGAATCCATAGTCTCACTGCTGTTACAGTAAAGAATCCATAATCTCACTGCTCTTATAGTAAAGAATCCATACCCTCACTTCTCCTACAGTAAAGAATCCATAGTCTCACTGTTGTTACAGTAAAGAATCCATAATCTCACTGCTCTTACAGTAAAGAATCCATACCCTCACTGCTCTTACAGTAAAGAATCCATATTCTCACTACTCTTACAGTAAAAAATCCATACCCTCACTGCTCTTACAGTAAAGAATCTATAGTCTCACTACTCTTACAGTAAAGAATCCATAGTCTCAGTGCTGTTACAGTAAAGAATCCATAATCTCACTGCTCTTACAGTAAAGAATCCATACCCTCACTGCTCTTACAGTAAAGAATCCATAGTCTCATTGCTCTTACAGTAAAGAATCCATAGTCTCATTGCTCTTACAGTAAAGAATACATACCCTCACTGCTCTTACAGTAAAGAATCCATAATCTCACTACTCTTACAATAAAGAATCCATACCCTCACTGCTCTTACAGTAAAGAATCCATAGTCTCACTGCTGTTACAGTAAAGAATCCATAATCTCACTGCTCTTATAGTAAAGAATCCATACCCTCACTGCTCATACAGTAAAGAATCCATAGTCTCACTGTTGTTACAGTAAAGAATCCATAATCTCACTGCTCTTACAGTAAAGAATCCATACCCTCACTGCTCTTACAGTAAAGAATCCATATTCTCACTACTCTTACAGTAAAGAATCCATACCCTCACTGCTCTTACAGTAAAGAATCTATAGTCTCACTACTCTTACAGTAAAGAATCCATAGTCTCAGTGCTGTTACAGTAAAGAATCCATAATCTCACTGCTCTTACAGTAAAGAATCCATACCCTCACTGCTCTTACAGTAAAGAATCCATAATCTCACTACTCTTACAGTAAAGAATGCATACCCTCACTGCTCCCACAGTAAAGAATCCATAGTCTCACTGTTGTTACAGTAAAGAATCCATAATCTCACTGCTCTTACAGTAAAGAATCCATACCCTCACTGCTCTTACAGTAAAGAATCCATATTCTCACTACTCTTACAGTAAAGAATCCATACCCTCACTGCTCTTACAGTAAAGAATCTATAGTCTCACTACTCTTACAGTAAAGAATCCATAGTCTCAGTGCTGTTACAGTAAAGAATCCATAATCTCACTGCTCTTACAGTAAAGAATCCATACCCTCACTGCTCTTACAGTAAAGAATCCATAATCTCACTACTCTTACAGTAAAGAATGCATACCCTCACTGCTCCCACAGTAAAGAATCCATAGTCTCACTGTTGTTACAGTAAAGAATCCATAATCTCACTGCTCTTACAGTAAAGAATCCATACCCTCACTGCTCTTACAGTAAAGAATCCATATTCTCACTACTCTTACAGTAAAGAATCCATACCCTCACTGCTCTTACAGTAAAGAATCTATAGTCTCACTACTCTTACAGTAAAGAATCCATAGTCTCAGTGCTGTTACAGTAAAGAATCCATAATCTCACTGCTCTTACAGTAAAGAATCCATACCCTCACTGCTCTTACAGTAAAGAATCCATAATCTCACTACTCTTACAGTAAAGAATGCATACCCTCACTGCTCCCACAGTAAAGAATCCATAGTCTCACTGTTGTTACAGTAAAGAATCCATAATCTCACTGCTCTTACAGTAAAGAATCCATACCCTCACTGCTCTTACAGTAAAGAATCCATATTCTCACTACTCTTACAGTAAAGAATCCATACCCTCACTGCTCTTACAGTAAAGAATCTATAGTCTCACTACTCTTACAGTAAAGAATCCATAGTCTCAGTGCTGTTACAGTAAAGAATCTGTCACGCTCCCCGGGTCCTCGGCTCTCCTCCCCGGGTCCTCTGCTCCGCTCCCCGGGTCCTCAGCCCCGCTCCCCGGCTCACCTGCCACGCTCCCCGCTCTCCAGCCTCCGGTGCCCGTCCTTCCCAGGCCCCCTGGTCTCCGATCCCGGCGCCCGACGGCTTCCCAGGCCCTGGCCGGCTCCCCTGCGTCCTCCTCTCAGCTTCCTTCCCTGGCTTCTGGCACCCGGGCCGCGCGCATGCGCATTAGGGCGCGCGCGCGGTCACTGACCCTTTCTTAAAGGGCCAGCGTCCATTAACAGGAAATGAGGCTAAACAGGTACAGGGTATAAAGGGGTTTATTGTCCAAGGGGGCGGGGCCTGATCTTCGTGTTTCATAAGCTAGGAGTCAGGTCTCCTGGTGTCGCTGTGTATATACTCACCTATCTCTCTTGTAGAGCCGTGCCTGCCTCGCCACCCGGTCCTGCCGTATCCTGAACCCCGAACGCTGTCCATCTGCCATCCTGACAGTCCGCACCATCTCGGATCCCTGCGGTGACCCGTCATCTCGCTCCAAAGGTTCCGGACCCCGCCTGACATCACCTCGGCTTCCGAACCTGAGCTGCGTCACCCGGACTACCACCAGTGACTCCGTGGTCCCAGGGACTTCTCCGTTATACTCGTGTGCACGGACTGTTCTGCTGCCTATAGTGCTCCAGCTACCGGACCCCTTACCACCATCAAGGAGTTCGGCCCAGTGGATCCACCTCCTGAGTCTGCCCGTCCACCTGGCCCTGACAGTAAGATCAGGCCATGGATCCCGCTGCAGCACTAGCAGCCGTACAGGAGGAACTCCAACGCCAGCGTGAAGTCCAGACCCGCATGCTGCAGTTCATGTCTTCTGTAGACGCCCGCCTGAACACGCTACAAGCGGCAGTTACGACTTCAACATCCCGGGCTTCCACTAGTCAATCCACGGATCCAGCTCCTGTGGCGACTTCTTCAGATACCACCAGACTTCGGTTGGCTTCACCACCCCGGTACGCCGGAGACCCCAAGACCTGCAGGGGATTCTTAAACCAATGCTCCCTTCATTTCACGCAGCTGCCGCATTTGTTTGCCTCCGACCAAGCCAAGGTCGCCTTCATCATGTCCCATCTAGAGGGTGAGGCACTGGCGTGGATGAACCCCTTGTGGGAGAAGGGGGATCCTGTGACCACGAACATCCAGGAGTTCCTGCAGGCATTCCGTGGTACCTTTGATGAGCCCGGACGCGCCTCCGCGTCTGCTTCGTCTCTTCTCCGGTTACGTCAGGGGACTCTGACGGTGGGTCAATACGCGATCCGGTTTCGCACCCTGGCCTCAGAACTCGAGTGGAACAACGAGGCCCTAACCGCCGCCTTCTGGGAAGGACTCTCAGGGCGAATTAAAGACGAGCTGGCGGGTCGTGACGTACCGACCACCCTGGATGCCCTGATTGCCCTAGCGACTCGAGTGGACATTCGCTTTCAGGAGCGATCCAAGGAAGTGTCCCGTGAGAGACGTCCGGTACGGCATTCCTCTCCTCCGCAGAAACCCTCCGTACTTCAGTCATCGACAGCTGGGGCCCCCGTCCACGAGCCCATGCAGATCGACCGAGTGCGGCAGTCTGAAGAACGTCGAGCAGAGCGGCTCGCCAAGGGTCTCTGCTTTTACTGCGGTGAGGGCACACACCTGCTACGCTCCTGTCCAGAGAGGCCGGGAAACTCCAAAGCCTAGGGTTGGTAGGAGAGGCCACCCTAGGTGCTGGGACTCTCTCAGATCCGGTTACATGGACAGTGCAAGTAACAACGGGAGAGACGCGGTTTACGGCTGATGCCTACCTCGATTCCGGGGCTGCAGGCAATTTCATCCAGCAGGCCACGGTGGACAAGTACCAGGTGCCTGTTATTCCACTCGACAAGCCCCTAGTGATTGCCTCTGTGGATGGGAGACCCCTCTCTGACACCATCTCCTGGATCACCAGGCCGGTGGAACTGCGTATCGGTGCCCTTCACACCGAGAACATCGCTTTCTACGTCCTCCCACACATGTCCCATCAGATCCTGCTGGGACTTCCATGGTTGCGGACACATGAACCATCAGTTATCTGGGGCACTGGCGAAATCACCCGATGGGGCTCTTCGTGTCATGAGAGGTGCCTAAAATCCATACAACCCATCCGACGACCTCCGGTTCCAGAGAACCTACCGGGGCTGCCCTCGGCCTATTGGTCCTTTGCAGATGTTTTTGATAAAAAGGAATCCGAGGTACTTCCGCCACATCGTCCTTACGATTGTGCCATCGACCTGCTCCCAGGAACAACACCACCTCGAGGACGGATATATCCACTGTCTCCAGCCGAAACAAGGGCCATGTCAGCTTACATCTCAGAGAGCCTGGCAAGGGGATTCATTCGGAGATCCTCCTCTCCTGCTGGAGCAGGTTTCTTCTTTGTCAAGAAGAAAGAGGTCGACTTACGCCCATGCATAGACTACCGGGGTTTGAATCAAATCACCGTAAAAAACAAGTACCCTCTGCCGCTCATCCCCGAATTGTTTGACCGGCTTAGAGGAGCTCGTGTGTTCACCAAGCTGGATCTTCGGGGTGCTTACAATCTGGTACGCATCCGCTCTGGTGACGAATGGAAGACCGCGTTCAATACGCGCGATGGACATTATGAATACTTCGTGATGCCCTTCGGCCTGTGTAACGCTCCTGCCGTCTTTCAAGAACTGGTGAACGACGTGTTCCGGGACCTTCTCTACATCTGTGTGGTAGTGTATCTAGATGACATCCTTGTCTTCTCTCCGGACCTCCAAACCCACAGAGAAAACGTACAGCTGGTTCTACAAAGACTGAGAGAGAATCGTCTGTACGCAAAGTATGAGAAGTGTGTCTTTGAGCAGTCTTCTCTCCCCTTTCTGGGGTACATCATCTCCGATACTGGACTGCAGATGGATCCCAAGAAGGTCTCCGCCATTCTCAACTGGCCTCCTCCTTCTGGACTGAAGGCAATCCAACGCTTCCTGGGATTCGCCAACTACTACCGCCAGTTTATCCCTCACTTCTCTGCCTTGACTGCTCCTCTCTCCGCTTTGACTAAGAAGGAGGCTAATCCAAAGGACTGGTCACCTGCGGCCGACGCCGCGTTTGGCTCTCTGAAGCGGGCTTTTGCTTCCTCTCCTGTACTCCACCGTCCGGAGTTAAACCGCCAGTTCACCTTGGAGGTGGATGCCTCCTCCTCAGGAGCCGGAGCAGTGCTCATGCAAAAGTCCTCCTCCGGGAAGATGGTGACTTGCGGATTCTTCTCCAAGGGCTTCTCAGCGCCTGAACGCAACTACACCATCGGTGACCGAGAGCTCTTGGCAGTCAAACTGGCTCTGGAGGAATGGCGCTACCTCCTGGAAGGTGCAGTGTACCCCGTGATTATTTACACGGACCACAAGAACCTGGAATACCTACGGTCCGCTCAGCGTCTGAACCCACGGCAAGCCAGGTGGTCCCTATTCTTTGCCAGGTTTGATTTCCAGCTTCACTTCCGACCCGCGGACAAGAATGTACGCGCTGATGCCTTGTCCAGGTCTTTCATGCCCATGGAGCAGGAGGAAGAGACCACCCAACCCATCATCTGTCCTAGCAAAATCATTCCGGTGGCCCCTGTCACCCTGGCCCAGATACCGCCCGGGAAGACCTATGTCTCTGAGACTGACAGGCAAAAAGTGTTACACTGGGGCCATGCCTCGAAAACAGCCGGTCATGCTGGTCAGAAAAAGACATGGGGTGCGATTGTACGTCATTACTGGTGGCCATCCCTTCGCACGGACGTCGCTGCTTTTGTATCCGCCTGCTCCTCTTGTGCCAGGAACAAGACGCCCAAACACCTCCCATATGGCCGTCTTCTGCCTCTGCCGATACCCTCAGTTCCGTGGCAACACATAGCAATGGACTTTATTACGGACTTGCCATTGTCCTCCGGACACACAGTCATATGGGTCGTGGTGGACCGGTTCTCTAAAATGGCTCATTTCGTCCCTATGGCTGGACTGCCCTCTGCTCAGGAACTCGCGGACGCCTATATACAACACATCTTCCGCTTGCATGGCTTTCCATTACACATCGTATCCGACAGAGGAACTCAGTTCACCTCCCGCTTCTGGAGGGCTCTCTGTCAACATCTGGGAGTGACTCTGGACTTTTCATCTGCATACCATCCTCAGTCTAATGGCCAGGTAGAGAGGGTCAATCAAATCTTGACCTCTTTCTTACGTCACTATGTTAACGCCCATCACGACGACTGGTCCGCTCTTCTTCCTTGGGCTGAATTCTCCCATAACCACCACGTCAGTGAGTCGTCCTCCAGCTCTCCCTTCCATGTCATTTACGGACTTCAGCCTTCCATCCCATTGCCTGTATCCCCTTCTTCGGATGTCCCTGCTGCAGATACTGTAGCCCGTGACTTTGCAACCATTTGGGACTCTGTCAAAGCGTCCCTTGGACGTGCTTCCCTGCGGATGAAAAGACACGCAGACAAGAAACGTCTGGATCCTCCGTGTTTCTCTCCTGGAGATCTCGTCTGGCTTGCTTCCAAGTACGTCCGCCTGAAGATACCATCATACAAGCTGGGTCCTCGCTACATCGGGCCGTTTAAAGTCCTCAACAAGATCAATGAGGTCTCCTACAAGCTACAGCTCCCGGCCACGATGAGGATACCCAACTCATTCCACGTCTCCCTGCTCAAGCCGGTTGTCCTTGGTCCCTTCTCCGCTGCTGCCGGTCCGGCTCCTCCACCTATTGCCGATGACGACATCTATGCGGTAAGGGATATCGTGGCCATGAAGACCGTACGAGGTCGACAGTTCTTCTTGGTGGACTGGGAAGGGTATGGTCCTGAGGATAGGTCCTGGGAACCCAGGGAGAACGTAGGCACTCCTCTGATCCGTGCCTTCATGTCCCGGTTGCGGGGAGGGGGGCGTGGGGGGGGGGGGGTACTGTCACGCTCCCCGGGTCCTCGGCTCTCCTCCCCGGGTCCTCTGCTCCGCTCCCCGGGTCCTCAGCCCCGCTCCCCGGCTCACCTGCCACGCTCCCCGCTCTCCAGCCTCCGGTGCCCGTCCTTCCCAGGCCCCCTGGTCTCCGATCCCGGCGCCCGACGGCTTCCCAGGCCCTGGCCGGCTCCCCTGCGTCCTCCTCTCAGCTTCCTTCCCTGGCTTCTGGCACCCGGGCCGCGCGCATGCGCATTAGGGCGCGCGCGCGGTCACTGACCCTTTCTTAAAGGGCCAGCGTCCATTAACAGGAAATGAGGCTAAACAGGTACAGGGTATAAAGGGGTTTATTGTCCAAGGGGGCGGGGCCTGATCTTCGTGTTTCCTAAGCTAGGAGTCAGGTCTCCTGGTGTTTCTGTTCATATACTCACCTATCTCTCTTGTAGAGCCGTGCCTGCCTCGCCATCCGGTCCTGCCGTATCCTGAACCCCGAACGCTGTCCATCTGCCATCCTGACAGTCCGCACCATCTCGGATCCCTGCGGTGACCCGTCATCTCGCTCCAAAGGTTCCGGACCCCGCCTGACATCACCTCGGCTTCCGAACCTGAGCTGCGTCACCCGGACTACCACCAGTGACTCCGTGGTCCTAGGGACTTCTCCGTTATACTCGTGTGCACGGACTGTTCTGCTGCCTATAGTGCTCCAGCTACCGGACCCCTTACCACCATCAAGGAGTTCGGCCCAGTGGATCCACCTCCTGGGTCTGCCCGTCCACCTGGCCCTGACAGAATCCATAATCTCACTGCTCTTACAGTAAAGAATCCATACCCTCACTGCTCTTACAGTAAAGAATCCATAATCTCACTACTCTTACAGTAAAGAATCCATACCCTCACTGCTCTTACAGTAAAGAATCCATAGTCTCACTACTCTTACAGTAAAGAATCCATAGTCTCACTACTCTTACAGTAAAGAATTCATAGTCTAACTTCTCGTACTGCCAAAAAATCATCATCTGTGATTTTAATTAAACCTTCCTTTCTTTAGATGTAGATGATGCCCCTGTGTCGTCATTGGAGGCCATGATCATTATCACACCTCTGTACTGTCCGCTCATGTATTTGTACATTGTGATATGACCGCCTCTATGTATTTGTGTTATAACCTGTTTTGTGCAGTTCACTTATCCCCTACCCTGTCGCTCTTCTCTGCACCCCCTGCAGTACTGACTTGTTTGGACACATCTTTGCTATCTCTGCCTCTTTTAATGCATCCCATGATTTGATCAGCCTTGGCAGCAGCTGCCTGGCACTGAGCACTGAATGGGTACTTTCACACCTCCGGTTTTTCTTCTGCGGCACAATCCGGCACTTTGCAGGAAAATCGCAACCGTTTTTTTTTGCTGCCGGTTGCGATTTTCCTGCATAGACTTTAATTAGTGCCGCATTGTGCCGCATGGCCTTGCGTTCCATCCGGTTTTTGCCGCATGCGGCAGATTTAGCCTATGCGGCGGCCGGATGGAACGTTGCCTGGCACGTTTTTTCGTGCGGCAAAAAAAAACCGCATCGCGCCGCATTCGGCCGATGCGGCGCATCTCTCAATGCATGCCTATGGCGGCCGGATGCGGCGCGATGCGGCAAATACCGCATTCGGCCGCCACATGCGGTTTTTGCCACTGCGCATGCTCAGTAGCATGCCGCAAGCGGCAAAAACCGGGCGGGCCGCAAAGGAAAAAATTATGCAAAGGATGCGGTGTTTTCACCGCATCCGTTGCATAGCTTGCACAGCCGGATTGAGCCGCAGGGCTCAAGCCGGATGTGTGAAAGTAGCCTGATGCAGCCGGCTTTCTGTCTTCCCCGGTGTGTTACTAGTTTGTGTGTCGGTGTGAGACCAGCTCGGCCGGCTCTGTGCCATGTTTCCAGATCTCGCCTGGCATTCGACCACGGGGCTGTCTTCACACTTTACTGTTCTGATTTGCGAATTAGATTGTGTGACCCTACTACACGCCATGGGAAGAGAACAGACCCCTATCAGTGCCACCCGTGGGTGCTGCGCCCCAGGAAATGCCGCAGTATTATACTCCAGCTCAGGGTTGGACTGGGGTGTGAGGTCATTTTAATACACCCGGCGGGGGCCCCTGCAGGCTGCCGGAGACAACTTAGATTGAAGACAAGGTCAGGGCCTACTGGGGGTTTCCCCGCTACCCCGGCACGCCAGACCGACGCTGCTCCGGCTTAAGGGAGAGCTCAATATCAGAGACAATTGCATAAATTCCAACTCCATATTGTCAGAACTGCAATAAAAGGAATTAGGAATTTAAAGAGATGTTCCAGTGTAAAAAAAAAAAAAAACATGCTTTACACACCCTCCCTGGGTCCAGCACAGAATCTCCACCACTGCTGCCAGTATCTGTTATTGTCTGCAGCTCTGATGTCACAAAGGTGCAGCCAATCAATGGGCTCTGACAATGTAGACAGAGCTGCTTGGCTCTCTGATTGGCTGCCGCGCCGATATTACATTCACAGAGCTGCAGCCAATCAGTGAGCTCCGACTATGTAGATAGAGCCACTGAGCTCTCTGATTGGCTGCAGAGCTAATGTCATATTCACAGAGCTGCAGCCAATTAATGATCTCCGACTATGTAGATAGAGCCACTGAGCTCTCTGATTGCCTGCAGTGCTCTTACATTCACAGCGCTGCAGACAATCAGTGAGCTTTGACAATGTAGACAGAGCCGCTGAACTCTCTGCCTGCAGCACTGCTGTCACATTCACAGAGCTGCAACCAATCAATTAGTCTCGACTATGTAGACAGAGCTGCTAAGCTCTCTGACTGGCTCTAGTGCTGACACATTCACAGAGCTGCAGCCAATCAGTGAACTCTGACAGTGTAAATAGAGCTGCTGAGTTCTCTGATTGGCTGCAGCGCTGATATTACATTCACAGACCTACAGTCAATGAGCTCCGACAGTATAGATGGAACCGCTATGTTTTTTGATTGTCTGCAGCACTATCATATTCACAGAGCTGAAGCCATTGATGAGGTCTGACAATGTAGAGAAAGCTGCTGAGCTCTCTGATTGGCTGCAGAGCTGATATCAAATTCACAGAGCTGCAGCCAATTAGTGAGCTCGACAACGTAGATAGAGCTGCTAAGCTCTCTGATTAGCTGCAGCGCTGATGTCACATTGACAGAGCTGCAGCCAGTCAGTGAGCTCCGACAATGAAGACAGAGCCACTGAGCTCTCTGATTGGCTGCAGTGCTTGTCACATTCACAGAGCTGCAGCCAATCAATGAGGTCTGACAATGGAGACCGCGCCACTGAGGTGTCTGATTGGCTGCAGCACTGTCAACATGACCTCAGTGCTGCAGATAATTACACTCTCCAGAAGCAGCGGTGGAGACTCAGCGCTGGACCTGGGGAGGGTGAGTAAAGGACAACTGGAGATAGGAGTTTTCTGAAAATGGAAAACCACGTAAAGGATCAGGCCACATGTTGAGGTTTTCAGTTTTTTCCCTCTTGTGTGATTGTAATTTTTATTAGTATCATTTTGGGTTACATCCAACAACCATAAAACTGAATTTTATTTTACAATATTCAGCAGAGGCACAAAAAATCGTAATATTTTAATTAGTTTACATCCATGAAAGTCACCGGTGTCTTCACTCGTCGACACTCCAGCGTCTCAGCGCTTAGAGCTGCGGACGTCTCCCTGCAGGATTCTCATATAGTTGAAAAATAGAAAACGGGTTTAATCCAGCGCTAAAAACCACGGATGCTGTATATTTAAAAATGTATCTTTTATTTCACAGTTCTACGCGTTTCAGCGACATCTCCGTCTCCTTCTTCAGGAGAAAAGAAATCCAATCCAATCTTTCTTTTGTTCCTGAAGAAGGAGATGGAGATGTCTCTGAAACGCGTAGAACTGTGAAATAAAAGAGAAATGTTTAAATATACAGCATCCGTGGTTTTTAGCGCAGCATAAAACCCGTTTCTATTTTTCAACTATATATATATTATATGCCTTTACGGGGCCGCTGCTGAACCAACCGGACACTCACAAACGATCATAAGGGGTTGTGACTGGCACAACCTCACCAGGTGAGTGTAACATTCTTTATTTCTTTCTACCCTCATACCGGGTAAGACCCTATTGCACTTTCTTTCCATTCTATAGTATTTTAAAGTTGCAGGATTCTCATGACATTTCTCCAGCATTTATTGATACATTCAGTGTTTCCCGCATTAAGTATTGGAAATTCATCATCTATAACCCTGAACCCGGCTGCAAAAAGAATCGATCTGGAAGTTCCACAGTAGAAAGCAGCAGATAGAGGAGTTCACGGCCAAAGCAAAGGTCACATCTGTGAAGGACTGCGCCGCGAGTAAGAGGAGGAAGCCAGGTGTAGGACTGCGCCGCGAGCAAGCGGAGGACTGGTGTAGGACTGCGCCGCGAGCAAGCAAAGGACAGGTGTAGGACTGCGCCGCGAGCAGTAGGAGGAAGGCAGGTGTAGGACTATGCCATGATTAGGTGGAGGAGGGCAGGTGTAGGACTGCGCCGCGAGCAAGCGGAGGACAGGTGTAGGACTGCGCCGCGAGCAGTAGGAGGAAGGCAGGTGTAGGACTATGCCATGATTAGGTGGAGGAGGGCAGGTGTAGGACTGTGCTGCGAGTAGGGGAGGAAGGGAGGTGTAGGACTGTGCCATGAGCAACTGGAGGAGGGCAGGTGTAGGACTGTGCTGCGAGTAGGGGAGGAGGGCAGGTGTAGGACTGTGCCATGAGCAACTGGAGGAGGGCAGGTGTAGGACTGTGCAGCGAGCAAGCGGAGGAGGGCAGGTGTAGGTCTGCTCCGCGAGCAAGCGGAGGAGGGCAGGTGTAGGTCTGCTCCGCGAGCAAGCGGAGGAGGGCAGGTGTAGGTCTGCTCCGCGAGCAAGCGGAGGAGGGCAGGTGTAGGTCTGCTCCGCGAGCAAGCGGAGGAGGGCAGGTGTAGGTCTGCTCCGCGAGCAGGCAGAGGAGGGCAGATGTAGCGCCCCCGAAGCCATCAGGAGCTACAAGGTACTGCATCCTGTCAAAGATGCAGGTCCTACCCCCAGGGACCCAGAAGACCAGTGCCGGTAACACCAAAACACATATTATCCCTGTTTTTCCCGTTCCCAAGGACTGGTGACAGACTAGGGTTGGACCTAATGGATGGCCACCAGGGGTGGAACTGATCTAGTCAACTAGATGACAACCAGGGAGGAGGGGTTAGAGAGTCAGTAAGTGGAATTGAGAGGAGACGGACGTAACCATGCTGACGGGGGGGTGTAGCAGTGACCTGTCAGGCGCAGGTGTTTGGGTGCTGAAGGAGTATGGTGGAGTACTCTCGGAACCATAGCACCGACAGGGTACAGAGCCCTAGGTCAGGTAAACGCTCCTGGCAGACCTGATAAAATCTGCACAGTGAGGGGTCCATCCAGGACCTCACCAATAGTAAAGTCCGGGGCACCAGCAGTGACGGGAGAACCAGGGACCGGAACAGAGAAACCGACCCCACAGGGTTCACACTGCCCGCCGTACGGACCAGAGACTGAGACACAACAGGAGGGGACCCCCAGACGCTCCAAGCCACGGGGACCCCCCAACTAGAGACAGGTGCAGGGGAAAGAAGCCACCAGGTCACCACAGCGGCACTGGGACTAAGGGGACCAGTGGTGAACACCAGCCTTCCTCAGGGTACCAGCCATCAAACCGCTGTGAGTAAAGAAAACCAGTTACACTGCAACCCCTTCTGTCCGTGCCTAACTCCATCACCTACCCCCTGGGGCCCCGGCCATACTTGCGGAGGGCCCAACATCCAGGCTGCCACTAACATCAGCCCCA
The DNA here is from genome assembly GCF_048569485.1 of Anomaloglossus baeobatrachus. Lineage (NCBI taxonomy): Eukaryota > Metazoa > Chordata > Amphibia > Anura > Aromobatidae > Anomaloglossus > Anomaloglossus baeobatrachus. The sequence continues at coordinate 23,756,305 of NC_134355.1, forward strand.
GCAGTGAGAGACTGTGCAGCGGCGGGTCTGTATCCATAACCTCAACCTGCACTTTATTAAATATTCCCCTGTACATAACTCCTTTCAAGCGACCCCCAGGGTCACGGAACCGGGCAACGGCCACCCAGTGACATATCCCAGCAATACACCGCCCGGGTCCAAGTACCCCATAGCTTTGGGGCAAGTCACAGATGTAGGTCTGTGCTGCGAGCAGGTGGAAGAGGGCAGGTGTAGGACTGTACTGATCCTGAGTTACCTCCTGTATTATACTCCAGAGCTGCACTCACTATTCTGCTGCTGCAGTCACTGTGTACATACATTACATTACTGATCCTGAGTTACCTCCTGTATTATACTCCAGAGCTGCACTCACTATTCTGCTGCTGCAGTCACTGTGTATATACATTAAATTACTGATTCTGAATTACGTCTTGTATTATACTTCAGAGCTGCACTCACTATTCTGCTGGTGCAGTCACTGTGTACATACAATACATTACTGATCCTGAGTTACCTCTTGTATTATACTCCAGAGCTGCACTCACTATTCTGCTGCTGCAGTCACTGTGTATATACATTAAATTACTGATTCTGAATTACGTCCTGTGTTATACTCCAGAGCTGCACTCACTATTCTGCTGGTGTAGTCACTGTGTACATACATTACATTACTGATCCTGAGTTACCTCCTGTATTATACTCCAGAGCTGCACTCACTATTCTGCTGGTGCAGTCACTGTGTTCATACATTACATTACTGATCCTGAGTTACATCCTGTATTATACTCCAGAGCTGCACTCACTATTCTGCTGGTGCAGTCACTGTGTACATACATTACATTACTGATCCTGAGTTACCTCCTGTATTATACTCCAGAGCTGCACTCACTATTCTGCTGGTGCAGTCACTGTGTACATACATTACATTACTGATCCTGAGTTACCTCCTGTATTATACTCCAGAGCTGCACTCACTATTCTGCTGGTGCAGTCACTGTGTACATACATTACATTACTGATCCTGAGTTACATCCTGTATTATACTCCAGAGCTGCACTCACTGTTCTGCTGGTGCAGTCACTGTGTACATACATTACTGATCCTGAGTTACCTCCTGTATTATACTCCAGAGCTGCACTCACTATTCTGCTGGTGCAGTCACTGTGTACATACATTACATTACTGATCCTGAGTTACCTCCTGTATTATACTCCAGAGCTGCACTCACTATTCTGCTGGTGCAGTCACTGTGTTCATACATTACATTACTGATCCTGAGTTACATCCTGTATTATACTCCAGAGCTGCACTCACTATTCTGCTGGTGCAGTCACTGTGTACATACATTACATTACTGATCCTGAGTTACCTCCTGTATTATACTCCAGAGCTGCACTCACTATTCTGCTGGTGCAGTCACTGTGTACATACATTACATTACTGATCCTGAGTTACCTCCTGTATTATACTCCAGAGCTGCACTCACTATTCTGCTGGTGCAGTCACTGTGTACATACATTACATTACTGATCCGGAGTTACCTCCTGTATTATACTCCAGAGCTGCACTCACTATTCTGCTGGTGCAGTCACTGTGTACATACATTACATTACTGATCCGGAGTTACCTCCTGTATTATGCTCCAGAGCTGCACTCACTATTCTGCTGGTGCAGTCACTGTGTACATACATTACTGATCCTGAGTTACCTCCTGTATTATACCCCAGAGCTGCATTCACTATTCTGCTGGTGTAGTCACTGTGTACATACATTACATTACTGATCCTGAGTTACCTCCTGTATTATACTCCAGAGCTGCACTCACTATTCTGCTGGTGCAGTCACTGTGTACATACATTACATTACTGATCCTGAGTTACCTCCTGTATTATACTCCAGAGCTGCACTCACTATTCTGCTGGTGCAGTCACTGTGTACATACATTGCATTACTGATCCTGAGTTACCTCCTGTATTATACTCCAGAGCTGCACTCACTATTCTGCTGGTGCAGTCACTGTGTACATACATTACATTACTGATCCGGAGTTACCTCCTGTATTATGCTCCAGAGCTGCACTCACTATTCTGCTGGTGCAGTCACTGTGTACATACATTACTGATCCTGAGTTACCTCCTGTATTATACCCCAGAGCTGCATTCACTATTCTGCTGGTGTAGTCACTGTGTACATACATTACATTACTGATCCTGAGTTACCTCCTGTATTATACTCCAGAGCTGCACTCACTATTCTGCTGGTGCAGTCACTGTGTACAAACATTACTGATCCTGAGTTACCTCCTGTATTATACTCCAGAGCTGCACTCACTATTCTGCTGTTGCAGTCACTGTGTACATACATTACATTACTGATCCTGAGTTACCTCCTGTATTATACTCCAGAGCTGCACTCACTATTCTGCTGTTGCAGTCACTGTGTACATACATTACATTACTGATCCTGAGTTACCTCCTGTGTTATACTCCAGAGCTGCACTTACTATTCTGCTGGAGGAGTCACTGTGTACATACATTACATTACTGATCCCGAGTTACCTCCTGTATTATACTCCAGAGCTGCACTCACTATTCTGCTGCTGCAGTCACTGTGTACATACATTACATTACTGATCCTGAGTTACCTCCTGTATTATACTCCAGAGCTGCACTCACTATTCTGCTGCTGCAGTCACTGTGTACATACATTACATTACTGATCCTGAGTTACCTCCTGTGTTATACTCCAGAGCTGCACTTACTATTCTGCTGGTGTAGTCACTGTGTACATACATTACATTACTGATCCCGAGTTACCTCCTGTATTATACTCCAGAGCTGCACTCACTATTCTGCTGGTGCAGTCAGTGTACACTGTGTAATACACACTGTGTATTTCTCACCCTGTACCTATATAACTAATCTGTAATGAAGGATTCTCTTCAGTGGTTTAAACAAATTAGCAAAGTAATTTATATAAAAGTTATAACTTAAAAAAGAACAGTTCCCCTTTAAGGTTCAGTTTTCCAGATTCAATGATTGCGGGAATCTACTTCCGCCCTTCCTAATTCCGTCATCCGTAGCCTCAAACCGGAGCATCGAGAGGCGGAGTCTGAACAAAATAAGCTATCGCCATAGGCTGCGAGCTGCAGCTCCTCTTGTCAATCACTTGTAGTCCCTCCTACTTTGTGGCCAATATGTGCGACACTGCTGAGACTGAACTAATTTCAGCCAATGAAAATGGAGGAAGAGTTTGATGCTCCAATCACGTGGAGAATTTCCTGTCACATGATCTTGCGTGGCGTGCTGCTCTTCTCGGAGTTGGGTTGCGCGGTGCGGCCGGACCATGGTGGGCAGCAGTCAGCTGGAGAACGCGAACCCGCTCATCTACGAGCGCCGCGGGGAGCGGCCGGTGACGGCGCAGGACGAGGACGAGGAGCTGCACGACAGGATCGACGACAGGGAGATATTCGATATCCTGACAATATCATTGCACCGATCGTTATCGGTCATTTAAAGGGGCAGATTTCAGAAGAAAAATCATATGTATGTCTGTTTATAGCAAAATAATTGGTTGTAGCCGTCTCTGTGTCATCGCTCTGCTTGCTGTCAGAGAATGGGGCATTGCTGTTACATGTGCGGTCAGGGCGGAGCGCCGCTCACAGCTGAGGGTTTGTTACAGTTGCCTCTAATCTCACAACTGATTTTTCTTTAACTTTGTACATCTGATCCGATCTATTAATGACCCGGAGCATCCGCTGAGCCTGGAGGAGCTGAACGTGGTGGAGGAGGTCCGGGTGCAGGTATCCGGGGGGAAGGGGGGTGAGGACGGGGGGAGGACGGGGGGGGGAAGGGGGGTGAGGACGGGGGGAGGACGGGGGGGAGGACGGGGGGGGGAAGGGGGGGAGGACGGGGGGGGGAAGGGGGGGAGGACGGGGGGGAGGGAGGGGGTGAGGACTAGGAGCCCCCATCTGGAGCAGAAATCACAACGCAGCCCCAGCAGAAGACAAAACCCATGCTAGTCACCCCCAGAGCTGCGGCTGCAGTGCTCCTGGTCTCCCATCATCCTCTATGTGCAGTAATGCTCTACTCACCCCCAGAGCTGCGGCTGCAGTGCTCCTGGTCACCCATCATCCTCTATGTGCAGTAATACTCCAGTCACCCCCAGAGCTGTAGCTGTAGTGCTTTCGGCCTCTGGTTATCCTCTATGTGCAGTAATGCTCTACTCACCCCCAGAGCTGCGGCTGCAGTGCTTCTGGTCTCTTGTTATCCTCTATGTGCAGTAATACTGCAGTCACCCCCAGAGCTGTAGCTGTAGTGCTTCCGGTCTCTGGTTATCCTCTTATATGGAATAATGCGCTACTCACCCCCAGAGCTGCGGTTGCAGTGCTCCTGGTCTCAGGTCCTCCTCTATGTGCAGTAATACTCTACTCACCCCCAGAGCTGCGGTTGCAGTGCTCCTGGTCTCAGGTCCTCCTCTATGTGCAGTAATGCTCTACTCACCCCCAGAGCTGCGGTTGCAGTGCTCCTGGTCTCAGGTCCTCCTCTATGTGCAGTAATGCTCTACTCACCCCCAGAGCTGCGGTTGCAGTGCTCCTGGTCTCAGGTCCTCCTCTATGTGCAGTAATACTCCACTCAGCCCCAGATCTGCAGCACATACAGAGATGGGAATGTCCAGTACCTCCTGATTTGACGCTTCATGGTGATGCAGACTTTTGAATGCAGCTCTGGATGTGACTGGAGCAGGTTGGATGCTTTTGCTGTTATTTCCAGCACTTTGCAGACTGTGCCTCTTTTTCAGGTGGATGATGAGGAGAGCGCGGTGTCGGTGGAGTTCACCCCCACGATCCCGCACTGCAGCATGGCCACCCTGATCGGACTCTCCATTAAGGTCAAGCTCTTGCGCTCTCTGCCCGAGAGGTATAAGGTGAGTGGTCGCTGCCGGGGTAAATGCTGCAGCCCCTTTATACTATAGTGTAGAGCAGTGCTGCAGTGTAAAGTATAGGAAAGGAACGAGCTGCATTGTGATCTATTGAAGAAACAGGAGACCACAATGGACAATGTAGATAAGCTGGAGCCACAAATCACAGCTGTGTCCTAAAAGAGCAGAGCTGCAGTATAAAGCATGGAAGTACATTACAATCTCTATTCTCACCTGCAGGTGGACGTTCACATAACGCCGGGGACGCACGCCTCCGAGCACGCAGGTGAGAAATTGAAGGACGTGGATGTGTCCTCGTCCAAAAGAGTACAATATAGGACAGGTGGGAGTCTGCACACGGTAATAGAGAGCACGGCTGCATTCGTCTGGAAACAGCGCCCCCTTGTGCTCAGGTTGCTGATGGTACTGCAGGTCAGCCCCATCCATTTCAGAGGGGTTCAGTCACAGTATCAGACACAACCTGTATTGTTGCAAGAAGAGTCACCATGTTCTCTGTCTCTGCCACTCATTTAAAGGGCCAGTACATCTCAGCAATCTACTACTGGAGACAGAATTGTCATTGCATTTTTGGATGTGATTGGAGTAGATGGTGCTGTGTTCATATAAGAAGTCTAATTGCCCACTTTTTTTTTTCCTTTTCCTACAGTAAATAAACAGCTGGCGGACAAGGAGCGCGTGGCGGCTGCACTGGAGAATTCCCATTTGCTGGAAGTTGTGAACCAGTGCTTGTCTGCGAGGTCCTAGACCCCACCCTCAAGTGCCGTCCACTAATACCCCGGATCCTGACTGTTTACAAGAGCTCGCTGCTTTACTGTGTGTAACATAGCACCCTCTAATAGTAAAGAGATTACTACTTTACTGTGTGTAATATAGTGCCCTCTAGTGGTGGAAGAGCTCGCGGCTTTACTATGGTGCCCTCTAGTGGCAGAAAAGCTTACTGCTATAGTTCATGTGACATAGTGCCCTCTAGTAATGGAAGAGTTTGCGGTTTTACAATGGCGCCCTCTAGTGGTGGAAGAACTCTGCTTTACTATGGCGCCCTATAGCGGTGGAAGAGCTCACTGCTTTACTATGGCACCCTCTAGTGATAGAAGAGTTTGCTGTTTTACTATGGCGCCCTCTAGTGGTGGAGAGCTCGCTGCTTTACTATGGCGCCCTCTAGTGGTGGAGAGCTCTCTGCTTTACTATGGCACCCTCTAGTGGTGGAGAGCTCGCTGCTTTACTATGGCACCCTCTAGTGGTGGAGAGCTCGCTGCTTTACTATGGCGCCCTCTAGTGGTGGAGAGCTCGCTGCTTTACTATGGCGCCCTCTAGTGGTGGAGAGCTCGCTGCTTTACTATGGCACCCTCTAGTGGTGGAGAGCTCGCTGCTTTACTATGGCGCCCTCTAGTAATGGAGAGCTCGCTGTTTTACTATGGCGCCCTCTAGTGGTGGAGAGCTCGCTGCTTTACTATGGCGCCCTCTAGTAATGGAGAGCTCGCTGCTTTACTATGGCGCCCTCTAGTGGTGGAGAGCTCGCTGCTTTACTATGGCGCCCTCTAGTGGTGGAAGAACTCACTGCTTTACTATGGTGCCCTCTAGTGGTGGAAGAACTCACTGCTTTACTATGGCGCCCTCTAGTGGTGGAAGAGTTTGCTGCTTTAATATGGCACCCTCTAGTGGTGGAAGAGTTTGCTGCTTTACTATGGCGCCCTCTAGTGGTGGAAGAGTTTGCTGCTTTAATATGGCACCCTCTAGTGGTGGAAGAGTTTGCTGCTTTACTATGGCGCCCTCTAGTGGTGGAAGAGTTTGCTGTTTTACTATGGCACCCTCTAGTGGTGGAAGAACTCACTGCTTTACTATGGCACCCTCTAGTGGTGGAAGAACTCACTGCTTTACTATGGTGCCCTCTAGTGGTGGAAGAACTCGCTGCTTTAGAGAACGCCATAGTAGTGGGACAATTTCACTGCTTTAGGCCCCCTTCAAACATCCGTGTCTCTGGTACGTGTTTGGTCCGTTTCCTCACGTGCCGGAGACACGGGCACACTTAGATCCATTAAAATGAATGGGTCTCCGCTCACGTGCGTGTTTTGCCATGGACTGTGTGTACGTGTGGAGCATATGTATCCTCCACACATAGATATGTCCATTTTTCTACGGCATCACGGGTGTCACGTGGACCGCACTGATGTGTTCCGTGTGACACGCACTGGAGAAAACGTGTGTCTGGTGGAAAAAAAAAAAAAAATTATTTCTATACTCCCCTTCTCCAGCGCTGCTGCCTCTGCCGCTGCTGTCACTCGCTTCTGACCCCGACTCATTATGCTCATGAATATTCACTCCACTGTGAACCGGAAGCAGCAGCAGCAGCGGGGAGTCGGCAGGACCGGAGACCGAAGATCAGCACCACGGACAGCGACGCCAGGGACAGGTGAGCAGAAAGTCCCCGTTCTCCGTGTGTTATCACAGATAACACAGGGGTAGCACACGTGTGCCATAAACACGGCTCACAGAGGACAATACGCACCTTTGACACGTTCGTGAAAAACGTGCGTGATTTTCACGGAGGTGTAAAGGGGGCCTTAGAGGGCGCCATACTAGTGGAAGATGTCGCCGCTTTACTATGGCGCCCTCTAGTGTTGTGATGTAGCAAATTCTGTATATATTCAGTGATCACACTTTGGTTTTATAATTTCTTTTTTTTTTTTTTTTTGAGGGGTCAGAAATTGACTAAAGTGGAATGATTAATCCTCATTGGATGCATTTTTTAATGAGTTTTCTTGTTTTTTAGAAAGAGCTAAAAATTTCTGCAGTTTAAGTCGCTAACGTCAAGCAGAGTTCTAGTAACAGACGTCATCAAGGTGCAATGACTAAAGGGTTTTTTCCAGCAATAAAATGTATTGATAAGTTGCTGATCATGGTGGTCTGACCTCTGAGGTCCTCGCCCATCCCCCGGAGGTCGCACATTCACACCACTGCTCCATTCATTCTCTATGGGACTGTGGGAAAACCTCTCCGCACTTTACCTGCAGACTCTGGCCGTTTCATAGACATTGAATGGAGCGGTGTGGCGTATGTGCGGCCGGCTCTTCAGTCCCAGCAGTCCAATCCCCACTAATTTGCAACTTATCAGTTAGAGGAATAACCCCTTTACTATTATTTCCAATGTCTTGTAAAATCTCTAAACCTGTAATATCCATGATGTTTTGCTTAATAAACATATAAAACTCAAATCAATAATCATTTTATTTCATAATATCTTACAGTAGTCCGTTCTGTTTTTCTGTTCCGTTCCTCCAGATCTGCTGCATAAATGATTAAACTGTGTTTACCTGCAGCCACCACCAGAGGGAGCTCACCACATAGGTTTATATGGCTCCTATTGAACTGATCTGCAGTGAGCGCCCTCTAGTGGCAGAATACAGAACTCTAGATAAACTTAATAATAATAATTTTATTCATTTATATAGCGCTATTAATTCCACAGCGCTTTACATACATTGACAACGCTGTCCCCATTGGGGCTCACAATCTAGAGTCCCTATCAGTAATGTCTTTGGAGTGTGGGAGGAAACTGGAGACCCCGGAGGAAACCCACGCAGACACAGGGAGAACATACAAACTCCTTGCAGATGGTGTCCTTGGTGGGATTTGAACCCAGGACCCCAGTGCTGCAAGGGTGTAGTGCTAACCACTGAGCCACCACAAGACTGCAGTGCTAACCACTGAGCCACCGTGCTGCCCCATTTATTTTATTATCTCAACTCAACACAGATTTACTTACTTCTCATAAATTGTTGGCTCCTGTTACATCTTGTAGCTGTAAACCACTTGGCTGCAGCAGGATCCTCTCCCTCAACTGATCAGTCTTGTCTAGCAGATCAGCTACATTGTGTCTGGTCTCCAAAAAGGAGCCCTATATCTAACACCATCAGCAACATTGGCCGCTGAGGACACTGTAACATGTCTGGAGGTCCGTAATGCAAGTTTGTGTCCAATAGGTTGCAAGGGGTCTCCACTGCGAAGGCGTTGGGAGTCTTCTTACCTTTCCAGCTTAAGGAAATCCTCAAAGGATGGAGGATTCGTCAAGATCTCTGCTGGCTGAGAAGGATGTGGCTTCTGGAGCAGTAAAGAGATAGAGGACGATCTGGCTCTTCCCGAGGAGACGCTGACTTTTTCCTCCTCGCTTGTTTACAGTGTATCTATTCCATCAAACTGCTATTTTGTTACAATGTATCACTGCAGTTATTTGTCGTCTACTGGTTTTAACTCACTGAAAATTGACTGCGCTGATACATTGTGACAAACCTTCAGCTTTGTGACTGGGGAAAATGTAAGAATCGGCCTCTGAATTAAAAAAAACAAACAAAACAATGTTTCCATTCACTGGCAGCAAACAGGGATTGTGAAAAGGAAATTTTCATTAAAGGGGACCTGTCACCAGATTTGGCGACTATAAGCTGCGGCCGCCACCAGAGAAGGGCTCTTATACACAGCATTCTAACTACAGTGTTCTTAAAAAGAAGATTCAGTTGTGGAAAGGAGAAACCGCTCTGCCTGTGACAATCTATAGTCACCATTCATTGTCAGGATTCTTCCCATATTATCTGTGATCAGAAGTGTTTTCACGTAAAGCCACCAGATGGCGCTGCCTGACTGAAAATTATCATTCCCCTAAATCCAGCTTTACACGTTGCAATTTTGCATACAATATCATATGCGATCGTAACCGCCCCCATGTACTTACCCGTCCATATGACCTCGATGTGGGCGGCGAACGTCCACTTCCTGGAGTGGAAGGGACGTTCGGCGTCACGCGGCAGCCGGGCCAATAGAAGCGGAGGGGCGGAGCTGAGCGGGACATAAACATCCCGCCCACCTCCTTTCTTCCGCATTGTCGGCGGGAGCCGCGGACGGAGGTAAGCTGTCGTTCAATGTTCCCGGGGTGTCACAAACTGCGATGTGCGCTGCCTTGGGAACATTGCACAACCGCACGTTCAATTCATGAGAAATGAACGACGTGCATGCGATCAACGGATTTTCATTTAATCGCAATTGCACGGAGGTTAAGATTAAGAGCTGACGATCCAGGACATTCCTAACAATGTATATAGAAACAGCCGGTATAACCCGGGCATCTCCTGTATATAATTATATATGTACAGCCGGTATAACCTGGACATCTCCTGTATATAATTATATATGTACAGCTGGTATAACCTGGGCATCTCCTGTATATAATTATATATGTACAGCCGGTATAACCTGGGCATCTCCTGTATATAATTATATATGTACAGCCGGTATAACCTGGACATCTCCTGTATATAATTATATATGTACAGCCGGTATAACCCGGGCATCTCCTGTATATAATTATATATGTACAGCTGGTATAACCTGGACATCTCCTGTATATAATTATATATGTACAGCCGGTATAACCTGGGCATCTCCTGTATATAATTATATATGTACAGCCGGTATAACCTGGGCATCTCCTGTATATAATTATATATGTACAGCCGGTATAACCTGGGCATCTCCTGTATATAATTATACATGTACAGCCGGTATAACCTGGGTATCTCCTGTATATAATTATATATGTACAGCTGGTATAACCTGGGCATCTCCTGTATATAATTATATATGTACAGCCGGTATAACCTGGGCATCTCCTGTATATAATTATATATGTACAGCTGGTATAACCTGGGCATCTCCTGTATATAATTATATATGTACAGCTGGTATAACCTGGACATCTCCTGTATATAATTATATATGTACAGCTGGTATAACCTGAGCATCTCCTGTATATAATTATATATGTACAGCTGGTATAACCTGGCATCTCCTGTATATAATTATATATGTACAGCCGGTATAACCCGGGCATCTCCTGTATATAATTATATATGTACAGCCGGTATAACCTGGGCATCTCCTGTATATAATTATATATGCACAGCCGGTATAACCTGGGCATCTCCTGTATATAATTATATATGTACAGCCGGTATAACCTGGGCATCTCCTGTATATAATTATATATGTACAGCCGGTATAACCCGGGCATCTCCTGTATATAATTATATATGTACAGCCGGTATAACCCGGACATCTCCTGTATATAATTATATATGTACAGCCGGTATAACCCGGGCATCTCCTGTATATAATTATATATGTACAGCCGGTATAACCCGGACATCTCCTGTATATAATTATATATGTACAGCCGGTATAACCCGGACATCTCCTGTATATAATTATATATGTACAGCCGGTATAACCTGGACATCTCCTGTATATAATTATATATGTACAGCCGGTATAACCTGGACATCTCCTGTATATAATTATATATGTACAGCCGGTATAACCCGGGCATCTCCTGTATATAATTATATATGTACAGCCGGTATAACCTGGGCATATCCTGTATATAATTATATATGTACAGCTGGTGTAACCTGGGCATCTCCTGTATATAATTATATATGTACAGCCGGTATAACCTGGGCATCTCTTGTATATAATTATATATGTACAGCTGGTATAACCTGGACATCTCCTGTATATAATTATATATGTACAGCTGCTATAACCTGGACATCTCCTGTATATAATTATATATGTACAGCCGGTATAACCTGGTCATCTCCTGTATATAATTATATATGTACAGCTGCTATAACCTGGGCATCTCCTGTATATAATTATATATGTACAGCTGGTATATCCTGGGCATCTCCTGTATATAATTATATATGTACAGCTGGTATAACCTGTGCATCTCCTGTATATAATTATATATGTACAGCTGCTATAACCTGGGCATCTCCTGTATATAATTATATATGTACAGCTGCTATAACCTGGGCATCTCCTGTATATAATTATATATGTACAGCTGGTATATCCTGGGCATCTCCTGTATATAATTATATATGTACAGCTGGTATAACCTGTGCATCTCCTGTATATAATTATATATGTACAGCCGGTATAACCTGGGCATCTCCTGTATATAATTATATATGTACAGCTGGTATAACCTGGACATCTCCTGTATATAATTATATATGTATAGCTGGTATAACCTGGACATCTCCTGTATATAATTATATATGTACAGCTGGTATAACCTGGGCATCTCCTGTATATAATTATATATGTACAGCTGGTATAACCTGGGCATCTCCTGTATATAATTATATATGTACAGCTGGTATAACCTGGGCATCTCCTGTATATAATTATATATGTACAGCCGGTATAACCTGGACATCTCCTGTATATAATTATATCTGTACAGCTGGTATAACCTGGGCATCTCCTGTATATAATTATATATGTACAGCTGATATAACCTGGGCATCTCCTGTATATAATTATATATGTACAGCTGGTATATCCTGGGCATCTCCTGTATATAATTATATATGTACAGCTGGTATAACCTGGGCATCTCCTGTATATAATTATATATGTACAGCTGGTATAACCTGGGCATCTCCTGTATATAATTATATATGTACAGCTGGTATATCCTGGGCATCTCCTGTATATAATTATATATGTACAGCTGGTATAACCTGGACATCTCCTGTATATAATTATATATGTACAGCTGGTATAACCTGGACATCTCCTGTATATAATTATATATGTACAGCTGGTATAACCTGGGCATCTCCTGTATATAATTATATATGTACAGCCAGTATAACCTGGGCATCTCCTGTATATAATTATATATGTACAGCCGGTATAACCCGGGCATCTCCTGTATATAATTATATATGTACAGCCGGTATAACCTGGGCATCTCCTGTATATAATTATATATGTACAGCCGGTATAACCTGGGCATCTCCTGTATATAATTATATATGTACAGCCGGTATATCCTGGACATCTCTTGTATATAATTATATATGTACAGCCGGTATAACCTGGACATCTCCTGTATATAATTATATATGTACAGCCGGTATAACCTGGGCATCCCCTGTATATAATTATATATGTACAGCTGGTATAACCTGGGCATCTCCTGTATATAATTATATATGTACAGCTGGTATAACCTGGGCATCTCCTGTATATAATTATATATGTACAGCCGGTATAACCTGGACATCTCCTGTATATAATTATATATGTACAGCCGGTATCACCTGTGCATCTCCTGTATATAATTATATATGTACAGCCGGTATAACCTGGACATCTCTTGTATATAATTATATATGTACAGCCGGTATAACCTGGACATCTCTTGTATATAATTATATATGTACAGCCGGTATAACCTGGGCATCTCCTGTATATAATTATATATGTACAGCCGGTATAACCTGGGCATCTCCTGTATATAATTATATATGTACAGCTGGTATAACCTGGGCATCTCCTGTATATAATTATATATGTACAGCTGGTATAACCTGGGCATCTCCTGTATATAATTATATATGTACAGCCGGTATCACCTGTGCATCTCCTGTATATAATTATATATGTACAGCCGGTATAACCTGGACATCTCTTGTATATAATTATATATGTACAGCCGGTATAACCTGGACATCTCTTGTATATAATTATATATGTACAGCTGGTATAACCTGGGCATCTCCTGTATATAATTATATATGTACAGCCGGTGTAACCTGGACATCTCCTGTATATAATTATATATGTACAGCCGGTGTAACCTGGACATCTCCTGTATATAATTATATATGTACAGCCGGTATAACCTGGGCATCTCCTGTATATAATTATATATGTACAGCTGGTATAACCTGGGCATCTCCTGTATATAATTATATATGTACAGCTGGTATAACCTGGGCATCTCCTGTATATAATTATATATGTACAGCCGGTATCACCTGTGCATCTCCTGTATATAATTATATATGTACAGCCGGTATAACCTGGACATCTCTTGTATATAATTATATATGTACAGCCGGTATAACCTGGGCATCTCCTGTATATAATTATATATGTACAGCTGGTATAACCTGGGCATCTCCTGTATATAATTATATATGTACAGCCGGTGTAACCTGGGCATCTCCTGTATATAATTATATATGTACAGCTGGTATAACCTGGACATCTCCTGTATATAAATATATATGTACAGCCGGTATAACCTGGGCATCTCCTGTATATAATTATATATGTACAGCTGGTATAACCTGGGCATCTCCTGTATATAATTATATATGTACAGCTGGTATAACCTGGACATCTCCTGTATATAATTATATATGTACAGCTGGTATAACCTGGGCATCTCCTGTATATAATTATATATGTACAGCCGGTATAACCTGGGCATCTCCTGTATATAATTATATATGTACAGCCGGTATAACCTGGGCATCTCCTGTATATAATTATATATGTACAGCCGGTATAACCTGGACATCTCTTGTATATAATTATATATGTACAGCTGGTATAACCTGGGCATCTCCTGTATATAATTATATATGTACAGCTGGTATAACCTGGACATCTCCTGTATATAATTATATATGTACAGCCGGTATAACCTGGGCATCTCCTGTATATAATTATATATGTACAGCTGGTATAACCTGGGCATCTCCTGTATATAATTATATATGTACAGCTGGTATAACCTGGACATCTCCTGTATATAATTATATATGTACAGCCGGTATAACCTGGACATCTCTTGTATATAATTATATATGTACAGCTGCTATAACCTGGGCATCTCCTGTATATAATTATATATGTACAGCTGGTATATCCTGGGCATCTCCTGTATATAATTATATATGTACAGCCGGTATAACCTGGGCATCTACTGTATATAATTATATATGTACAGCTGATATAACCTGGGCATCTCCTGTATATAATTATATATGTAAAGCTGGTATAACCTGGGCATCTCCTGTATATAATTATATATGTACAGCCGGTATAACCTGGGCATCTCCTGTATATAATTATATATGTACAGCCGGTATAACCTGGGCATCTCCTGTATATAATTATATATGTACAGCTGGTATAACCTGGGCATCTCCTGTATATAATTATATATGTACAGCTGATTATAAGCTGGGCATCTCCTGTATATAATTATATATGTACAGCCGCTATAACCTGGGCATCTCCTGTATATAATTATATATGTACAGCCGGTATAACCTGGGCATCTCCTGTAATATAATTATATATGTACAGCTGGTATAACCTGGGCATCTCCTGTAATATAATTATATATGTACAGCTGGTATAACCTGGGCATCTCCTGTAATATAATTATATATGTACAGCTGGTATAACCCGGGCATCTCCTGTATATAATTATATATGTACAGTTGGTATAACCCGGGCATCTCCTGTTTATAATTATATATGTACAGCCGGTATAACCCGGGCATCTCCTGTATATAATTATATATGTACAGCCGGTATAACCTGGGCATCTCCTGTATATAATTATATATGTACAGCTGATTATAACCTGGGCATCTCCTGTATATAATTATATATGTACAGTTGGTATAACCTGGGCATCTCCTGTATATAATTATATATGTACAGCCGGTATAACCTGGGCATCTCCTGTATATAATTATATATGTACAGCCGGTATAACCTGGGCATCTCCTGTATATAATTATATATGTACAGCCGGTATAACCTGGGCATCTCCTGTATATAATTATATATGTACAGCCGGTATAACCTGGGCATCTCCTGTATATAATTATATATGTACAGCTGATTATAACCTGGGCATCTCCTGTATATAATTATATATGTACAGCCGCTATAACCTGGGCATCTCCTGTATATAATTATATATGTACAGCCGGTATAACCTGGACATCTCCTGTATATAATTATATATGTACAGCCGGTATAACCTGGGCATCTCCTGTATATAATTATATATGTACAGCTGATATAACCTGGGCATCTCCTGTATATAATTATATATGTACAGCTGGTATAACCTGGGCATCTCCTGTATATAATTATATATGTACAGCTGGTATAACCTGGGCATCTCCTGTATATAATTATATATGTACAGCTGATATATAATTATATACAGGAGATGCCCAGGTTATACCAGCTGTACATATATAATTATATACAGGAGATGTCCAGGTTATACCGGCTGTACATATATAATTATATACAGGAGATGCCCAGGTTATACCGGCTGTACATATATAATTATATACAGGAGATGCCCAGGTTATACCGGCTGTACATATAACCTGGGCATCTCCTGTATATAATTATATATGTACAGCCGGTATAACCTGGGCATCTCCTGTATATAATTATATATGTACAGCCGGTATAACCTGGGCATCTCCTGTATATAATTATATATGTACAGCCGGTATAACCTGGGCATCTCCTGTATATAATTATATATGTACAGCCGGTATAACCTGGGCATCTCCTGTATATAATTATATATGTACAGCCGGTATAACCTGGGCATCTCCTGTATATAATTATATATCAGCTGTACATATATAATTATATACAGGAGATGCCCAGGTTATACCAGCTGTACATATATAATTATATACAGGAGATGCCCAGGTTATACCAGCTGTACATATATAATTATATACAGGAGCTGTCCAGGTTATACCGGCTGTACATATATAATTATATACAGGAGATGCCCAGGTTATAGCGGCTGTACATATATAATTATATACAGGAGATGCCCAGGTTATAGCGGCTGTACATATATAATTATATACAGGAGATGCCCAGGTTATAGCGGCTGTACATATATAATTATATACAGGAGATGCCCAGGTTATAATCAGCTGTACATATATAATTATATAAAAAAAAACCAAGGAGAAAAATTGTATGAAAAATACCCTGAATATAAATAAATAAATTGCAAGTGCTTAATAACAGGGTACTTAGTGTATACATTTTTGCAAAAAGGTAAAAAGCTGTCTCACCTCGTCACGGTGTACCCATCTGAGACAGTCCCTAACCTACTGAAGTTAAAAACATTATCAATACCTGACTTGTGTCATGTCAGAACTCCAATATGGATTTTTCATACAATTTTTCTCCTTGGTTTTTTCTAGTCTTAAGGCTGCAATTCACATGCTTAATGTTGCATGTTTACTGAACATTGTTTCAGCTCAGGTTTTTGTGTTTTTTGTATGTTTTCTTGCTTGGTTGCAAGTTGGGGGTGCAGCCCTCCTAGTACTGAGACTGAACAGCTGATTGCGTCTCACTTTGCTGTGTATTTTATCTGGGACACAGCTAACCACTTGCCACCATCCATATTGGAGTTCTGACATGACACAAGTCAGGTATTGATAATGTTTTTAACTTCAGTAGGTTAGGGACTGTCTCAGATGGGTACACCGTGACGAGGTGAGACAGTGTATACATTTTTGCAAAAAGGTAAAAAGCTAAGTACCCTGTTATTAAGCACTTGCAATTTATTTATTTATATTCAGGGTATTTTTCTATATATAATTATATACAGGAGATGCCCAGGTTATACCAGCTGTACATATATAATTATATACAGGAGATGCCCAGGTTATAGCGGCTGTACATATAACCTGGGCATCTCCTGTATATAATTATACATGTACAGCCGCTATAACCTGGGCATCTCCTGTATATAATTATATATGTACAGACGGTATAACCTGGGCATCTCCTGTATATAATTATACATGTACAGCCGGTATAACCTGGGCATCTCATGTATATAATTATATATGTACAGCCGGTATAACCTGGACATCTCCTGTATATAATTATACATGTACAGCCGGTATAACCTGGGCATCTCCTGTATATAATTATATATGTACAGCTGGTATAACCTGGGCATCTCCTGTATATAATTATATATGTACAGCCGGTATAACCTGGGCATCTCCTGTATATAATCCTATATAGACATTGTGCGCAGTGTCAGGCAGCTGTTGTCAGGAGCCTGCAGCGCAGCATTCAGTGTAGGTGACAGCAGACACCACTGATCCTCAGGGCACTGAATTACACAATAACCCGTCCCGTCTGATTTACGTTCCCCAGACAGGTGTGCTGCAGTAAGTGCTCCCCGCTCCGTCCTGTCACTCTTTCTGCCTCCCAGGGAAGACAATCTGATATAATATGTGTAATTTCGGCCTTAGAGGAGTAGTCAGATCTGTTCCAGAGACCATCTCTGTATGTAGACATATAATTACTGACGGCAGTGCTGGTCCTGACATTTCGATATATTGTTCCCTTTCAAGGATATTACATTGCAAACTCCAGCTTTCTGTCTGCACAGCGGGTGGCGCTGTTGCATTAGTTTGTATGGTACAGTAAAGTGGTGAAAAGTGGTACTGCGGCTGGCAGGAAACCCTGGGACTATTTTTGTTACAATGTTTCTGGTTGATATCCAGCTCTGGGACTGAGATCAATAGTTCATATGTCTTTCAATGTTTAATCAGCAGCAGATGGGGGTGAATGGTCTAAGAATCGGGCTGTGGTTACCCTGCAGCACAAAAATGCAGCGTTATAAATTGTAGGGAACCTGACCATGTCTGGCAGGGAAAAGCTTAAGTAGCTATTCCTTTGTAAGTTGTCACCAGACCAATGACACTTTGTGTGACCCCTGGATACAATATGGAATTGCTGTAGCCCTTTTTTGAACCAGAGTAGACAAACAATAAATTGCTTGTCTGCAGCCACCACGAGAGGGAGCTCTCTGCAAACGGTATACAAATTAGAATGGAGTGAGCTCCCTCTAGTGGTGGCTGCAGGCAGTGCAAATGGTATTTATTTCTATTTCTATGCAGGGGGTTTGGAGCTGTGTATCAAGAAAATAAACCCTTGATTGCAGATTGTCACCACCCTGAGCTGCAGCACGGCGGCCAAGACCATACAGCGGATAACAAGAGAGGTTCTACTCAGCAGAGGCCTCGCCATGGCCGAGCACAGAAGCTAAGTGCACGAGCTCAGCGTCATATCCAGAGGCCGTCAGTTCAGAATAGACATATGAGTGCTGCCAGCATTGCTGCAGAGGTTACAGGGATGGGGGTCCGCCTGTCAGTGCTCAGACCATACACCGCACAGGTTACAGAGGTGGGGGGTCGGCCATACGCCGCACACTTCAGAGTTACAGGCATGCGGGTTCTGCCTGTCATTGCTCAGACCATACACCACACACTGCAGAGGTTACAGGGGAGGGGGTTCCGCCTGTCACTGCTCAGACCATACGCCACACACTGCAGAGGTTACAGGGGAGGGGGTTCCGCCTGTCACTGCTCAGACCATACCCATCCCAGAAGGAAGCCTCTTCTAAAGAGGATGCAGAAGAAAGCTGCAAACAGTTTTCTGAAGACACGAAGACTAAGGACATGGATTACTGGAACTGTCCTGGAGTCTGATGAGAAAAAAGATAAACCTATTTGGTTCAGATGGTGTCATGCCAGGGGCAGACATATCATTGGTGCAGCCGCACAGTGGCCCAAGAGGTAAGGGGTCCATTTCTACCTCCAAACACGGTGGAATTGTGCTTTTTGACGAGCTCTTAGGCTGCAAAGCCCCATATATTTTTCTAGCACAGGAGTCCCTTATTGTCTTTGTCCACCAGGGTGTCAAGCATGTGCAGCGGCTCCAGGTGAGGAGGACAAAGAC
Source organism: Anomaloglossus baeobatrachus (assembly GCF_048569485.1). Classification (NCBI taxonomy): domain Eukaryota; kingdom Metazoa; phylum Chordata; class Amphibia; order Anura; family Aromobatidae; genus Anomaloglossus; species Anomaloglossus baeobatrachus. The sequence continues at coordinate 23,775,934 of NC_134355.1, forward strand.
AAGTGTGTCCTGCCTACAGTCAGGCAAGGTGGAGGAGGGTCATGGTTTGGAGCTGCATAAGTGCTGACGGCTTTGGGGGCTATAGTTCATTGACAGAACCATTAATGCCAACATGTCCTGTGACACAGGAGCAGAGCATGTTCTCCTCCCTTCATATTCCAACACAATAACGACCCCAAACACCTCAAAGACCACCACTGTCTCACTAAAGAAACTGAGGTGCTGGACCGGCCGAGCGTCTCTAAACCTTATGGAGCATCTGTGGGGCCTTCTCAAACAGAAGGTGGAGGAGCGCAAGGTCTGTAACATCCGCCAGCTACGGGATGTCGTCCTGGAGGATGAAGAGGATCCAGCGGCTCCTGTGAAGCTCCAGTGACCTCCAGCCCCAAGAGAGGTAAAGCAGTGCTGGAAAATAATGGCAGCCACACAAAATATTCACACCAAGGGCACAATTTGGGCATTTTTATTTTGTGGGGTGTACTCACTTTTATTGCCAGTGGCTTACACATTAATGGCTGTGCTTAGTTATTTCCCCTGTTACACAAACTGCGCACTCACACTGCACATTGTATAGAAGCTGCGCACTGACACTGCACATTGTACACAAGCTGCGCACTGACACTGCACATTGTATACAAGCTGCGCACTGACACTGTACATTGTATACAAGCTGCACACTGACACTGTACATTGTATACAAGCTGCGCACTGACACTGTACATTGTATACAAGCTGCACACTGACACTGCAGATTGTATACAAGCTGCGCACTGACACTCCGCATTGTGTACAAGCTGCGCACTGACACTGCACATTGTATTCAAGTTGCACATGACACTGTACATTGTACAGAAGCTGCGCACTGACACTGCAGATTGTATACAAGCTGCGTACTGACACTGCACATTATATACAAGCTGCACACTGACACTGCAGATTGTATACAAGCTGCGCACTGACACTGCACATTGTATCACTGGGTCAGATCTGCTGTGCTATATCATGAAAAGATATAATAAAATATTTAGTACAATGTGAGGGGTGTACTCACTTTTGTGATATACTGTATATTTAAATGTTTAGTAACTTTTCTCTATACGGTGGACCCGTTATGATAGGCCGGTGTGTGAGTGTGCCGCTATACTGCAGCCCTCCTGCTGAGTGCATTACATAATGTTACAGGGTGAGTGCTCAGCGCCAGACGGCTGCTTCCTCAGCTCACTGCACTGGAAGTGTCGCTGCTGGGCTCAGCTCCATGCTGGAAATAAAGCTGACAGCCTGCCAGAGCGACTGCTCATCATACACACGGCCAGGACGCTGCAAGGAACTACCAGGCCCAGCATGCCCTGTGCCTCATCCACAACACGTGGAGAATATTCCAACAATCCACTCAGTACTGCAGTGAAAAATACGGTAACTCAATAACCACATTGGTCACTACATCTACTGGTTATCATTGGCCGCTCTCTCCATCCATCACTGGCCGCTCTCTCCCTCCATCACTGGCCGCTCTCTCCATCCATCACTGGCCGCTCTCTCCCTCCATCACTGGCCGCTCTCTCCATCCATCACTGGCCGCTCTCTCCATCCATCACTGGCCGCTCTCTCCATCCATCACTGGCCGCTCTCTCCATCCATCACTGGCCGCTCTCTCCATCCATCACTGGCCGCTCTCTCCATCCATCACTGGCCGCTCTCTCCATCCATCACTGGCCGCTCTCTCCCTCCATCACTGGCCGCTCTCTCCATCCATCACTGGCCGCTCTCTTCCTCCATCACTGGCCGCTCTCTCCCTCCATCACTGGCCACTCTCTCCATCCAACACTGGCCGCTCTCTCCCTCCATCACTGGCCGCTCTCTCCCACCATCACTGGCCGCTCCTCCATCCATCACTGGCCGCTCTCGCCATCCATCACTGGCCGCTCTCTCCATCCATCACTGGCCGCTCTCTCCCTCCATCACTGGCCGCTCTCTCCATCCATCACTGGCCGCTCTCTCCATCCATCACTGGCCGCTCTCTCCATCCATCACTGGCCGCTCTCTCCATCCATCACTGGCCGCTCTCTCCCTCCATCACTGGCCGCTCTCTCCATCCATCACTGGCCGCTCTCTCCATCCATCACTGGCCGCTCTCTCCATCCATCACTGGCCGCGTTTTCCATCCATCACTGGCCGCTCTCTCCCTCCATCACTGGCCGCTCTCTCCATCCATCACTGGCCGCTCTCTCCATCCATCACTGGCCGCGTTTTCCATCCATCACTGGCCGCTCTCTCCATCCATCACTGGCCGCTCTCTCCATCCATCACTGGCCGCTCTCTCCATCCATCACTGGCCGCTCTCTCCCTCCATCACTGGCCGCTCTCTCCCTCCATCACTGGCCGCTCTCTCCCTCCATCACTGGCCGCTCTCTCCCTCCATCACTGGCCGCTCTCTCCATCCAACACTGGCCGCTCTCTCCCTCCATCACTGGCCGCTCTCTCCCACCATCACTGGCCGCTCCTCCATCCATCACTGGCCGCTCTCGCCATCCATCACTGGCCGCTCTCTCCATCCATCACTGGCCGCTCTCTCCCTCCATCACTGGCCGCTCTCTCCATCCATCACTGGCCGCTCTCTCCATCCATCACTGGCCGCTCTCTCCATCCATCACTGGCCGCTCTCTCCATCCATCACTGGCCGCTCTCTCCCTCCATCACTGGCCGCTCTCTCCATCCATCACTGGCCGCTCTCTCCATCCATCACTGGCCGCGTTTTCCATCCATCACTGGCCGCTCTCTCCCTCCATCACTGGCCGCTCTCTCCATCCATCACTGGCCGCTCTCTCCATCCATCACTGGCCGCGTTTTCCATCCATCACTGGCCGCTCTCTCCATCCATCACTGGCTGCTCCTCCCTCCATCACTGGCCGCGTTTTCCATCCATCACTGGCCGCTCTCTCCATCCATCACTGGCCGCTCTCTCCCTCCATCACTGGCCGCTCTCTCCCTCCATCACTGGCCGCTCTCTCCCTCCATCACTGGCCGCTCTCTCCCTCCATCACTGGCCGCTCTCTCCCTCCATCACTGGCCGCTCTCTCCCTCCATCACTGGCCGCTCTCTCCATCCAACACTGGCCGCTCTCTCCCTCCATCACTGGCCGCTCCTCCATCCATCACTGGCCGCTCTCGCCATCCATCACTGGCCGCTCTCTCCATCCATCACTGGCCGCTCTCTCCCTCCATCACTGGCCGCTCTCTCCATCCATCACTGGCCGCTCTCTCCATCCATCACTGGCCGCTCTCTCCATCCATCACTGGCCGCTCTCTCCCTCCATCACTGGCCGCTCTCCATCCATCACTGGCCGCTCTCTCCCTCCATCACTGGCCGCCCTCTCCATCCATCACTGGCCGCCCTCTCCATCCATCACTGGCCGCTCTCTCCATCCATCACTGGCCGCTCTCTCCATCCATCACTGGCCGCTCTATCCCTCCATCACTGGCCGCTCTCTCCATCCATCACTGGCCGCCCTCTCCATCCATCACTGGCCGCTCTCTCCCTCCATCACTGGCCGCTCTCTCCCACCATCACTGGCCGCTCCTCCATCCATCACTGGCCGCTCTCTCCATCCATCACTGGCCGCTCTCTCCCTCCATCACTGGCCGCACTCTCCATCCATCACTGGCCGCACTCTCCATCCATCACTGGCCGCACTCTCCATCCATCACTGGCCGCTCTCTCCATCCATCACTGGCCGCTCTCTCCATCCATCACTGGCCGCTCTCTCCATCCATCACTGGCCGCTCTCTCCATCCATCACTGGCCGCTCTCTCCATCCATCACTGGCCGCCCTCTCCATCCATCACTGGCCGCTCTCTCCATCCATCACTGGCCGCTCTCTCCATCCATCACTGGCCGCTCTCGCCATCCATCACTGGCCGCTCTCGCCATCCATCACTGGCCGCTCTCTCCCTCCATCACTGGCCGCTCTATCCCTCCATCACTGGCCGCTCTCTCCCTCCATCACTGGCAGCTCTCTCCATCCATCACTGGCCGCTTTCTCCATCCATCACTGGCCGCTCCCTCCATCCATCACTGGCCGCCCTCTCCATCCATCACTGGCCGCCCTCTCCATCCATCACTAGCCGCTCTCCCCATCCCTTACTGGCCGCTCTCTCCATCCATCACTGGCCGCTCTCTCCATCCATCACTGGCCGCTCTCTCCATCCATCACTGGCCGCTCTCTCCATCCATCACTGGCTGCCCTCTCCATCCATCACTAGCCGCTCTCCCCATCCCTTACTGGCCGCTCTCTCCATCCATCACTGGCCGCTCTCTCCATCCATCATTGGCCGCTCTCTCCATCCATCACTGGCCGCTCTCTCCATCCATCACTGGCCGCTCTCTCCATCCATCACTGGCCGCTCTCTACATCCATCACTGGCCGCTCTCTCCATCCATCATTGGCCACTCTCTCCATCCATCACTGGCCGCTCTCTCCATCCATCACTGGCCGCTCTCTCCATCCATCACTGGCCGCTCTCTACATCCATCACTGGCCGCTCTCTCCCTCCATCACTGGCCGCTCTCTTCATCCATCACTGGCCGCTCTCTTCATCCATCACTGGCCGCTCTCGCCATCCATCACTGGCCGCTCTCGCCATCCATCACTGGCCGCTCTCGCCATCCATCACTGGCCGCTCTCGCCATCCATCACTGGCCGCTCTCGCCATCCATCACTGGCCGCTCTCTCCATCCATCACTGGCCGCTCTCTCCATCCATCACTGGCCGCTCCCTCCATCCCTTACTGGCCGCTCCTCCATCCATCACTGGCCGCTCTCTCCATCCATCACTGGCCGCTCTCTCCATCCATCACTGGCCGCTCTCTCCATCCATCACTGGCCGCTCTCTCCATCCATCACTGGCCGCTCTCTCCCTCCATCACTGGCCGCTCTCTCCATCCATCACTGGCCGCTCTCTCCATCCATCACTGGCCGCTCTCTCCATCCATCACTGGCCGCTCTCTCCCTCCATCACTGGCCGCTCTATCCCTCCATCACTGGCCGCTCCCTCCATCCCTTACTGGCCGCTCTCTCCATCCATCACTGGCCGCTCTCTCCATCCATCACTGGCCGCTCTCTCCATCCATCACTGGCCGCCCTCTCCATCCATCACTGGCCGCTCTCTCCATCCATCACTGGCCGCTCTCTCCATCCATCACTGGCCGCTCCCTCCATCCCTTACTGGCCGCTCTCTCCATCCATCACTGGCCGCTCTCTCCATCCATCACTGGCCGCTCTCTCCATCCATCACTGGCCGCCCTCTCCATCCATCACTTGCCGCGTTCTCCATCCATCACTTGCCGCGTTCTCCATCCATCACTGGCTGCTCTCTCCATCCATCACTGGCCACTCCCTCCATCCATCACTGGCCGCTCTCTCCATCCATCACTTGCCGTGTTCTCAATCCATCACTGGCCGCGTTTTTCTTCCATCACTGGCCGCTCTCTCCATCCATCACTTGCCGTGTTCTCAATCCATCACTGGCCGCGTTTTTCTTCCATCACTGGCCGCTCTCTCCATCCATCACTGGCCGCTCTCTCCATCCAACACTGGCCGCTCTCTCCATCCAACACTGGCCGCTCTCTCCATCAAACACTGGCCGCTCTCTCCATCAAACACTGGTCGCTCTCTCCATCAAACACTGGCCGCTCTCTCCATCCAACACTGGCCGCTCTCTCCATCCAACACTGGCCGCTCTCTCCATCCAACACTGGCCGCTCTCTCCATCCAACACTGGCCGCTCTCTCCATCCATCACTGGCCGCTCTCTCCATCCAACACTGGCTGCTCTCTCCATCCATCACTGGCCGCTCTCTCCATCCATCACTGGCCGCTCTCTCCATCCATCACTGGCCGCACGCTTCCTCCATCACTGGCCGCTCTCTCCATCCATCACTGGCCGCTCTCTCCATCCATCACTGGCCGCTCTCTCCATCCATCACTGGCCGCTCTCTCCATCCATCACTGGCCGCTCTCTCCATCCATCACTGGCTGCTCTCTCCATCCATCACTGGCTGCTCTCTCCATCACTGGCCGCTCTCTCCATCCGTCACTGGCCGCACGTTCCCTCCATCACTGGCCGCTCTCCCCATCACTGGCTGCTCTCCCCCATCACTGGCCACTCTCTCCATCCATCACTGGCCGCTCTCTCCATCCATCACTGGCCGCTCTCTCCATCCATCACTGGCCTCGTTCTCCATCCATCACTTGCCGCGTTCTCCATCCATCACTGGCCGCGTTTTCCATCCATCACTGGCTGCTCTCTCCATCCATCACTGGCCGCTCTCTCCATCCATCACTGGCCGCTCTCTCCATCCATCACTGGCCGCTCTCGCCATCCCTTACTGGCCGCTCCCTCCATCCATCACTGGCCGCTCTCTCCATCCAGCAATGGCCGCTCTCTCCATCCAGCAATGGCCGCTCTCTCCATCCAGCAATGGCCGCTCTCTCCATCCATCACTGGCCGCTCTCTCCATCCATCACTGGCCGCTCTCTCCATCCATCACTGGCCGCTCTCTCCATCCATCACTGGCCGCTCTCTCCATCCATCACTGGCCGCTCTCTCCATCCATCACTGGCCGCTCTCTCCATCCATCACTGGCCGCTCTCTCCATCCAGGAATGGCCGCTCTCTCCATCCATCACTGGCCGCTCTCTCCATCCATCACTGGCCGCTCTCTCCATCCATCACTGGCCGCTCTCCCCATCCATCACTGGCCGCTCTCTCCATCCATCACTGGCCGCTCTCTCCATCCATCACTGGCCGCTCTCTCCATCCATCACTGGCCGCTCTCTCCATCCATCACTGGCCGCGCTCTCCATCCATCACTGGCCGCGCTCTCCATCCATCACTGGCCGCTCTCTCCATCCATCACTGGCTGCTCTCTCCACCGGTCCCTACTCACTTCCTTACCTATCCTTGGCCGCTCTCCATCCATCAGGGGTCATTCTCTTATCTATTATTTACCTACATCTTATCGGTCACCCTCCGCTCTCTCCATCTGTCCCTGGCCACTATTTTGTTGCTCTTATATGGAGCAGTCTCTTCACTGTGTATAAATCTCTCTTTAGAGCAGTCTCTTTTTCTGTATAATAGTCTCAGATATTAGACTGTTTTTGTCTCAGTCTCTCTAGACAATCTCTCATTTAGACAGCGCATAACTCTGTATTAGACCGCGATTTCCTATCAGACAGTATATGTCTCTATTAGACGTCATCCACTGTCTCTCTCTATTGAAGTCTCTACTAGATGTCATCTGTCTCCTCATAGAAGTCTATATTGAATCGTCAGTCTCTCATAGACACCTGTATCACTATAGACAGTCCACTTGTCAATCTCTGTCTCTTCCTATTAGACAGCTTCCATTAGCTGTCCTCTACATCTCTTTATTACACAGTGTCTGCCTCTATTAGACTGTCTCTCGATTTGACATTTCTGACTATTACAGTCTTCTTTTTTCTATTACACATACTATTTGACATCTGACTCTCTATATTAGACAGTCTCTCTCCATCACGTCATCCTCTCGCTGTCTTTCTCCGTCAGGCGATCTCCAGCCATCTGTCCTGAGTGAGGGGTCTCCCTATGTCTCTCTATAGACAGCCTGACTTTCTCCCATGTCCTGGTTGTATTCCCCCTCTAGCTATCAGACCCCTCTCTATACTAGCTCTCTATTAGACATCGTCTATCAGTCTCTATCTCCTTGTGTCCACTGTCGTCTCTCTCTCTATTAGAGATTCTCTCTTGTATGCCTGTTTTCCATCCCTCCCCTCTCTATAATAGACAGTCTCTCTTCTATATATGTGCTCTTTATCTCCCTACCCATCTCTATTGGTCTCTCTAAACAATACCTCTCTCCCCCTGTGTCCTGGGTGCGCTCCCTCTATCAGACCCTCTTTATCATGCTCCTCTTTTAGATGTCTTCTCTATCAGGCTTTCTGCCTCTCTCTGTCTCTTCTCTCCCTACTGCCGCTCTCTTTATTCTGACTCTGTCCCCCTCTACTTCTCTCTATCTTTCCTCCTGACTCTCTGTCCCCTCTGCCACTCCCTCCTGCCTCTCTGATCCTGTCTGGCTCTGTCACCATCTATCTGTCTCTTTTCCTGCCTCTCTTTGTCCCCCCTCTGTCTCTCCTCCTGCCTCTCTATCCCCCTGTCTCTCCTCCTGCCTCTCTCTATCCCCCCCTGTCTCTCCTTCTGCCTCTCTGACCCCTTCTCTCCTCATGCCTCTCTCTGTCCCTTTCTGTCTTCGCTCCTGCCTGTCTGCCCTCTCTGTCCCCCTTTGTCTCTCCTCCTGCCTCTGTCTCCCTGTTCACCTCTCTCACTTCTGCCTCTCTGTCTCTCCTCCTGCCTCTCTGTCTCTCCTCCTGCCTCTCTGTCTCTCCTCCTGCCTCTCTGTCTCTCCTCCTGCCTCTCTGTCCCTCCTCCTGCCTCTTTGTCCCTCCTCCTGCCTCTTTGTCCCTCCTCCTGCCTCTCTGTCCCCATCTGTCTCTCCTCCTGCCTCTGTGTCTGACACTCTCTCTATGCCCTCTGTCCTCCTGCCTCTCCATCCCCCCTCTGTCTCTCCTCCTGCCTGTCTCTTCTCCTACCTGTGCCCCTCTCTGACTCTCTCTCTCCATCCCCCCTCGGTCTCTCCTCCTGTCTTTCTGTCCTCCTTTGTCTCTGTGTCTCCCTCTCTCTCTGTCCTCTGCCTCTCCATCCCCCCTCGGTCTCTCCTCCTGTCTTGCTGTCCTCCCTTGCCTCTGTGTTCCCCTCTCTCTCTCAGTCACCTCTGTCTCTTCTCCTGCCTCTGTGTTCCCCTCTCTCTCTATCCGTTCCCTCTGACTATGTCCTCCTCTGTCTCTTCTCCTGCCTATCTTCCTCTGCCTCTCCATCCCCCCTCGGTCTCTCCTCCTGTCTCTCAGTCCTCCTTTGCCTCTGCGTCCCCTCTCTCTCTCCGTCCCCTCTGTCTCTTCTCCTGCCTCTCCATCCCCCTCTCTCTCCGTCCCCCCTGACTCTCTGTCCTCCTGTCTCTTCTCCTGCCTCTCAATCCCCCCCTTGGTCTCTCCTCCTGTCTCTCTGTCCTCCTCTGCCTCTGTGTCCCCTCTGTCCTCCTTTGCCTCTCCATCCCCCCTCTGTCTCTGTCCCCCCCTCTCTCTCTCTCTGTCCTCCTCTGCCTCTCCATCCCCCCTCTGTCCCCCTCTCTCTCTCTCTCTCTCTCTGTCCTCCTCTGCCTCTCCATCCCCCCTCTGTCTCTCCTCCTGCCTGTCTCTTCTCCTACCTGTGCCCCTCTCTGACTCTCTCTCTCCATCCCCCCTCGGTCTCTCCTCCTGTCTTTCTGTCCTCCTTTGTCTCTGTGTCTCCCTCTCTCTCTGTCCTCTGCCTCTCCATCCCCCCTCGGTCTCTCCTCCTGTCTTGCTGTCCTCCCTTGCCTCTGTGTTCCCCTCTCTCTCTCAGTCACCTCTGTCTCTTCTCCTGCCTCTCCATTCTGTCTCTTCTCCTGCCTCTCTGTCTCTTCTCCTGCCTCTGTCCCCCTCTCTCTCTATCCGTTCCCTCTGACTATGTCCTCCTCTGTCTCTTCTCCTACCTGTGCCCCTCTCTGACTCTCTCTCTCCATCCCCCCTCGGTCTCTCCTCCTGTCTTTCTGTCCTCCTTTGTCTCTGTGTCTCCCTCTCTCGCTCTCTGTCCTCTGCCTCTCCATCCCCCCTCGGTCTCTCCTCCTGTCTTTCTGTCCTCCTTTGTCTCTGTGTCTCCCTCTCTCTCTGTCCTCTGCCTCTCCATCCCCCTCGGTCTCTCCTCCTGTCTTGCTGTCCTCCCTTGCCTCTGTGTTCCCCTCTCTCTCTCAGTCACCTCTGTCTCTTCTCCTGCCTCTGTCCCCCTCTCTCTCTATCCGTTCCCTCTGACTATGTCCTCCTCTGTCTCTTCTCCTGCCTATCTTCCTCTGCCTCTCCATCCCCCCTCGGTCTCTCCTCCTGTCTCTCAGTCCTCCTTTGCCTCTGCGTCCCCTCTCTCTCTCCGTCCCCTCTGTCTCTTCTCCTGCCTCTCCATCCCCCTCTCTCTCTCCGTCCCCCCTGACTCTCTGTCCTCCTGTCTCTTCTCCTGCCTCTCAATCCCCCCTTGGTCTCTCCTCCTGTCTCTCTGTCCTCCTCTGCCTCTGTGTCCCCTCTGTCCTCCTTTGCCTCTCCATCCCCCCTCTGTCTCTGTCCCCCCTCTCTCTCTGTCCTCCTCTGCCTCTCCATCCCCCCTCTGTCCCCCTCTCTCTCTCTCTCTCTGTCCTCCTCTGCCTCTCCATCCCCCCTCTGTCTCTTCTCCTGCCTGTCTGTCCTCCTCTGCCTCTATACCCTCTGTTCTTCTGCCTCTCTATCCCCCCTCGGTCTCTCCTCCTCTGCCTCTGTCCCCCTCTCTCTCTCTCTGTCCCCCCCTCTCTCTCTCTCTGTCCCCCTCAGTCTGTCCTCCTCTGTCTCTCTGTCCTCCTGCCTGTCTGTCCTTCTCTGTCCCCCCCCCTCTCTCTCTGTCCTCCTCTGTCTCTCTGTCCTCCTGCCTGCCTGTCTGTCCTCCTCTGCCTCTATACCCTCTGTTCTTCTGCCTCTCTATCCCCCCTCGGTCTCTCCTCCTCTGCCTCTGTCCCCCCCTCTCTCTCTGTCCCCCCCTCTCTCTCTCTGTCCCCCTCAGTCTGTCCTCCTCTGTCTCTCTGTCCTCCTGCCTGTCTGTCCTTCTCTGTCCCCCCCTCTCTCTCTGTCCTCCTCTGTCTCTCTGTCCTCCTGCCTGCCTGTCTGTCCTCCTCTCTCTCTGTCCTTCTCTGCCCCCCTCAGTCTGTCCTCCTCTGTCTCTCTGTCCTCCTGCCTGTCTGTCCTCCTCTGTCTCTCTGTCCTCCTGCCTGCCTGTCTGTCCTCCTCTCTCTCTGTCCTTCTCTGCCCCCCTCAGTCTGTCCTCCTCTGTCTCTCTGTCCTCCTCTGTCCCCCTCTCTCTCTCTCCGTGCCCCTGTGACTCTCCCTCCGGCCTCCATCTTCCCGGCTGCTCTCGTGTCTCCTCCTCCGTCCCCTCCTCCCGGTCTCTCCTCCTCCCCCTCCTCCTCCTCCTCTCCCCTCGGAGCCCGCAGGATCCTGTGTGTCCGCGGTCTCTCATCCTCTCTCTTCCCTCAGGACATGGCGGGCGGGGCCGGGCGGCGGCGGGTGAGCCGGCGGGCGGGTGCCGGCTGCGCAGCGCGGTGAGGAGCCGGCGGGTGAGCCGAGGAGGCTGAAGATGTCGGGGGAGGTGCGGCTGCGGCGGCTGGAGCAGCTGCTGGTGTCCGGGCCGGGGCTGCGCGGCTCCCCGGGATGGATGAGTGTGGAGAGCCTGCTGGACGCGCTGCTCTGCCTGTACGACGAGTGCTGCGGCTCCCCGCTGCGCCGCGACAAGAACATCAGCGACTACATCGACTGGGGTGAGTCACCCGGATCCGGGTCACCTGTCTCCTCCGTGCTGCTGCTAGGGGGCGCTGCTCCGGGAGTGGGGTCACTGGGCGATGTCATCAGGGGGGACGGGAGCCGGGGTCAGAGCTGTGCACTGCAATGTCATCAGTGATGTGCCCCTGGGGGGATGGGGGTGTCCTCTGTGCCCCTGGGGGGGATGGGGGTGTCCTCTGTGCCCCTGGGGGGGATGGGGGTGTCCTCTGTGCCCCTGGGGGGGATGGGGGTGTCCTCTGTGCCCCTGGGGGGGATGGGGGTGTCCTCTGTGCCCCTGGGGGGGATGGGGGTGTTCTCTGTGCCCCTGGGGGGGATGGGGGTGTCCTCAGTGCCCCTGGGGGCATGGGGGTGGATCCACTGTGCCCATGGGGTGTGGGGGGATCCACTGTGCCCATGGGGTGTGGGGGGGGTGTCTTCTGTGCCCTGTGGGGGCCATTCAGCTCCTGGGTGATCTCTGATCTGGGCTCATTCTCCCATGTCTCTGGGGTGTCACCAGCAGGATGGGGCCAGTGACATCTGTTAGGGGTGGAGGTTGCGGGGGGCACAGCCTCTCCAGGGTCACCCCCGGCCTCCCCCATCGGTGCTCCCTGCAGCTGTGGTGATGCTGGGCTCATTCTGTGGAGGCGCGGTGCAGCTGCACATGTCCTGGCAGTTATGTGACATCAGATTATTAGTGACTTGCTGCTTTCTCTTTCCTCCTTCCTCTTCTTCCTTCCTCTCTCGTCCGTTCTCTTCCATCTTTTCCTTCTTTCAGTTTCCTTTTTCGTTTCTGCTTCCCCAACCTTTCCGCTTCTTTCTTTTTCTTCTAATAACATGTTCTTCATTCCTTCCTTTTCTGTTCTGTCCTTTTACTTCCATCCTTTCTTTCAATTTTTCTTCTTCCCTTTGTTCCATCCATTTCCTCCTTACATCCTTCTTCCACACTTCCTTTTCCTTTCCAAACTTCCTTCTTTTTTGTCTCTCTTTGCAACTCTTCATTGTCTTTCTTTTTCTTTCCTTCCAATATGCTTTTTTTCCTTCTGACCTTTTTTCTTTTTTTCTCTTACTTTCTCTTCTTTCCTATCTATTCTGCCTCTTCCATCATTTCTTTCTGTCTTTCCATCTTCCATCAAACTTCCTCCCCGCCCTTCCTTTCCTCTCCTCCCGCCCTTCCTTTCCTCTCCTCCCGCCCTTCCTTTCCTCTCCTCCCGCCCTTCCTTTCCTCTCCTCCCGCCCTTCCTTTCCTCTCCTCCCGCCCTTCCTCTCCTCCCGCCCTTCCTCTCCTCTCGCCCTTCCTTTCCATCTATCCTTCCTCTTCATCCATCCACCCATCTATCCTTCCTTCCGCTTCATCCATCTATCCATCCTTTCTTTATCCATCCATCCTTTCTTCCTCTTTATCCATCCTTCCTTCCTCTTTATCCATCCTTCCTTCTTCTTTATCCATCCTTCCTTCCTCTTTATCCATCCTTCCTTCCTCTTTATCCATCCTTCCTTCCTCTTTATCCATCCTTCCTTCCTCTTTATCCATCCTTCCTTCCTCTTTATCCATCCTTGCTTCCTCTTTATCCATCCTTGCTTCCTTCCTCTATCCATCCTTCCTTCCTCTTTATCCATCCTTGCTTCCTTCCTCTTTATCCATCCTTGCTTCCTCTTTATCCATCCTTGCTTCCTTCCTCTTTATCCATCCTTGCTTCCTTCCTCTTTATCCATCCTTGCTTCCTTCCTCTTTATCCATCCTTGCTTCCTTCCTCTTTATCCATCCTTGCTTCCTTCCTCTTTATCCATCCTTGCTTCCTTCCTCTTTATCCATCCTTGCTTCCTTCCTCTTTATCCATCCTTGCTTCCTTCCTCTTTATCCATCCTTGCTTCCTTCCTCTTTATCCATCCTTGCTTCCTCTTTATCCATCCTTGCTTACTTCCTCTTTATCCATCCTTGCTTCCTTCCTCTTTATCCATCCTTGCTTCCTTCCTCTTTATCCGTCCGTCCGCCCTTCCTCTTTATCCGTCCGTCCGCCCTTCCTCTTTATCCGTCCGTCCGCCCTCTTCATCCGTCCGCCCTTCTTTCTTCATCCATCAATCCTTCTTTATTGCCTTCCTTTTTTCTTTTTTTCTTTTCCTCCTCCCTTCCGCCCTTTCCTCCCGCCCTTTCCGCCCTTTCCTCCCGCCCTTTCCTCCCCCCCCTCCCGCCCTTTCCTCCCCCCCCTCCCGCCCTTTCCTCCCCCCCTCCCGCCCTTTCCTCCCCCCCCTCCCGCCCTTCCGCCCTTTCCTCCCCCCTTCCGCCCTTTCCTCCCCCCCCCTTCCGCCCTTTCCTCCCCCCCCTTCCGCCCTTTCCTCCCCCCCCTTCCGCCCTTTCCTCCCCCCCCCTTCCGCCCTTTCCTCCCCCCCCCTTCCGCCCTTTCCTCCCCCCCCCTTCCGCCCTTTCCCCCCCCCCCTTCCGCCCTTTCCCCCCCCCTTCCGCCCTTTCCCCCCCCCCCTTCCGCCCTTTCCTCCCCCCCCCCCTTCCGCCCTTTCCTCCCCCCCCCCTCCGCCCTTTCCTCCCCCCCCTTCCGCCCTTTCCTCCCCCCCTTCCGCCCTTTCCTCCCCCCCCCCTTCCGCCCTTTCCTCCCCCCCCTTCCGCCCTTTCCTCCCCCCCCTTCCGCCCTTTCCTCCCCCCCCTTCCGCCCTTTCCTCCCCCCCTTCCGCCCTTTCCTCCCCCCCCCTTCCGCCCTTTCCTCCCCCCCCCCTTCCGCCCTTTCCTCCCCCCCCCCTTCCGCCCTTTCCTCCCCCCCCCTTCCGCCCTTTCCTCCCCCCCCCCTTCCGCCCTTTCCTCCCCCCCCCCCTTCCGCCCTTTCCTCCCCCCCCCTTCCGCCCTTTCCTCCCCCCCCTTCCGCCCTTTCCTCCCCCCCCTTCCGCCCTTTCCTCCCCCCCCCCTTCCGCCCTTTCCTCCCCCCCCTTCCGCCCTTCCCCCCCCCCCTTCCGCCCTTTCCTCCCCCCCCCCCTTCCGCCCTTCCCCCCCCCCTTCCGCCCTTCCCCCCCCCTTCCGCCCTTTCCTCCCCCCCCTCTTCCGCCCTTTCCTCCCCCCCCCTTCCGCCCTTTCCACCCCCCCCCCTTCCGCCCTTTCCACCCCCCCCCCCTTCCGCCCTTTCCTCCCCCCCCCTTCCGCCCTTTCCTCCCCCCCCTTCCGCCCTTTCTTCCCCCCCTTCCGCCCTTTCCTCCCCCCCCCCCCTTCCGCCCTTTCCTCCCCCCCCCCTTCCGCCCTTCCCTCCCCCCCTTCCGCCCCCCCTTCCGCCCTTTCCTCCCCCCCTTCCGTTGTTCAGCGTCCTCCTTGGTGGTCTGTCGGAGGGGTTCTGGGGGTCCGCTCTTATGTCATTGGCTTGCAGATAGTTCATGTACAACTTTTCATACCTAATATTTGACTTGTGGAGAATTGTTATAAGTTTTGGGGACTGGATCACATGAGATTTTGTGTGTATATGAGGGAGTCCCCCGCACAGGAGCATGTTGTGCTGCCCTCCCGCTCTAGTGTGGTCACTCCCATGGCCGGGACTCCTTATACATTGATCTCTCCTATACACCTACAGTAAGCCGGGTG